>NC_042999.1:142819490-143071990 GCF_006345805.1 Octopus sinensis
GATACCAGATGAAATAGCTGTTAGGTGCTGGCAGTGGTGGTGATGCATGGGGGTTCACACACATTGTGATAGAAGAGGGAGAACAATGTGTAACAATTTTACTAACTTGGATAAAAATAAATATTTATTCTGCTACACAATAGTGTGAGAAATATCTAATAAATATGCTGTGTTGGGATCAGCATTGTTCATTATTGGTTAACTATGTTATTAACATCTGTAGGACTGAAAACTGAGAGTTGTAAAATCCAGAATTTTGTTGAGATTATTACCAACATGATGTGCAAATACTCAATGTTTTTCTCTCTCACATGTACAAGTGCTTTTAATGTCTCTCTCTCTCTTTTACATTTCCTCAGATGTCTACTCTCTCACATATTTTTTGGTCTTCTCCACCTGTGCACCATTATCATTTTTACTTCCCTCCTTTTCCATTTTTTTTTTTAATTTTGTCATGCTGGCGTGTGTTAGATGAAATATTAAGAGGTAGTATTTATTCTACAACAGGTGCATAGTTCAAACAATGTGAATGCAAAGACACAGTGAAACAACCAATGCACAATATACCTACACACACACTTGCACATAAGACATAGGTGTGGCTGAAACGTTTGTTTCATAGCCACCTTTTTGGCTTGGTCCCTCCATACAACAAATTGAGCAGGTGTCTTCTGGTATAGCCCTAGGCTGACCAGGGCCTTCCAGGTGAATTTAATATACAAAAACTGACTAGTCCTATATATACGTACATCTGTGTGACTATTGGTTTGACATTTGCACTCTCTGAAAGTTGTGTGGTTATGATGTCACTTTTTTCAGCCTATCATCTGCTCACTTTGTGCCTTCAAAGGCTTCTGAAATACTGGTATGGGTTACATGAAAAACTGGTAAGAGTTAGCAACAAGAAGGGCACTTTATTGTAAAACAATGCCTCAATTCATCTAACTCATACCAGCATGCAAAAATGGATGTAAACACACACACATATGCTCTCTTTATTGTATTTTGTTTGGACAGATTTCAAGAGATTTAATATCTAGTAATATTTCTTGTAACTTATAAATCCATCAGCTAAACTTACTCAATTCATTCAATAGGAGCCTGGCAAGGTTACCAAGTTGTGTATTGATTTATGTAAACATCATTGTCAGTAATAAAGCATGTAATTTCATGACTCAGTCTACACTTCTTTATATACAGCATCATGAAAATAAAAAGGGCTTGAAACAAAGAAATAATGATTTTTTTATTTATATATATATATATTATATATATATATATATATATATAAAGTTGAAACCAAACTAAAGAGTTGTATGTATTTAGAAATAAGGTAACTAAAGATATTTGAGGAATGAACATTTTAAAACAATGAAAAGCACCATTCAAGCGTGATCGTTACGAACATCACCTTACTAGCACTTGTGTCAGTGGCATGTGAAAAATCATTCGAGCAAGGTTGTTGCCAGTTCCACTGGGCAGGCTCCTGTGCGGGTGGCACATAAAAAACACCATTTGAGCTTGGCCATTGCCAGTACCACCTGACTGGCCCTTGTGCCAGTGACATGTAAAAGCACCCACTACACTCTCGGAGTGGTTAGCGTTAGGAAGGGCATCCAGCTGTAAAAACTCTGCCAGATCAGATTGGAACCTGGCACAGCCATCTGGTTCGCCAGTCCTCAGTCAAATCGTCCAACCCATGCTAGCATGGAAAGTGGGCGTTAAACGATGATGATGATGAAAATGATAGTATGGTGAATAGCACATTACAAAAATAAGGGAATAAAATTATGAGCAAAATATTTTATTTCTTGAGCTTGATGCCTTATTATGTAAGAAAGACTGTAATAATAAGTCATGTGATATCTATATTGAAAACTCCCATGTACATACCTGTTGAGTGAAAGACGTGTGGTTTTACATTTCTCCATTCACTTGACTGACCTGTCAAGTTAGGTCCATCTCAAGCTATTAACATTTGTCATGGGAGAATTGTTACATTGTTACATCTAATTTGATAACCAATCTACCCATTCTGTCAATAAAGATCTGTGTTTTTCAACCTTTTGCAGATGGCAATACACTTTTGTATCACTAAAGTGGAACAACATTATAAATAAGTTGTTTGTAAAATTAAGTGTTGTATTGCAGTAAAATAAAAAGTATTTGTAAACACAAGCAATCAGGTAAAGTAGGCAATTAATGTTTAATTGAAAGAAAACTGTCTGACATGTAAGTTGGACAGCTACAGCTGTAAATAGTTTGACTAACAATCAGAGTGTAATCTGCTTTGATGATTAGTTGCCTTGTTTTTCATTGCACATCACTGCAGCACCATTAATCAAGGTGTATGGTTGGGATAATTGTAGCACAGATGAAGGTTTCTAGAGGATTTCAATATGCATGGCCCAATCAGTGAAGACATGAGGATCTGAAAATAGATGACTGTGGTTTTTGAATTGTAGATGTGAGTTCAGCTATCATATGTAAAACATAGGTGCAGGCATGGCTGTATAATTAAGAAGCTTACTTTGCAACATTGATGTTTCAGGTTCAGTCCCATGGTGCAGCACCTTGTGCATGTGTATTCCACTACAGTCCCAAGATGACCAATGCCATGTGAGTGAATTTGGTAGACCGAAACTGTGGAGAAACCCATCATAAACATATAGGGTGTTCAGGTTCATCTGAATATTGGAAAAGAGTCACCTGTATCATGACGATGCACATTGGATATCAAAATGCAGACTTCGTGACTGCTACTCAATGCTTTGTAAAGGTTGTAAGACATGACATGGATAGCTGTAATGGAGATTATGAAGCCATGACCAGCAGGAAGGGACATAGCAAGCAATTCAGGTGGCGACATGAAGCTGCTGGAAGGCCATACGTGTGGAAGCAGGATGAGGCTTCTTGCCATTTATCATCATCATCATCATCATTTAACATCTACCTTCCATGCTGGCATGGGTGGGATGGTTTGACAAGAGCTGGCCAAGCAGAAGCCTGCACCAGACTTCTGTAACTGTTTTGGCAGGATTTTTACAGCTAGCTGCCCTTCCTAACACCAACCACTCAACAGAGTGGACTTAGTGCTTTTTATGTGACACAAGCACAGGCGAGGTCAGTTTTGGCAAGGTTTATACAGCTGGATACCCTTCCTAACACCAACCACTCAGCAGAGTGGACTTAGTGCTTTTAAGTGGCAACTGCACTGACAAGGTCACCAAGTACTTGCAAGACAAAAAAAAAGCTATTTTGAAAGGAGAGGGGACATTGGAGGAGGTGATCTTGTGTTGGATGATGAAAGGTTATATTGAGACACAGAGACAGAAACAGATGTCTTGCTGTAGAGGAGGGACAAGGTTACTCAGCCAGAGAGAGAGATTAGGAATGAAGACAGAAACAGATGCGCTGCTGCAAAGGAAATACATGGTCACCCAACCTGAGGGAAGTGAAGGAGAGAGAGGCATACAGCAGGATAGAGATGGTGGCAAAGTGCCGGGCATATGCAATGATACAATGAGTCAGGGTGTGGGTGGAACATGCAGTTTGGAAGTTAGCGGATAGCAAGGATACAGTGGCACAGGGTCAAGAGGACAGGATTGGGGAGTGGGGGTAAGCCTAGTGCATGGAGTGGCAATGTGAGGAAGAGAAGGGATATTTGGTTTGTTATGGTAGAGTGTGTTCTTGTTAAGTGTGGGTGGGACACACAGCATTTCTAGGACTCAGTTTTGCTGATGTAGGCAGGTCTTCCCAAGAATTTCATATCGCCAGACATCTCAGTTCATTGTCATTTCCTCTGTGAGGCCCAACATCTCTTCTTGGGTCTCCCTCTTCCACAGGTACCATCTACTTTCAGTGGTTGGCACTTCTTTATGCAGCTGTCTTCATTCATATGCATCACATATCCAAACCAATGTAATCTTCTCTCTAGCATGCTACATTTGACTCCTCTTATGCCCGACTTTTCTCTCAATACATTTACACTTTGTCGTACATGTGCACTGATATTACACATCCAACAGAGCATACTACCTTCATTTCTCTCCAGTCTATTCATGTCTTCTGCATTCAGAGCCCCTGTCTCATTACCATGGAGTATAGCTGTTCGCACACAAGCATCGTATAGTCTACTTTCACTCTGAGAGAGTCTTTTTGTTGCCAACAGAGATAATAGCTCTCTGAACTTCCTCCACCCAATTCTTATTCTAGAAACAATACTTTCAGAACATCCTCCACCATTACTAATTTGGTTACCTAGGTAACAGAAACTATCTACAACCTCAAGAGAGCCTCCCCAGAAAAAGTCAGAAGTGGTTGTTGGAGAATTTCTATGACTTCACCAGCCCTAATTTCTGGCCTTCTAATTCCCCCAATTGTAATCTCATGGATTACTACATGTGGGGTATGGTTGAGAAAGACACCAACTGCTCTGCCTGTAACATCAAAATCAAGTTGGTGGTCAAGATTTAGGTGTCCAAAGATCTTTCCAGGAATACAGTGAAGAACCAGGTTCCAGAGCCTTCTTGTGGCTGTGGTGGAAGCTGAAGGCAGTTACTTTGAGTAAACTGTTATCTCCCAACCATAATCTAGTTCTGGGGTCCATATAAGATTGTTGGGTCCATGGATGCAATATAATAAATTGGAGGTTCACAGTAATTTTTCAGGGACCATGAAAAATTGTGCATTAGACTAGTAAAGTGTATGTGCAATAAATTGGTTATACATCCACAATACACAAAATATTTTAACAATTACTTTTATACATGGTAGTGCTCCAGCATGACCGCAGCTGCATGGTTCAAATGAGTAAAAGAATACAATTTCTAATAATATTTAATTATGAAAACATCAAATGGCCATGGGATCTACTCAAGGAAAATAGGAATCAAAGGGGTCCATGGGCAAAAAATGGTTGAGAACCCCTTATCTAGTTGATATTTTTTTCACTTTTTTAAATTTTATTTTTAGGTGGGATATTGTTTTCTTTTATGCAAACTGTCAAATTTAGCCCAAACATTCTCTCTATATATGTGTGTGTTTGTGTTTATTCCCCCACCACTACAATGCAGTTCAGCAAAAGAGATTGATAGAATAACTACCAGACTTAAAAATAAGTTTGGGGTTGATAAGTATTAAGCCCTTCAAGATGATGTCCCATCATGGCTGCAGTCTGATGACTGAAACAAGTAAAAGATAAAAGACAGTAAAATTGCATTCAGCTTAATAGTTTCCAACAGGCTTATCTGCTGATCAAGGTCAGTCTCCTGTCAGTATTCTATGGTTTGCTTTTGTTGATGTACAGAACTTGGTTGCTGATGATGCTTACTATGCTGCTAAGTCTGCCATACTTTTATTGTTGGCAGAGCAACTTAGTGAAACAGTCATCCTTGCTTCCACAAAGGAAGCAAGTGGGCTGAATGTGAGTGTATGTATATGACATCAAATTATCAACAAATAGATCTCTTGAGTTGACATTTATATCAACTGCTGTCATTTTGTATTTTAAAGCTGCATGCTGTAATTCACCTTCTAGCTCAGATCATTATTGTAGTCTCCTTTTCCTTTAATATAAAATCAGAGCATGAAAGCTGCTTAGAATGCATTTCTTAATTTTATAGCTTATATTGTTCCTTCCATCTCTGCTACCTTCCAGAATTATATTATCAGATTCAGCACTTGTAAATTTTTTTTTTATATCAAGAATACCAAAGGTTCTATTAATTTTCAAATGATTTCAGTTTCAAAACTAAATTTAGATGTGCATGGATACATGTGTGCAGGCCATTGAGTCAAAAATGTTACGTAATCCTTCATATAAAACTCATACTGAATTTCTGGAAGTCTACTGTTATTTCACTCTGAAGGCATCCCTACAGCATTTGCTCTAACTGATGAACATCCTTTAAATCACACGAATGGTTTATCTTCAAGAAAGTATGAGAAGTAAAAAAATTTCCTACAAGAACTAGCACCTATTCTGATAATTAGCTATTAAACTAAGGCACTTTTAGTTATGTGGTTTACTAAAATGTACATAAAGAATGCTACTTCAGCAAACTTAGTAATGGTCAAGTCAAGTGTTGAGAATGTACTGCATAATCAGCCATCCAAGAGGTTGATAGCTTTACTGTTATGAGGCAATGGCTGCACTGTGGCCTTCATTAGTGTTAGCTTTTGCATTGCTAACTTTAACTCTCCTTGAAGTAAAAAATGCCTTTCTTTAATACAAAAAAAAAATTGATTTTCACATTCTTTGTTAGTTTTTTCCTTTAATTTTTCACCATTTTTCCTTCTTCCTGCTCCTCTTTTAATTCTGCCTTAAGCTTTTTCTATAGCATCATCTTTTTAGTTAGCTTTATCTCTCTCTATCTACTACTACTACCACTACCACCACCACTACTACAACTAGCTTTCTTTAGCATCCTCTCTTTAGCTCACTTTCAAACCAAACTTTTTTAGTCTTTGGCCTAATCTAATTTATGACACTGAACCATTCACTTGATTTTGATATATTACTTTTTATCCCCCCCACTCTCTCTCTCTCTCTCTCTCTCTCTCTCTCTCTCTCTCTCTCTCTCTCTCCCCAGTCTGTTTCTTTCTTCCATTTTTCTTTCTTTCTAGTTGTTAAACTCACTAAACTAAAACAATTGTCATTTGTGGACTCTATTTATTGACCATTTATAAACCACAGCCTTTTTTTTTTTTTTTTTTTTTTAGAGTTTGTAGCAAAGGAACAATCATTGTACTTAATTACTTGTATCAACTACTTTGAACAAATTAGGTTTTCTTTTATTTTCCATTTTTAATGTGTTGCTGGAGTTTGGGTGGGTTCTATCAGGATGTTTTACCATAACCACATAACACGAAGAAGCACTTCCCATCACTCCCTTTCCTGTTATTAATGAAGACATTTCTTACACGCAACTCTTTGGACACTAGTAGATTTGGAATGACTGACATGACATTCAATTTGTATTGGTGACAGTACTTGCATGTGTTGGAGGCAAACACACACACACACACACACACACACACACACAGGAATATGCACATACAGAGAGACAGGCAGACATTACAATTTATTAATTGAACATGTTTAACAAATGTTTTCTCTCTCCTTGAAAACACAGAGGAAAATGCTCTCTCATGCACACACACACACAGGGAATGAGAGAAGCATTAAAACATCTAATATCAAATAATCCAATTGTTGAGTCAACAACACCAAATAGATAGTGCCAAAACATCTCATACCCTGCAATGCTATATTTCTGAGATGAGTAATTTACCATATTTTAATGTGTATAAGGAACCCTTTTTTGTCAAAAGTTAGGTTAAAGAAATAATCACTCCAATCACCATCCAGGAGGTCAGTAAGTATTGGAAATAACTCATGTAGTTCCCAAAGACCTTAAGAGTTTGTGTTTAACATAAGACTGATGATACAAAATGAGAGAAATTTCTCTACTGGATAAAGCACCAGACTGTTATAGCAAGTATTCCCATTTGATTTAGCACCAGTTGCCTGAAGTTTAAGTGAAGTGTGCTGCCCAAATGCACAATGCCTTTCGTGGATTTTAAACCCAGTGTCTCTGAACTATTATACCAATACCATAACCACTTGATCATCATACTTCTACATAAGGTGGTAGGATTTGTTCATCTTTATATCTTTATTGAAGTTAAAGCAAGAGACACTGTCTGCATAGTGTAGCATATCTACTAAGAACACCATAGCAAGTTTCAGAAACAATGTATGACTGTACTTTGAGAACACAAGGTAGTAAGTATAATACTATATATACTGAGCCATTTCTCTTCTAGGTTAAATCCAGAATTTGAGGAAATTGATGGTGTGTGTTTGGCAAAAATTAGTCTAGAGGAGAGTTAGAAGAAAAATTTAATATGTTCTATTGTCATGGGAAGTGAAGAATTTCACATTTGGATACTCTGGTAGATGAAGTATCAGATTGTCAACTAAGAGTAAATAGTAGCTTAGTCACTAGGATGGGTACAAAGCAACCATCACAGCTGCTAACCATTTTTCTATGCTTGCATCGGTGGGACATATTCTCTTCAACAGAGTACCCTACTACTCTTTGTATTTCTTTGTCACGTCCTTTGTGAGGTTCAACTTAGAGTCAGAGCTTCACCACTTTTTGCCCATGTTTTCCTTGGTCTTCCTCTTCCATTGGTTCTTTTCACATGAATTTCCTGGAATTTCTTCACCCAACTTTCACTATTCAAATGTATCACAAGTCCATACAAGCATAGCCATCACTCTTGCGCACTACAATTAATCCCTCTTATATTCAGTTTTTCTGCTCAGCCCTTCTGTGCTTCATTAATCTTGCACACTGGGCAAGCATAATTTTCTACTTTTAATTTATTAAAAAAAAATTTGTTGAATTTTTATTTATTTAATTTTTGAACACTTTTTTTTTTTCATCCATTTAAGTGTTGCTCCACTTTTGAATGTCCCATTTTGTTTAAGTATGCTTCAAAATGTAATTCAGAGGTTTCAGATATTACCTGTGCCTCATTTATGTGAATTACTATTTAAGAGTCTCTTTTCCTCTAACTATTTACTTATTGTTCAGCAAAATCCAGTTCATTGGATTAATGTCAATAGCACTTAACAAGATTTTATTATTTAGCAAGAAACGCTACTTTTTTATTTTCATTGAAGATAAAATACCATCAGCATTGTATTACAATTTACATATAGCGATGTTAATGCATTTTTCTGATTCCAACTCTGCTTAACCTAATTTCTAACTCTGAATCAATGATTCCAACTCCACAGACCTCCTGGCTTCTCCCTTTCTTTAGGCTCACCTTGTACGTCTATTCTTTGCAGAGATTAACAGTAATGTATTATTGTCTGTAATAGTTGGTAACAATGTATTAATAATGTACAGTAGGTGTTCTGACCTGTCCTCTCTTAGCCAACTTCCATTAATAGATCAAACAGCTTAAGACACCAGTCTAAACAATGTAATCTATGCATATATGCTAAGGCTGTCTGTTAAGATGAGATTATTTTCCTTTCAACTTCTTCCAGCCTACTTGCAAATCCTCTTGCCATTTTCCCTATTATCATCTGTTAATTAGTGAGCCATTGCTGCCAGCTCATTCACAAAGAAACACTCATTAATTAAAGTATCTGACAGCTTAGCACAGAGGTGAGCATTATCAGTCTAGGTATTTGTTTTTACATCACAGCTTTTTGTCTTTTCAATCTAAGTTCAAATCCCACCAAAGCCAACTTTGCTTTTCAATTCTGTCTACATTTGCAACATAAACCTCCCTACAGACGATGTAATTACTCCAGTCCTATGTATCCTCATTCTGTTTTAGCGGCAACTAACAGACTTTCCAGTGGATGTGGTGTCTTAATTTCACTCTACCCCTGCCTCAACATCACCATCCAAGTGCTATGAAAAGTTCTATCTCCATTCTCAATATAATGAGTTATTGAATTAACATAAGGTGGTGAGCTAACAGAATCATTAGCATGCCAGGCAAAATGCTTACTGGTATTTCATCTGTCTTTACATTCTGAGTTCCAATTCCTCTGAGGTCCTCAACATCACCATCCAAGTGCTATGAAAAGTTCTATCTCCATTCTCAATATAATGAGTTATTGAATTAACATAAGGTGGTGAGCTAACAGAATCATTAGCATGCCAGGCAAAATGCTTACTGGTATTTCATCTGTCTTTACATTCTGAGTTCCAATTCCTCTGAGGTCCACTTTGCCTTTCATCCCATCAGGGTTGATAAATTAAGCACCAGTTGAGCACTGGGGTTGATGTAATTGACTTACCCACTCCAATATATGTTACTGGCTTTAGCTGTATCTAAGGCAAAAACAAAGTAGGTTCTCTTTCTGTGTGGTTTGATAGCTTTAATTTGCTTATAGAGATGTGGTTGGGGGTAGGTGGGGGTCACAAGATGTTTGACAATCCATCATGACTTAGTGTTGCAGTCGATATTTACAGCTATTTATGTTTGGATTATCTGGAAGAGACATTGTTATCAAGTTGTTCTGAAATGTTGATGTGTCTGAATGCTGTTCCTGAAGAAGTGTAAAGAGGTGAACAGGTGCTGTATGGTTTGGAATAGTGTCAACCATGATGAAACCAACTTTCAGATTCAATTTCTTATTTTGGCAGTAGGTATTTTTGTAGATGAGTGAGGAATAGAATGCAAGTTGAAACATAGTTCCTGACTATATATGTATTTGTATATTTATATAAGGGTCTTCTTTTTTTTTTTTTTTTTTTTTTTTTCAAATACTGTGTTACGGTACTGAGCTGGCAGAACCATTAGAATGCCAGGCGGCATTTGCCCCTCTCTATATTCTGAGTTCACTGTAGTCAACTTTGCCTTTCATACTTTCAAGTCAGTGAAATAAGTCCCATTGGGGTTGATGTAATCGATTTACTCCCTCCTGCAAAATTGCTGTCCTTTTGCCAAAATTTGAAACTAGTATATTTCTGTGTCAAAAGCTGTTCATGTTTGTTTATTTTTGTTACCTTCTGCATAGATTAAAATTCATTTGAGTGTAATGGATGTCTAGAATTTTGACCTTTTCTGTTGTGATGGTCGTTGTTCTTTACCCCAAGATCAGTTCTGGTTGTATATGCCTTTAATCCGAAGCATTCCATTTGTGATCATCTAATCTTTTTTTAAACACTGTATCTAGAAACACATTCAATATGCCTTTCTTTAAGACAATAAGTGTAATTTAAAGGAAATTTGGTTCTTATTTTGAGCTTTTGCTCATACAACTATATTGGAAGTAGTGATTACCAACCCTTTCACTAAAAGGGCTCTTTTATGGATTTTCCCAATAACACCAGGTTTTCTACACAATAAATTTTGAACTCATGGACCCACAGTACTATTGTTGTGGATCTCCAAGGATCAACAGACCCCACGTTGTGAGCTACTGCTTTAAAGCAACCCATTTAGTATCCAAATTTTCAGTAGCTACATATCTAATCTATATTTCACCTCAGTTTATATACCTTCAAGGTTGCTAAAGAAAGTGCCAGAAATGTAATGTGAACTAGTTCAGTAAATAACTCTAACCTACATTATGATAAATAAAAGAACATTTTTAAAAATGTATGCAACAAGTACAAATATACCAGTTCTGTTAGGTTGAAATTTTAATTAATATTGTGATTGCCAGCCAAATTTACAAATTGATTGTTCTGTGTGCTATTATTTTTCTCTTTTCAGTTTCTGACCTACATACATATTTTTATTTTACAATGAGGATATTTTACATGAAGGATATTAACCTTTCTAAATCCAAATCTATGTTAGAAAAATAAATTATTCAGAAGCTGTTTTCATGAAAATCAATTTAGTGTTAGCTTTTTATTGTTCACTGCATAAAATGTGTTAATTGGAAATAATCATAACTATAACAGTTCTGTTTGGTTAGAATTTCAATTAATATTGTGATCACAGATCAAACTGTACAAATTGATTGTTCCAGAAGTGTTGAAAAAACAGAATTTGTCAATATTATTTTAATTATTCCAGCAAGTATGGGAGGCAATTCTAGACATGTTTCAATCTTATTAGACTCTTCAGCAAAGTATAGACTTTACCATATGAAGTATTGATGAGAAAATTAATGTTAATTAGTGTAAAAATAAAAATTTGCATATTTTAGAGAATTACTTTTTAAATTTTACTGTACCTAATATATTAACATGAACTTAACTATTGTTTTTCATTTAAATGGTGTGCAACTTTTTTTTTTGTAATATCATCATCATCATTGAACATCCACCTTCCATGCTGGCAAAAGTTAGATGGTTTGATGGGAGCTGGCAAGCTGGAGACCTACACCAAGGCTCCATTGTCTTATTTGACATGGTTTCTACAGCTGAGTGTCCTTCCTAATGCCAACCACTTTACAGAGTACACTGGGTGCTTTTTATTTGGCACCAATACTGGTGTGTTTTATGTGGCACCAGCACTCAATACATGTTAGTTTTTTACATCAGCTAGTGTACTGTGTAGTAAATTTATATGAACACTGACTGGACTACTGTGAACTTGCAGTTTAGTTTAATAATTAGTTGTACAACTTCTCGAGCATATTTTGCATGCTGGGATTGTTTTTCAGAAATTTAAAATTTACACATTATTACAGTGAATGTTTTACTACTGATTTTTCTCTTCCCAATCACTCAGCTGTCAAGTACAAATAGTGAAATCTGTTGTCAACCAGGAAAACTGAAACAAACAATGGTACTTAAAATACAAAAACCTCACATTATGTCTTTAGTCTTGTACCAGCAGATTTCATTAAGATCAATAATGATTGGTAATTATGGCCAACTTTGCCTTTCATCCCCTCCTTCCCTCAAGATCAATAAAGTACTGGTTAATGACTGGGAGTTTATGGTATTGGCTAACCCCACCTCTCCTCAGAATTGCTGGCCTTGTACCTAATTCAGAAACCATGAAACTAAATGCTTTCAATTTAAAGAGTTTTACAGAAAAAATTCAAAATTTTTTCCTCAACTAAAAGATTTTTGATGCTGAAATTGGAAAGCTTTTCTGGTGGCAGTTTCAGCTTCTTGTTTTAATATTTGGGTTTCTTTTAGAAATCTTTCATTAGAATATTGAATTAATTTTTGTATTGAAGATAATTATCAATATTGTCCAACATAACATTAATTAGAAATCTAAATAGTTTTTCTCCCTCTCCCTCCCCCCTCTGACTCTCTTTCAATGAGATTCTTTTCCTTCATGTTTAATGAATGGTTGAGGTGACTAGGAATTTGAAGACCATAATTATAATATAAACATCCAATTTACATACACAGCCACATCTAAATATAAGTACACAGATGCTCAAACTCTACTCATGTTTATACTTTTTCTCCTAACTTGCATGACACTAACCATGCTCTCCATCTCTTTAACTCTTTCTCCTCCCCTTCTGCCCCCTCTAAATTTCTGTTCACTCTTGATATAAATGAAGGATTTGCACCAAAACACTTTCTGGATCTTCAACCTGCACACTTCTTCATTTGGCCAAAGTTGTTCCCTCCCTCAACTGCTTATTTTTTAAGTCATTTTCACTTTAAAATATTTTTTAGATATGCCAAAAACAATTTTTGTAATGGTATTGGCTTGAAAATATTTTTTAGAAAAATTAAAATATTGTCTGTTTAAAGAAAGCTAAAATATAAATACTTACTGTACAAACAACTTACATTTTTGGAATCACATTCACTTAAAAATATTTTTAAATGATTAAAATATTGTGTTTAACAAAAGTGAAAATAGAAACATTTACTGTAAAAACAACTTGTATTTTTTCCTTGGCAAGTTGAAGTCACCAGTCTGCAACAACAAATCTTCATTTTCAATTTCTCTATGATTTCTATACCAAACACCATCACAAATTCCATGCAAACTAAGAACTTCAATGACGAACTGTTTAACCTTACAAGAGAAGCTTTTTATGGAATAAGAATTTAGCAACATCAACATGACTCAAGTAATTTCTCTTTGAACTTTTTTCATAACATCATGGATAAGGAAAGAGTATTTCATGGTGCGATGTATGAAAATTATTCTATAGAAGAAAAGCAAGCACTTGCTTTCGTCGTGAACAAATGCTGATTCCCACCCCCGTTTATTCCAGCACTCCCCACCCCCATTATTTGGAACCTCAGAGTAAATGGTAGGTTTTTAAAAAATCAAGGGAGACCACCTAGAAACTTTTAAAATTTTATATGGTTACCACGATACAATTATCGATTTTCCAACCCACCTGCTTATAAGAATTTAAGCAAATATCCACCCCATCCACCCCTATATACTCTCAGGGATCGAGAGTACATGTGCATATATAAACCTCATTGTGTACACTTTTATAGATATACTAATGTTGACCGATGTCTTGGTCTTCAGAAAGCCACACAATCTGATCAGCATCCAAATTAACCTTTTTATTAATTCTTAAAGTGACTGTTTAATTCTATATTTTTTTAAGTTTGAACAGGAAATATTACATGTGCATTGCCTTTGTTGTTGCATCCAACCAATTGCTCTCTTCAGTATGTGAAAAAATAATGTATGCATGCCTTTTAACTATACTCTACTGGCAATCAGACCTTCAAATATTTCCTCCTACTCTTCTGTTTCTCTCTCCCTCCCTCCCTCTCTCTCTCTCTCTCACACATACAGATCAATTCCTTCGTCTTCTAATAAATTGCTGCTACCAGTTGTTAGTTTACCAGAATTGAAGCTATTGAACACTTTATGTCAGTTGTCAGTTAGAAGTTTCCTTTGGTGACCTACAGCAGTATCTTTAGTTAGCTCCACAAATATCTATACCATTTACCTGTGGGAATATTTGATTTTCATCACAAGAAACTATTACATTGCTAGTAAATCCTATTTTATGATATTGACTAGAAGAGTTAGTAGAGCGTCTGATGTAGTGTCTTAGTTTCTTCTTTTTATGTTCTGAGTCAAATTGTGATTCTGAAACGTGCACGCACACACACACACACACAATTTTGTCAGTGAACGGGTTGCAGTCTCAAAGCGCCGAAAATATTTTGACAATTAAATTTAAATGTTGAAATGAATCTAATGGTTTTCGTGTGTTTCTTAAATGGCTTATAAACACCTTCCACGCTGCAATTGTTTATATACATATATATACATACATGTTTGTTTGTCTTTTTTTTACAGAAATGATGTCAGTTCAGATGACAATATTTGGACCGGTCTATGTTGCATGATCTTCATTTTTATCATCATCAGTGTTTTGGCATTCCCTAATGGTAAGTTTATTATTTCTTTTTTTAAATTTCTTTTATTGTTGTTTTCCAGTTTTTTTACAAAACATGAATAACCAATATCCTAAATAGCACTTATAAAGGAAATATCATTGTCATTGTCATAAGTTTTCGTGTTGCCACAGATAACTACTACAATAATTTAATCTTTTATTGATAATGTTGAAAAGGCATTAGTAAATCAAAGCAATATGTCATTTGGGTCAAGGTACTGTTAGTATTTATATAATGAAATTTGATTCTCTAATGAGAAACCTGTGCTTGTCTTGATACACAGATACTTCATCTTCAACTGAAAGGAGTTTCCTTTCTTTGTTCTTGCAACTTGTTAAATAAGAAAAAGCTTGTTCACACTTGTAAGTGGAAAATTGGAGCAATACTTATTGGTATCTTTTGAATGATAGGATCGTCTTCTTTTACAAAACCTTAGAGCTTGTTCAGGACTAGATCAGTAAATTTCATCTCCAGTACATGGTAGCTCACTAAATTCTTACTCTTGTTTCAATTAAATTCTTCACTAAATTCCTCTTGTTTCACTAAATTCTTCCTCTTGTTTCAATTAGATATGAAAATAATGAAGAATTTAGTAAAATACCTTTGTCATTATTTATCTGATGGTTGGAACATGAATTAACATGAAATTTTGATGAGACATTTTAAATAGATCACTTTAAAACAAGAACTTTGTATGATTCAGAATATAGATCCTTCTGTTGAAAAGGGAGAAAAAGTATTGTTCAATTTGTTCAATTTTGATCAATTGTCCTTCCAGATAGGTTTCAATAAGGCCTGAAATTTACTGATATACTTGTTTGCTTTTAACTAAGACCAATATCAAAATTTTCTCGTTTTACAAGAAAAATAAAGCTACTTTAAGAGCCAACATTGATGGACCACCATCAGAGGAGATGCCAACTCAGTTTTTCAGGAGAAATCTCTTGTTTCTAGATATGGAGTCAAAATATAAAATATATCAAATACTTTTACTTATCTCAGAAAAGTGTTTTCTTGGATTCCATTTTCATTGACAAATCTTGCAACATCAAGACATGAGATTTATTCACGTGATCTACTCATCAACCTATGTATAAGATTTTCCTATTTTGCTGTTTATTATGCAAATCATGTTTCATATCATGTGACATATATCATCAATACATCAACTTATTGTATTTTTAACCCACTATAATTTTACGTGTGGAGGCACATGGCCTAGTAGTTAGAGCAGTGGACTCGCGGTCGAGGGATCGCGGGTTCGAATTTCAGACTGGGCAATGTGTGTGTTTATGAGCAAAACACCTAAGTTCCATTTGGCTCCGGCAGAAGGTAATGGCGAACTTCTGCTGACTCTTTCGCCACAACTTTCTTTCATTCTTTCCTCCTGCATCTTGCAGCTCACCTACGATGGACTGGCATCCCGTCCAGGTGGTGAAACTATACGCCAAGGAAACTGGGAAACCAGCCCTTATGAGCCAGGGATGGCTCAAAAAGGAACAAACAATTTTACATACTGGTGTTAATAAACTCTCACTAACACAATGATTTTTTTTTCCTGTGCAATAATTTCTGTAACCAAATAAATTGCTCCATATGTATTCTCTTTTTAAAATTCAATAACCTTTTAAAATAATTATCTCTTTTATTTTTTGTATGACTAATTTGTTATGAAGTGCCTTTTCAGTTTTGTTGGAGCCATTGCTGCATATAACTATTTCATTACCATATTTCTGTTGAAACATACTCTCTTTGTTTCAATTAGATATGGAAATAATGAAGAATTTAGTAAAATACCTTTGTCATTATTTATCTGATGGTTGGAACATGAATTAACATGAAATTTTGATGAGACATTTTAAATAGATCACTTTAAAACAAGAACTTTGTATGATAGTCTCAGGCAGGCTGGTATCAAAACAGTGAAAAGATGTTTGCTGCAGATAAGGCTCAGTAGTGTAGTACAAACAGGAAAAAAAAATAACATGGAAAAGAAGATAGCTATTGAGGTAAATAAAGACAATTAGCCAAAGGAAGTGAGGAACAGAAAAAAACTATTCAAGTACCAATTTTTCATGAACAACAAAAATAACAAATATACTTATATAAATTATAAAAATGAAATGTTGGTAAATGAGGGACTCTATTGCATGTACTTTATATGTGAAAAAGAAGTGATTAGCACCCTGAGACCAGCTCAAACAAGAGAAAATGCTGATACAAATCCAATTGAATCTTGAAAAGCTTGAAACTCTTGGAGTTTAATTTTGGTCACACCTTTTTTCACTTCCAAGTACATCCAAATTACCTTCATACAGACAATTCTCTGTCTCTCTCACACTCAGTTATATGTGCAATGCACATATAACTGTGTATGAGAGAGACAGAGAATTTTAAGCATAAATACGTAATGATTATGAGTTTAGATCAATGTACAAACAAGATTTATTTGCTAAAATTCAACTGTTTCTAAGCTGAAGTTTCATTTTCTCTCTATAAAAAAGTATTGGGTAATGCAGGAGAGAAGATTGTTCTAGGCATGATCACCTGTCATGTTTTTACCCCATGTCAACAACAACTAAATAGAAGTATTTAAAATTGAATAGGTTTAAGCTAAACAAAAATTGATAAAAAGATATAAATTAATTTCACATTCTTGCTGTCTCTGTCTGGCCCATCTTGGGTTGCATGAAAATGATTACCACACCAAAAAACATGGTTGTGTATATATTTCATTTAGGCTAATAATTTGTAGTATGTGAAGAATAACATAGACCTATCTTTTTTTTAACATTTTCTAAATTTTTATGTTTTTAAGTCATATTATTTTTCAGGGCAGTGAGTTGGCAGACAAAATGCTTGGAGACACTTCTTCCGGGTCTTTACCTTCTAAGTTCAAAATGCTGCCAAAGTCAATAAAATTTAACTGTTTTTTTTTTGAACATCAGATATAGTGAGGCAAGTGATTGGTCTGCCTGATAATGTGTGTCAGTTACTTACAGACATGATATAACTGCTATAAAAATAATTTAAATCATAGCCCTGTCTGTCAAATGTGTGGCGGATAGATTACATTAGATATTATCAGTTAAAATCAACATCATCATTTGGCATCTGCTTTCCATGCTGGCATGGCTTAGACAGTTTGACTAAAACTGGCAAGCTTAAGGGCTGCACCAGGTTCCAGTCTGATTTGGCATGGTTTCTATGGCTGGATGCTCTTCCTAACACCAACCACTCCAAGAGTATAAATGATGCTTTTATGTGATACTAGCATTGGCCAAGACTACAATTTCACTTGGTTTGATGGGTTTTCCCAAGCACAATATATTGCCAAAGGTCCCAGTCACTTGTCATTGCCTCCATGAGTCCCAACATTGAAAGGGTGCTTTTTACATGCCACTGACACAGGTGCCAGTTATATGACACCAACATCAACCAGAAAAAAGAAAATTTTATTATATATATATAAGCAGAATAATCTTTTTCTACTTTTTTGTCCAGGTCCATTTACAAGACCTCACCCTGCAATATGGAGGATTGTTTTTGGTAAGTCATGTTATGTTTGTTTTTATTATTGTTATTGTTAATGTATCATTAGCATGCCAAGCAAAATGCTTAGCAGAATATTGTCTGTCTTCATGTTCTGGGTTCAAATTCCACCTAGGTCAACTTTGCTTTTTCATCCTTTCAGTGTTGATTAAATAACTACTAGTTATGCACTGGTGTCGATGTAATTGACTTAATCCCTTCCCCCAAATTAGAGGCCTTTTGCTTCCAGTAGAAAAGATTATTATTATTATTATTGCAGAGTGGATTGGTAGAATCTTTATATTAAACAAAATGCCTTACAGTATTTGTTCCAAATGTTTGCATTTCAAGTTCAAATCCCACTGAAGTCAGCTTTACTTTCAGGGCCAATAAAATAAAGTTTCAAGGTCAATGGTATCAACTAATCACTTCTCCTAGAAATTATTGGCTTTGTGTCTAAATCAGAAACCAACTGTGGATTTTGTATTTTTAATTGATCGTTTAAAAGATACGCCAAGAGTTTCCTTTTATGGGACAAGAATTTGGCTCATTCCAGAGAAAATGCATAAAAGTGTTAGAGTTAAAGATTACATTTGTGATTAATGAACATGCTGAAGATTAACAAGAACATTCAATAGAAAGCGTAGAAAATATTCAGGAATATCGGTGTTGTTCAATGTGAATAAATACATTGCCCTAACAATGTTAATATATCCTAGTATTACTTCTTTCTGGAACATGCTTATGTCTCTCTTTATTGGTAATTGGTCTATGTACTCACAGAAATGAGTGTGTTTTTCTCTAGTCATGTCCTTTACCAAACAGATGACAAAGCACATTTCTTAACTATTAAAATTTTTTTTTTCATTTTAACGTAGTTTCTTAGTTTTGTAGCCTGCTTGTGCTTAACATTATGGTTATTTGGTTATGCTAACTAGATGCTATTGTCATTTTGTCAAGGAGAATGATGTCAGGTTTATGTGCTGATTTAACAGCCTGTATATTTACTAAAGCTCTTTGGTATTATTTTTGCATCATCATTTTCTGAAGCAAGTTAAAGTTCATTTGAAAACCAGAGAATCATTTTGTTTTTCTCTGTAGTCAATAGTTAGTAGTCAATAGATAGTGCAGCTTTGTAATGTTTTATCTTCAAATATTTTTTGTCAAAGCTATTGTGAACATCCTGATGCAATGTGATGAATTGTCTCAGGAAATACTCCACAATGTAACATTTGTCATCTTCATTACATGTATGACATCACCACTGAAATATTTTCCTTTCACTATATCTAATAGTGATTGTTATACCTCTGTTGTAAATGTTATTACTTCTGCTGTTCCATTCAAGCTGTAATAGTGCATCCAAAGATAATCTTTTATCGATGTATCCTGTAAAAGGCTAATCCTGGTTGATGCCATTAGTTTGACTGTTTTTGCTGCTGTGTTAGATCCAGGCTTCAGCTGTTTGAAATTTCAACCAATTTTTTTACAGGGATTTTGTTGTTACAAATAGAATCAATTTGCTGCTTTCCCATTATAGTCAACAAGGGCATGTAAGATGTCGTGAGTTAGAAAGGTAGTGACAACATAAATGACTGCTCTTTGACTCTCAGTAATCCCCTGTGATGTGTTGTTGCTGGGTGTCTGATTTTGCAGTATGGGATTATTATTTTCTTTTTAATATATTTATCACATTACTGTTTATGAACATTAGTTTTATTGTAATTCAGTACAATACCACAGACCTATACACTGTAACTGACATTGGTGATAATGGTACACAACATCAACATGTTCTTGCTGTTGAGTTTTTAATATCTTTCAATTGGTCATGCATTTATTTTTCATTCTCATTTGGACACGTTTTACACAAATAGTTTATTGTCATTTGTGTTCAGATATTTGTAGAATGTACATTTTTGTTCAGCTCCATTATTTTTCCCTCCTTGGAATTCCAAGTCATCTACTCTTTGATCAGTTTGCCTTGCTGTTTTTTCCATTTCTCCAGTTGAGTGCTGGGGTCAATGTAATCAACTATCACCCTCCTCAAAATTTCAGGCTTTGTACCTATAGTAAAAGGGCTTATTATTATTATTGAGTGAGAGAGTAGTGCATGCCATCAAAGTGACATGAGATATAAATATACTAAACCCAATATACTTATCATGACTACCCCTCTGATAAGAGTACATTAGGCACATTCATCACAACCATATGTGCACGACATGGTGATCTCATTTTCAAGATAAACAGTGTGTGACCTTGCAGATGGAACCCAGTTAGAATTTTCTTCAGGTCGGGTAGCCCATCTTGCTCAAAAGGTCCCTGAATAAGGGTTGTTTAAGGATGATGAATATTTCCAGGAGTGAATTATTCAAACTCTAAAGAATTCCTTTCATCACATGGCTGTGATACTTTCCCACTACTCCTGCTTGTGATCAGAGATGCACATATCATCAGTTACTGAGGGACATGCTCAACTGGTTGAAGTCAAGCAACTAACAAGCATGAGTAAGATGATGGGGTTTGATTGAATTCATTGCATCTCTCCTGAAATATGTTGTCGTCATGTATCTAAATTTGAAACCACTTTATTATTCATTTTGTACTGGCATGAGTGGGATGGGTTTTGTGAATTTAGAAATTGTGTAAATTTAGAATGTGTAAATCTTATATAGTAAGTTGTGTAACAACTGGTATTTATTTTCCAGCTTTTAATCAAGTTGGAGTGGTGCCTGTTAGTCAGACAACATGAGCCCAGCTAAGTTATAGATCTGACCTAGGAGCATATTGCAAATGCTAGTGACTATGTACTTTAATGTTGCAGCCATGCTGTCTGTATTCATTTTTTACTTCTACTACTCCTTAAGATATTGAATAACTTCTATGTCATGAGTTCAAATGATACTCTGCCTATTTGTATAATATTTATATGCAAGCTGTGCTATTCTGCATATATCATTTGAGGTGAAACAAAACAAGGTTTTGCTCCCATACTGCCATTAATTTAACTGTCTTCACAGTCCAACCACTTCTCCAAAATAAGGCCTAAATCAATAGTTATTGATGTACAATACAGTCACTATTGAACTATTTAGTTAATAAGACCTAACCTACTAAAGTTGAATAATGGATGGGAGGGGGGAAGAAGTGATTTCTCTCTCTCCTCTCCTTTCTCCTCATATTCTCTCTCTTTTTCAACAAATAAGCTTTTGATTTGTGAAACAAATTGTTGAACAGTAATACATTAGTCATATAACCAGTGAGTATTACCTTCTAGTAACTCAAAACCAACTAATAAAAAGAAATCATATACTTTGGTTTGCTAAGGCTATTATGACTACAGTCTTGGCTATTTCCCATTATGTGTCAGCTGTAATGTTTCCGCAATCTGCCATAATTTATCACTCTATTGACAACAGTATCATAATATATATTTATATATATATATATATATATATATACTAGGTGTGTTCCATGATATCACATACTCAACTTCTTTCCTCTCAATGAATTGTGTTACTTTCTTTGTCTCCTTCTCCTCTTCAGATTCTTCACTGATTAAATATTCTTTCTTTTTCTAGGACTCAGTGTCCTCTACTTCATGTTGTTGGTGTTCCTCTTGTTCCAGAACCCACATGATGCACGTGTAATTTTAGGTTGGCTTTACCATGACTTGAAAAACGGTACACCTGATGAAAAGGTAAGAATAGAAGTAGCCAGATTCTTTGGCTTTGTGGCATTGTGTAGATGGTCCTTAACCCTTTAGCATTGAGATTACTCTGTCAAATGTAATGCTTATTTATTCACATTGTTTTTGAATTAATCATTCAAGGTATTAATGATGTGATTGGTTTTTTTTCTTTTCTTTTTTTTTAGAATGTCATTGTAGTATAGGTGTGAGAGGCTGGATCTGGCCTGTTTAATCATGAAACGGGTTGAAATATTTGGGTCAGATAGGGCAATATGGTTGGTTTAATACTAAAGGATTGAATGTATTCAATTTGGTTAATTCTTTTTAAGTTAAGACAGTGGATTGTAACTTTGAACATAAACTCTTCAGTTTCTTTACACACACTGGTTGTCTGTGGGAATTGTATGCCAGGGACATAGTTTTCATATCTGAGTCTATGAAAAGAGTTTAATTGTGGAGGTAATCTAGATTTGAAAGGTCACTTCAGTGAAGACAAAAGTTTGGGCAGGAAAGAAACCATTGCTACTGTCTTCAAAGTAAGCATGTTCAACATGCAGGAATTCTATACTCTGTATCAGATGTATAGAAGTAGTTAGCAGGAACAGCCACCTAAGAAATAAAATCTTTTAACTTTTCAGGCGACCAACTAGAAGTAGCTAATAGCTTTTCTGATTTAATCATAAATGAAAGCCAATGTAAAAAGCTGCTGAGACAAGTTCAGGGAGCTATTCCTTCTGTTGGCAACAAAAGACTTCTCTCTCCAAAGTCAGATTCTAATATAATGCTTATGTATGAAGTATGATATTGCAAGGTCATCAGAAATAGGCCCTGAATATCAAGGATTTGTAAATGCTTGATAGAAATCAGACAAGCAAGCTCACCCAAGTGTAATGTTGATATGCATGAGTTGGGGAGCATGAGTGTGTTGATAGAAACTTAACATTGAAAATAACTGTAGTGTACAAAACAGAAGACTACTACAGATATGTGATGCATGTGAAAATGCTAGTTGTGTGAAAAAGTATCAAATAACGAAGTAAATGAGCATACAGAAGGGGAAGATGTAAAGAGCAGTGAGGTCTGATCTTAACATATTAGGCTTCTGAAAGGAGATGATGAGGGGCTGCAGCAATTGGCAAGGTGCTATACTGAAACTAGTTCATATATATATATATATATATATATACATCCAGGCCTATTTCCCCATTTGTTTAGAAGTGGGTAGCCACAATAAGACACACACACCAGACATTCCATTGATTTCCCAGCTCAAAAAGGCAAGCCCCATTCTGTTCTTGGGTCAAGGCATAGAACGCAGCCCCCTATATCAGCAGTGGGACCTGACAGCATATGCTGGTTCCGTACCCATTTGAGCAACATCAAATTCACTCATCCGTCCACAAACACTCTAAGCTTTCCTATCATTTATAAACTCTCTTGCCTCTCTCACTCCAACAAGACAAGAAAAACTAGTTCATACTAGCATAGAAAAGCAGATATAAAAATGATATTGCTGAATAAATTATAATTAGTATTCAAATGTCTTTATTAGCCTTGCAGGCCTGCTGTCCTCTGTAGATCTATCATAAATAAAGTATGTGTGTGTGTGTGTCTCTGTGCGTGCGCATGTGTGTGTGTGTGTGTGCACATTTAGTGTTATATGTTTGTGAACATGCAAAAGTATAGTTTCATTTATCAAGTCAGCAGTCAATATGTAGACCAATTCCTTTTGGCTGCAGGACTGGAAGTAATTTATACCTGATATATTCAGCATCATCATCATCATTTAACATCCACCTTCCATGCTGGCATGGATTGGATGGTTTGACAGGAGCCTGCACCAGACTTCTGTTTTAGCAGGGTTTTTATAGCTGGATGCCCTTCCTAACAACAATGAATATATATAGTGTTGTCATCCTGTATAATACTGTCACATTTCCATGCTCATATGAGTTGGAGGGAAATACCTTGATAAAAATATATTTAAAAAGAAATTACTTAAGGCAGATACTGATAAAGATTATTTCTTCTAAAAACAGGAATATGCTGTTAACTGTTCGGATATCAGTTGGGGTCGGCTGTATGAGCATGTGGACTTTTTCGCCTTTTCCCATTTTTTTGGTTGGGCTCTGAAAGCACTCCTCATCCGGCATTATGGAATTCTTTGGACAATCAGCATCTTGTGGGAAGTTACTGAGGTAAGTTGATTATTTAAGTACTACAAAATGTTTTTGTTTTTTTTTTCTGGTTGTTTGTTTTCCATTGTAAACCTCTCTGGTCATGATACTTCTACATTATCTAAGCAAGATCTTTTTTGCTTCTTTGTCTTTGCTTACATCTCTATCTCTCTCTCTCACACACACACACACACACACACACACACACACACACACACACACACACAATTGATTAAATAGAATATCTGTTTGTGCTGATGAAGAAGCAGTCATGAATCATGTTGATTGATGTTCTGTTAACTACTAAAGCAGCAGGAATTTTGAAGTAACTGTACTGGTATAAATAGATATTTACTGGATGATGATACACCAGAAATGGTGGTGGAAAGTATCTACCATGAAGGAAAACTTTATAGGACACTGTTAAAAGTCAGATTTGAAACTGCTGAATATCAGATAATGATTAAAGTTGAAAATATTATATGGAATTGATAATGGTAGCTATTGAGAAAACCAAATAAGTATTATTATAGTCTGTGTGTGTTACTATAGCAGTTGTAAAGGTAAAATACTTTTGTCAAAAAATGACATTGTATGTATGAAATAAATTGTCAACCATTTTGTCATTCTTCAAACAAATGTTCCCATTTCTCCTACTAGGCAGCATTTGTACATCTTCTCCCCAATTTCGCTGAATGTTGGTGGGATGCTCTGGTTTTGGATGTGTTAGTTTGTAACGGATTTGGTATTTACCTTGGTATGCTGGTTTGTCAAAAACTGGAGATGAGAACATATTACTGGGAGAGTATCAAGTAAGTAAATTCATTGCTTCACTGCAACCTATTCTATTTATAATTTCATTCACATTTAAGATGTGTTATAGAAATGTAAATTTACTTAAAATTTAACTGATACCTTATTTTTGTCCTTTGTTTCATTTTAAAAATTATTTTAATTAATGTTAAAAGAAGTACAATGATTTGTAAGAATAACTTTGACTCAGTTTACTTAGCTGTGTGAACAGCTGATCCAAAAGTAAAACCTCTCAATCAAGATGACACGCAATTGATATGATCAATAAAATATTATATAAAATTAACTAACCTATATCAACATACAAAAATAGATACCAAAGCAATGATTACTATAATTATTACAGTGCTAAAATAATGTAGGGGTTGCATGTTCATTGACAAAGATTATTTTACATACATGTACATTTATATCCTGATTGTTTCTGTTTCACAGAGATATCCATTCCACCACTGGAAAAATACGCCGAGCAGTTCTACAGTTTACACCATCCAGGTAAGTTTACCTGATTATTGATATATATACTGAAAGTCTACATCTATTGACAGTTTTGTGACAAATGCTTTAAACATCTTTCCATTGTCATTTTAATTAATGCACAACCCTCAAGCTAGATGGTCACTTTAATGTCTGTTTTCCATGCTGACATAGGTTGCATGGTTTGACAGGACCCAGCATGTCACAGGGCTGCACCAAGCTCCAGTGTTAGCTTTAACATGTTTTTACAGCTGGATGCCCTTCCTAATAATAATAATAATAATGAAATTATTGTATACAGTGCTCAGGTGCACCACAACTTGTCAGAAAGTGCATATAAAGTACATGCAGTAATGTAGAAATGTCTGGAAAGTGAACATGCTTGTGTGTGTATCAAGTGTAGTGTTGGCGAATCTCAGGAAGCATGGAAGTTTTGAAGGATGCAGTGCTCCGACAACTAACACCCGATGCCGGCAGTTTGTTCCAGGCTTCAGCAACTCTCAGCGTGAAAAAATGTTTCCTGAAGTCATGGGAGCTGTGCTGTTTTTTTACTTTGTAAATATGTCCACGGGTGTTAGATGGGTGGAGTTTGAAGAGGTGCTCAGAGTTATTGTTTGTGCGATGGTTGATAATTTTATGGGTGTCTGCCAAGTCAGCTGCCAGACGTCGGAGTCTCAATGTGTCCATGCCCAGGGAAGCAAGGCGTTCAGGATATGGCAAATGCCTGATGGAGGGTATTCTTTTGGTTGCACGTCGCTGAACAGCTTCCAGACGATTGATGTCCTGGGCAAGATAGGGGTTCCAGACCGGTGATGCAAATTCCAGGTGAGGTCTTACCATAGCTATATAAAGCTACCTTACAGTGTATACTGGTTTTTTTTTTCTTTTTGGTTCCACTGGTTGCCAAGTAAGTTGTAAGACAAGAAAAGAACAGGAAAGTGGAATCCCCCCCCATGACTAAATGGTGGGGGGTGTATTAGGAGGTGGGAGAGGTACCTTTATAACAGGTGCTGATAGGCTAAAGTATGATAGAGAAAAAGGACAGGTATCTTGCTATACAGGAGATACATGGTTAGTGGTAATAATTGGGAAGATGGTTGTGGTGGTGCCCTCAAATTATTTGTTAATTCAAAATAAAATGTTAGGTGTGCTGGAATACTCAGTCAAGTTATGTATGTGCAATGGCTCAACTAGTGAAATAAATCAAGTTGTGTTAATGATGTACTGCTGACTAAATTAATGGAAAGGGGTTATATAAATCTGACTTCTATTAACATGATGGTATTGCCATATTAATGTTGTAGCAGGTTTGAAGGATAATTCCTGTTGTGCACAAGATAAAAAATATTAAACATCAATAATTCTCCCTTGGGTTCATTTGTTTTGTTATAAAAAAAATGATTAACTTGAGAGTATTTTTGCAAGGCATGCACTCAGTTAAATATTGCTTGAAGTTGGGTTTATTTCTTAATTATGAACTGTAATTTGGTATTATATACCAGTCATAATTTAATCTGCAGCAAGCACCATCTAAAATATGTAAATGTTAAAACACACCAAATATAGCTGGAGATGATGATGATGACAGCTTTCATAAGTATGTCTACATATTTGTATAATTGTGAGACAGCAGAATGTTAGTTTAAATGAGTTGAAATCATCAATAAGAAAAAGCTGTTGTAATAGGGAAGACACAGCTTAGAAATATCCCACCAATAGGAGTGTGTTGGTGAAAGCAGGTTTGTCTGTCAGATACATGGCCTATTTCTACATTCTAATGTAATGATAAACTGAAAAATTGCCATTACTTCAATTTTTCTCAGTATACTTATATTTATTCTGTTTTTTATTTTGTCAGCTGGACTCATGTGCGATGGCTTGATCCCAATTCCTCCTACATGAGAGTGTTGGCTGTAGGTATTTTAGTTGTTATATGGCAGGTAAGTTGTATGTGTAACATTTCTATATATGTTGTCAGGCTTAATGACTTGCAGTATTTTTGCTATGTATCTCTTACATTTTAAGTTTAAACCTTGGTAGTGTGTTGTTTTTTGTTTTTCACCTTTCTGGAGTTAATAAAATTTGTACAAGTCATGTATTGCATTTGATTTGAGTGAATGATTGACATTGCTTTCTTACATCAGCTTAAGGCAACAGATTGAAGGATTGAAAATAAGACATACATGTATTTCTCAGGATCATTAGATATAAGTGGAGTGAAATGGCTATAACTGAGAAGTGAAACATTAGTGATTAGTTATTTTCTATCGTTCCACACAGAAACTTAGTAAAGCTAATGTAGAATTATATTTACCTCCTATTATAATGGGAGAAATGATAGTCCAAATTGACTTCATTATTATAAAGCTTCTAGTTAAGGTAGAGGTATTCAGTTAGATGATTCAAGTTGCCTATACTTCAGCTACCTTCTGTCTACCTTTCTGCTATTATTTACTGTACACATATTTTTTTCTATTTGCTGAATCTGGACTGTGCCCATGATCTTTGGCTCCCATGCTGGTGGCACATAAAATGCATCATTCGAGTATGATTGATGCCAGTGCTGTCTGACTGGCTCCCATGCTGGTGGCCTGTAAAAACCACCTACTACACTCTCAGAGTGGTTGACATTAGGAAGGGCATTCAGCTGTAGAAACCTGGCCAGATCAGATTCGAGTCTGGTGCAGCCTCCTTGCTTGCCAGTCCTCAGTCAAACTGTCCAATCCATGCCAGCATGGAAAGTGGACGTTAAATGATGATAATTTAATGTCCATGTTTTGTGCAGTATGAGTCATCTGCATAAATTAGTGGTTCAAAAAATTGTTGTGAACAATACTGCACTGTCTTGGACAATCAGCTATAAATTTTATATTATCTCAAGGCTAAATGTTCTCCATAAGTTAATACAGAGCAGTAGAGATTTCAATTTAGTATTGACTTACTCTTAAGTGAATTCTCAACCAAGGTTGAGAGAGACCCTTTAGCTGAAATAAATGTATATACACTTATGCATAGTGGTTGTGAACTTAAGATGCTGGTTTATTGACTGTGTTTATAAGTTCAAATCTAACTGCTGTTGTTCACCTTATACAAAGTGAATAACTCTACTTTCTCCATTTTTCCTGACTCTCCTCTTCACACTCTTACTTCATACAAGAATGTAAAGGTTATATTTGGTTATATTTTGTAAAATTTTTATATTCAATTTCAGGTTGCAGAATTGAATCTGTTCTTCCTAAAACACATATTTATGATTCCCCCTGCACATCCAGTCAATGTGATACGCACTGTGCTTATTGCACTTGTTTCTGCACCAGCAATTAGGTGAGTTTACTTTGAGTCTCAGAACTAGAATGGAGCCAGCAATTATGGATGTTAAACATTGGTTTGTAATAGTGTGTGCATGCATGTGCACATATGTGTGCATCAACATCAGTTTTGGTACAGTACTTTCATGATATGCTGTCTATTCCTTCTTTATAGTTGTGGTCACATGACAGTTTTATTTATATTTTGCCAGTAGCAATTACAGAATACTAATTATATTGTCATCATACAGCATATGGTGCCTTCTATTATGTTTATATATGCACAAAATAAATTACCTCATGGCTGTATAGTTGAATATGTAATTTTGCACTTTTTATCAGATCATCGCCATAGCAGGATGTTTAAAAAGTTTCCAAGTTTAATTCAGAGTATATTGGGCCTATTTTTCTGGTTTTCTCTTATAAGTTCAGATCCTTATGAGATGAAACCTGGGTTTGCAACCATATTAATAATAAACAAACAAAATAGATACAGTTAAAAAAGAAAGATTTCTAAATATATATATTTAGTAGCCGGTGGCACATAAAAAGCACCATCTGAACGTGGCCGATGCCAGCGCCGCCTTGACTGGCTTTCGTGCCGGTGGTACGTAAAATGCACCAATCCTATCGTGGCCGTTGCCAGCCTCGCCTGGCACGTAAAAAGCACCCACTACACTCACAGAGTGGTTGACGTTAGGAAGGGCATCCAGCTGTAGAAACACTGCCAGATCAGACTGGAGCCTGGTGCAGCCTTCTGGCTTCCCAGATCCCCGGTCGAACCGTCCAACCCATGCTAGCATGGAGAACAGACATTAAACGATGATGATGATAATAAAATAGTAGTATAAAAAAAAATTTTTTTTTAAAGTTACGATGATCTGCTTCAAATGACAGAGAAAAATATGTAAGCAATTATCTCTCATCATGAAAGGATCTGCTTAAAACATTGGCTGTTTAAAGCTAATTTGTTAATATTCAGGAATACAAAAGAATTCAGTTTTCTTTCAGTTGAGTAACTTAAACCACTTTGAGCACTACCTGTGTCTAAAATTTTTCCATTTTGTATAGCTTCCAGAATGTTTACTTTCCTGGAGGTATATGTGCCACCTTCCTCTAACTTTGCTTTTAGACTTAGATTTCCCATTTTCTGGTTTTTGTCTTCCACTCTCTAAGAATCACTATTGTGGTTAGTTTTTTTTTCCCTCTTCATGTTTCAAGTATTATCTCAGTATTTTTATGATTCTTATTTTCTTTTACATATATACCTGTCTTCTTTTCCTCTTTCTCTCTCTCTCCTCCCAACTTACACACAATCTTTCTCACAATTTTCCCTAAAATATTTTAGTTGTATCATCCTTATGAAATATAGTTTTGTTAAGATGATAATTCATACTACATTTACCAGTTCTTGTCCCATTTTAATCCTCAATAGGATATTGTTCCATAAATGAGACATATGTTTATTGATATTGCAAAACAAACCAATTTCATTTCATTTTTGCAGACAATATTATATGTATGTGACTGACACACAATGTAAGCGGGTTGGGACCCAGTGCTGGGTTTTCTGGTAAGTGTACTTTAACATTCTGATTCTTGTGTAACATTTTCATAAGGTCAGCCCAATATCATTATTTTGTATTCGTTTTTGCCTTGCTTGGAGACATCTTGCTACTTGTTGCAATCTTTGTCATTTCCTTTATAAAGTTCAGCTTCCTGAGATCAGTTTCACCATTTCTTTCCATTATTGTTCTCTTCCACAGATTGCCCATTACTTCTTTAGTTATTTGTCATCCTCCATTTGTTTCATATAACCATCTCTCTTGCACACTTATGATTCTTCTTGTGCTTAGTCTTTCCCTTATGCACTCTAATGTTACATATCCAGCAGAGCATGCTTGTTTCATTTCTTCCCAACCTTCACACATCTTCCACATTTAGTGCCCATGTTTTATTACCGTGTAATTTCTCAATTCATAGATAAATTTTTCTATTATGCTACCACCCCGCTCCTACACTTTCACTGCTAATTAATTACTAATTAACTAGGTAACAGAAGCTAGCAACTATTTCTAGGAGACCTTCCAAACATTTGAAAGAATTCATTTTATTACTGCTAACTACTTCTGCATATCTACTATAAACAATAATTCTCTATTAAGCCTTCCAGCAATCCCACTGCATCTCTTATATGCTCTTAGTTTACACCACATGGCATTTCTACAAATTTCTTTCTTACATATCAAGCTTGGCCATTACCTACACAGCAGTGGAGTCTTACTTGATAACCAAAACATTTGTCTTTGTATGGTTTACTTGAATCTAGGCTTTCCCTTCCACATTTGGAATTTCTTGTCTAAATCTATGAGATTTATACATTTCATTTAGAGGAAATCCCCTTGGGCAGCCAGTCTTAAAAATCAGTTATAGTCTAGAGAATGTTAATAAATAGGGGTCTTAGAACTAAATCCTGACAGACAGTTACCTGGATGTTAAATTCCTTGGTATGATCATTGCTTACAGCATTTCTGTACCTGACATACTTGGCTTTCACAAACCATTCATCTACACTTAATTTCTTTAACAACCACTAGACAAGAGAGTGTAGTATCATGTTATCTCACTAGGAAGAGGGCATCAGTGGTGCTCTTCCTGTCACAAGCTGAACTGCATCTCATCCAAGTTAATTTTCTTTGCTGACTAGTTGTGCTATAACCCATTCGTTTATTTTCATAGCTTGGTCCATCAGTCCAATATCAAAAATGACTGAAGTAAATTGTCCAGAGATATTGTTTGGGCAGATGTCCAAGCTGGTATTTTTCCAAAATTATGATTTAAAATTTTTTTAATTTAGGAAGAGGAGGTGGAAAGAGTTCTCATGACCATTACAAACTGTCCCAGAGTGGTGAAATTGATGTAATCTATACTTAGAACATCATTAGATTAGTACCTGCAAGAAAAGCAAGGGTGGGAAAGGAGTTGTTGTTCTGGTTTGAATGCTTCTATTTGTAAACTCTGTGAAAGAACCAAATAATGTGTTTTTATTAAAACAAGTAATGTTTATGTTAGAATGTCATCCTGCGGTGAAAACTTTGTTTTCTAGATGTGTAATCAATAATATCTCTTAATGGAATTAAAGAACTATTCATATAGTCATGTTGGAGATTTCTAGGATCGCCATCATAAAACAACACAACTTTTAGGCTTATCAAACAGTCATCTAAATATTTATCAGAATATACATAAATATAGCACTAAAGCTTTAAAAAAATATTTTGAATGAGAAATATCTTTATGATGTGTTTTATATAGAGAGACTCTTCTATAATTTAAAATCTGTCCATATAGCTTTGTGTGGGGTAAATTTCATTACAGTTTTGGTTTCATTATATAAATGACAAAATTTTTATTATCCTCTTGTGCTAGGCTCACTTTCTCCCCTAAGAACACAAGAAAACCATTCTGAAACTTTGAATTTTCATAATGGTGCTTAATCCTTTAATAGATTATAGGACATGATAATGAAAATATATCAAAATCCTAATTGATATTCTTCTATTTTGGATATTTTACAAAATGTTTTTTTCTGAATTATTAACAAATTTCTCCACTTTTAGTGCCATTACTTTAACAGAAGCTATTGTATGTGTCAAATTTGGAATGGACCTCTTCAAGAAAACAGTCATGATGTGGCTTCTCTTTTGGCTTGGAGTTCAAGTAAGTATAGATCCATTATCAATATTGTCATCAGTGTTTTTGTATGCTTTTCCCCAGGCTGGTGGGAGTTGGACAAAATTCCTCAAAGCAATATTCTGTGGTCAAATCCCTTCTTGTCATTTGTTACAAGTAAGATATTATTTATATCACATGTCTTCATATGTTTTTAAAATACTGAGCTGCAGAATGTATTGTTTATAGGAAACTTTACCTCATTTGCTCAAATTGTGTCATATGGAGACACATTAAAGGTAAAAAACTCAAGTGTGCACACATATACACACACACATACATGCACATGCTTCCTGTCTTCCAAATTCACTCACAAAGCATTGGTCAGTATAAGGTTATAGAAGACACATACGAAACCTGAAATCATGTGCTTACTTAGCAAACTCCATATTCACACAGCTGTGTCTATTTTTTTTTTCTTTTCTTTTAGAATTAACTCTTATTAATATACTTGCCTTATTTCATTGCCTCCTACTTTAAAAATTGTTACATGCATTTGCCTTGCTTGGGACTGGTGAGAGGAAGAGTATCTGACTAAAAATCTACCTCATCAAATTTCATTTGCTCAATGCAAGCAGGGAAAAGTGGATGTTAAACAATGATGATAGACATGCATACACAATACTGGAATGCTTCTATCTTGAGATATTTGATGTGAAATTATTGAACTATTATGTGCTCTCCTCTTTGTGCCCATCCATCTTCTGACATCTTCGTTTATTACTCTGATATTCAGTTTTATATTCATAGTAAATTCTTGTATCAATATATATACATAGAAATACTAATGACATGATCATGAAATAATTTTGAAGATACTCTTTGCTTTGTGTGTATGTTTCTATCTATCCATCCATCCATACATACACTTTATTTTTGATCCTAAGAAGGTGTTTGAATTGTTGAGCAAGATTTTGAAGAACATCATCATCATCATCACCATTTAACGTCCGTTTTCCATGCTAGCATGGGTTGGACGGTTCAACTGGGGTCTGGGAAGCCAGGGGGCTGCACCAAGCTCCAGTCTGATATGGCAGTGTTTCTACAGCTGGATGCCCTTCCTAATGCCAACTACTCCATGAGTGTAGATGGGTGACACAAATAAAATGCATAAATCCCAATTTCAGAATCTGTTGTCAGCTTTATATTTTAGAAGCTACCTAGCTAACAAATATATATTCCCATAATTTTGTTGTGGTGGAAATTTTTTAGAGGTGAAGATAAGCTATTAACCAACTGTAGTAGTTCAAACAAATATCACCTTTTTCTAAATAGAAAATATTAGAGGAAAGTTTTCAAAATTTTCAAAAAGAAAAATCTGCAAGTACCATATATAATTTTAAAAAATCCAGTATAAATGTATCAGACATTATTTCATAGAAGACTAACATTTTTGGTTTGTACATACTGCTGACAAATTTAATCTGGTGTTTTCACCCAAAGATTCTTTTAATTACAGATTTTTCTGCTAGAATAAGGAGGCATTGTGATCAAAAAGTATGAACAGTCTCAGCCAGTTAGATTTTGCTTTCAAGACTATTTACTTTATTTTTCTCTTCTTTCAGCTCCTAGGCAGTTTGGCCTGTGTTTACTCATGTGCACTGTTTGCTAAAAGAAATGAGGTAAATATAATTTTGATCTTTCATTCTGTGAATATTTTAGTTATTTTCGTGACTTCAAAAATATGTGATTGTAGCTTATGTAGATTCTGTTAAGAGTTGATTAGAATACTTAGATGAGGGCCGATGTAGGTTGATATTAAATTTTCATGGTTGCAGTGAAAATAGGGCTGTCTGAGAGAGAGAGAGAGAGAATGTAGTTTTACTGCAGAAATGACAATGTTTATAATTTCCTTTGTCGTTCTTAGACTGAGGTTAATCAATTTGATAGTTAATGTAATGTGTGTTGTCTCAGGTTGGTTCATGCTTAAAATGAATTCACAATTGGCTTTGTTTGAGGGATATATAATTCAGATGAAATAGATGTTACTCGCCCATCAAAGATTTAGCTAGAGTAGTAGAGGGTAGAATTATGACTTTAGGATGTTTCATTTGAATTGATTGGACTGAGAAAATGGTAATATATGCATGGAAAGAGAATTTCAAGAAGATGCTGTTCTAGGGAGAAGTGAAGACCATTCAATGTGTGATGTGAAAGAAAAGGTTTTGTTTTTTTGTGTAGTGGAGGTTAATGTATTATCCTTAAAAGAGGGCAAGTACAATTCAAAATGTTTAGAAAGCTTTTGTGACAGAGAAAGTCAGTGGTTTGTGACCATGTGATTAGAATAAGATTTAGAATAACATTTAAAAAATGTTGGGCCACACATAATAGTTCCATTACTTGACTTATAATTCCATATATTATCATCCAACCCATGCCCTTTTGGAGAAATATAGTGGCTGTGTAAGGCATAGGCGTGGCTATGTGGTAAGAAGCTTGCTTGCCTACCACATGATTCCAGGTTAAGTCCTATTGAGTGGCACTTAAGGCAAGTGTCTTCTACTATAGCCTCAGGCTGACCAAAGCCTTGTGGATTTGGTAGATGAAAACTGAAAGAAGCCTGTCATTTATTTATATATGTATGTATATATTTGTGTGTCTGTGTTTGTCCCCCACCATCGCTTGACAACCAATGTTGGTGTCTATACATCCCTGAAACTTAACAGTTCAGCAAAAGAGACTGATAGAATAAGTATTAGGCTTGTAATGAATAAATCCTGGGGCCAATTTAGTCGACTGGAAGTGGTGCTCCAGCATGGCCACAGTCAAATGACTGAAACAAGTGAAAGAATAAATAGCATATGGTAATATCTGATGTTAATAGCATTGGTTGTTCAATTGATCAGGGTAATAGCTTGAAGACAGTTAATTGTAAACCTAAGAGCAAGCCATAAATGCTGCACCCAAAGTCGAAATAGAACCCCATGCCATATTCTGTTACATAGTAGCAAGTTGCAAAAGGCTCAGTGGTACAGTCAGCATTAATGGCACTCGTAGTTAAAATTTTAATTGAACTGTGAAGGTGTAAGTCCTGGTAACGGTGATCAGGGCTGATGATTAACGTGTGGAACTAATAAACATTTAGTTATGAAGGAATGTATTGTGTGTGTAGTTTCTATGTGTGACTGAGTGCATGCATATATGTGTGTGTGAATTTTTATACATATATACACATGCACACACACACACACACATATATATACATACATACACCCACAGACATTTAACATTAAATGCAATTATTTTCTCTTGCAGCACAAAATGAATGCAGATTGGATGGACTCTGACAGTACAAGTCGTACAACACCTGTGCATCAAAATTACTCAGCACATAATGTGCAGAGTAATTCTGCAGAAACATCAGAGGGCAACAGCACCCCTCAAGAAACAGGCAGTCTCAGTCGTAGTCCGCTACATCATAGGGTAAAGAGTAACGTGACTAACGGAAGCCTCTAGGCAATCAGACTAATCTGAAGATTGGTTTTTGCTTCATTTCTCCCTTCCACAATATACAATAAAAGCACATGGGAAGGGAGCTATATTATCATGAAGTAACTCTCAAGGAAGCCAGTAGTGGATTTCATTGAGAAATTAAATTAAAATATACTGCAACAGGCTGTAACTGTTTAACAACAGACAATCACGTGAATATTGGGCAATGTTTTTTTTTCTGTTTTGTTTTGTTTTTTTTTTTCTAATTCCTGTAAGCCCAATGAGTCTGTACATTGGCATTGACATTCCATTTTATGCCCAGTTACTTATCCTAACAATGTTGTGAGGTTGGGAAGAAGGATTAAACAAAGCAACTTATGAGATTTAACCTACTTTAATTTAAAAACCTTTTTTTAAATTTGACTTTATGTAAGATTGTAAAGAACTGTATTTATTTCTCCCTCTTTCTAACCAAAGACTTTAATCAGTTGATGGCTCCCTGAAAAATTAAAATAAAATAAAGTTTTTGATCTGCATATATTAATATATTATATGCAGTTTGTTAAATGGGTCGATTGGGGACACCATTTAACTCCTCCTGTCTCATGAGTCATCAGTTCATATCCTGTTGTAATAGATATTTCATTGTATCTTGGATTAAAACACTTTTCTCAACTTGCCTCTCTTTACCTAGCTGGAGAGAACAGGTAAAATACCATCTGTTGTAGACTAGCAATTTATCCAGGAACAGAGGTTTATCTAGTCAAAGTTTGCGAGAGGATTTAAGTTAGCTTTATTTGAGCAAACCTATGGAGTTAGCTGATCAAATGAAGCATTTATTTGATCAGTATTTCAAGCTATGACCATTTCATCTTTTAAGAATTAAAATATCTGATACACTCTTTTTAAATATGTTAAAGGAGTTTATAGATGGAAATTTCAATATTACATTGAGTATATCAAATAATGTCTTGGAAATTCTATTATTGAATTGTCAGGACTGATGTTTATCAAGGATCTTCAGACTACTAGATTATTAGGTCATGGCTTGATACACTAATTCTTTGTAATCCCATCACATATTATTGAGCAGTACTAAAGAAACAAACTGAGAAAGTACTACAGAGCTGGTTGCTATTGCACTTATCTTTTAACTGAAACAATTACTTCACTGATGGCTTTATTTCTAAACTTTAGTGTTCTCACTTTAATTTTCCTTTTTTTAATCAAATGATTAATTTATTTTCAATCATATATAGTTAACCTGCTAATTTTATTTGTTCCAACACTAAAAAAAAATGGGAACAAATATAAAAAAAAATGTAGAAGTCTCTTATATATGTAAATAAAGACAAGAAAATCTGAAAACTTCTAGAGTTGGAGTTGTTTGAAATAGATAAAGAAATTAAATTTACAGAGATGTTAACATTCTGTAAATGCTTTTGAAACTTCTCAGCATTTCTTTGGCTTTATGTTTGTGTCGTACTATTTAAATGTGCTTAGACACATACACTGATGTGATCTACCCTATTTTAAGTTTGCTGCTAAGTAATTCATCTACCTCTGAAGAAGCCCCAAGCTGCAAAGGCTTAAATTTTATTTTTTTGTTGTTTATATTTATTATTTATCGATTTGTTTGTCTGTCAGGAACTAGATATATTAATTATATAAACTGTAGATTAAAACTTTTGCTGAGAGAAGATTAATATCCTAGAGAGACAATACTGCAGCAACCCTAAGTAGTTACTCAACTTTTCTCCACATTTTGTTTATTTAATGAAAAAACCTAATTAAAATTGAATTTTGTATTTCTTCTAATTATAAATATGACAAAGAAAATGTTTACTGGTTGTGTGATCTTGTTCATTTGTTTCTGCACCATCTATTAATTAGCATGGGCAAGCATAACTTGGTTAGATTCACCCATATGAAATAAATCTATTAATAAACTATTCTTCAGCCCAAACCAGATATATAACACTTAGAAAAACCTTATAGTATGTCTCTGTATGGTTTGTGCTGTAGGCAAAGCAACAATGATTGGTTACCACATCAGTGAATTATGATGTGTCACTGAAAGTGGTTTGTGCTAAGATGTCTACATACAGGATATGAACTGTTGACCCTCCAACCAAAAGTCAGACACCTTATCAACTGAGATATCTAAAGAACCCCTGTTTAAAAGTGAACTAGCAAAAATGCATAAATGTATTCTGTGTAATTTTTCTAGTAAACACACTTGTATATATTTGTGTGTATAAATTGGTGAAACCCATAATCCATTTGTCTTCATAGAGACTATTTTGAGCAAATCAACACAGAGCCCATCATTCCAGGCTAATACCTAAGGCAAGATTTGAACTTGGCACTGAAAAACTAATAAAACAGTCATCATTTATACAGTGCTGCTGTCTGCAACCGTAAGATTTACTTTTCTGTGTCATTTTTTTTACTACTTGGTGAATTTAATGCCATTTAAAAGTTCTTGGTCAGAGACACAGCACAATGACTTGACTGGAATAGTTGCCTCAGTTGAGTTCAACATCCTATCACATCAAGAAGCTGACATACAGACACACATTTATAAATAAGATTAAAGATATTTAAAGAATGTCAGTTTTATATTTCTTCTTAATCATGATTGTCTGTCTGTTAAAGGAAGTTTCTGTTGTGGTTGCTCCAATAGAAGTTCAATGCTGCAATTCAGGTTGAAATGGCAGACTGATTTCAACTTGAATTGACTTGAGATTTGAAACTTCTAAGGAGAAGTTATCCATGAGGCCCTCAGGCATGTCTAGTAGAGCAATTTGCATTTTATTTGAAATATAGTCCCATTGGAACCTGAGGTTTTTTACTCCCATCCAATGGTGGCTCTATGACTGGAGACTTTCAGAAAAAAATTGTATCTAATGCACTTAATAGTTAATGTACTGCTGGCTACAAATAAATGAGTAACCACTTACATAACTGATTGTATTTGTTGCATATTTATCCATAACTGGCATTGGGGAGGAGAAGGTTGCAAATATTTCACTTTATACATAAATATATCTTGTTTTATTTTATGTTAGTCTTTTACAAAAAAAAATTAATAAATACAGAAATGTCATGGTGATTGTAAACAGACTGTCTCAAATTTCTTTAGTTCCCCTTCTGTTGTCGTATATAAACATTAAAACAAAATCCTTAATCTAATTTATATTTGTTCTTTTCTTTTTTCATTGCTAAATCTACAGACACAGTAACATCATAATGTAACTTCAAGTTTAAAGTAGAAACTTTAGTTGCACAATTTCTAAACTAGTGGAAATTCCTCGTTTGGCACTTATTTTCTCACCACTCTGGTTAGTTTTTACCAGATCTAGTTTAGAACAACAAAGCTCTATTGCTATTTTCTTCCTTAAATGTGTTAGGTGTGAGATTGAAATTTGTGGGATTCTATTAGAGAAGAAAATGAAGTTGATTTCTCCATTTCCTACTCCCAGATCAGTGGAGGACATGAACTGAACACTGCAAGTTAATTAAACACCTGTTAATGACACAGCATTCCCATTTTTCAAGCAGTGATTTTATGCTTGATAGATCATGATATTCAATGACTGAACATATGTTGTGACTATGAACACAACACATTGCTGCTCTTAATGGGATATCAACTGTTGACTTTCACTGTTAATTTAAAAGTCAATACTTATGACTACCTTTGTTTCCCAATGCAAAAGTAAAATGGTAGAAATATACAACACTTGTTGTTAAAAAAGAAAACAAAAATTTTTTTAATCATTCGTGTAATGTCATTTTCATATCAGTCTTATTATAATTTCATTTAGTTGCTTTTTTTTTGTACTTTTCCTTGATTTTCTTAGTAAATAGTGAGCCAAATAAAAATATCTTAGGCTTCAGTGAATTGAAATCAATATCTGAGATTAGCTTTCATAATTTAACAGTTATTAAAACCAGTAATATACTGGGGGAAGTATGTCATTGTTATCAGTTACACTTCTCTTGAAAATTGGTTTAGATCTAAGTCAAAGAAAAATCCCATCCCTCAATTTTTTCTTTTTTATTCTCTAAAAACAAATGTTCCTTTAGAAGTATGTTCTAGAACATGAAATTATTTTGCCTTATTCTTGCCTTGGCAATTCTGTTCCTGTTCCTTAAGAGGCGTTCTACTAAGATTACTGACAGAAGATTCACAATCTTCGATTCACTGAATGTTATCTACAAATATTTTTGCTTTGCTTTGTTTTTTCTTTGTTTAAACAAATTGATACTTATTAAAAATGTGCAAAATATAAACATTGTGTGTGTGTGTGTCTACATACATACATACATACATACATTCATATATAAAACCATTTTTGTAAGTTTGTGTACTTGAGTACACTAAACATGCACTGAATAAAAGACCCAATACCGGTTGTTGTCAAAATATTCTTTATTTTTAGCAAAAGTTTGAAGTAAACAGTTCACCCTTGATATTAAATATCAAAATATATTACTGTGTGTGTATGTATATATACATGCATTTATGTATATTTGTGTGTAAGCTACAGTTCACTGACTAAAACCAGTAGCGTTTATGTGTTTGTGTATATAAATTCCAATTTTAGAATAGGTACACCCATGTCTCTGCAGGTTTTAAGAGGCAACTAAAATGAAATTGGAAACAAGACGATGAGGCATTTAGCCATAAACCCATATTAGAAAACCTAACCAACCCATGCTAGCACAGAAAAGCGTATGTAAAATGAGACACCTGTGAACTCATGGGTTCGATTGTGGACTGGAAAGTGCATTGTATCCTTGAGCAAGATACTTTACTCCATATTGCTCTAGTCTACTCAACAGAAAACAAGTCCCAACAAATAGCTGATGAAGCCTCACCTCCATTGTCATATCCTCAATGTTCCAATCTGTCAAAGGTGAAAGTGTCTAGAACTGCTCACGACTGAAAGCCTGGTAGAAGCTATCAGGTCATTTTATATGTATGTGTATTTCATACATACATATATTTGTGTGCGTGTGAATGGAAAGTAGTGAATTTGCTTACTCATGCTTGTTGAGTTTAACCAGGTAATGTACTTGTAATATTGATTTGTAAAGCAGTGCCTCTTTAGGTTACAAGTACTGTAAAGTATTCAATTTTTTTTTTTTTTTTGATGATTCTACCAGTTCCTCATGTAATAAATATAAAATTGTGTGTCCCTTATTTGGTGACTTGTTTACAACAAATCCTGTTTCAATTCCTACTGAATCTGCTCTCAGCTAGCCTCTGATTCTTTAACCAGACCAGATATATATATTCTAGTCACTAAATAAACACACTTCACTTCCTGAAGAATATTTAATTTGTATCTGTATGGTTTGTTATGAACAAATACAGCGTCTCACACACATTTTATAACAAGGTGATGCCTGATAGTTGTAATTGTTTAAATATTTCTCTCTCTTTCCTCAAAAGGGAAAATGAAAATCATTTTTACTTTTGAAGAGGCACAGAAAAACCAGCTATAATCTAGTTAATAAAATACATTTTGACTCAACAATTATAATGTATTGTGTATATTGTCTGCTTTATATTGACTTACATTTATACATCTTAAATGTATTTAATATATATATATATATATATATATATATATATATATATACTGATACTGTGTTGGTTTTGAGGACAAGGGTTCCAGTTGATCTGATCAACAGAATAGCTTGGTTTTGAAATTAACATGCAAATGGCTGAGCACTCTACACACACAACATAGTTCTCTGAGATTCATTGTGACAAGGCTGGTCCTTTGAAATGCAGGTACAATTCATTTTTGCCAGCTGAGTGAACTGGAGCAACATAAAATAAAACATCACGTTCAAGGACTCAATGTGCTACCAGGAATTGAACTCATGATCTTACAATCCTTAGCCAAATACCCTAACCACTAAGCCATGCACCTTCACTGTAAATTTATATATTAATTGAAGGGTACAGTATTATATATCCATTACAGCTGATCTTACCAATCGGTTTCACACTAAGGCTTCAATAGTGTTAAGTAACAGTCTGATTATGTAACTGTGCTCTTTAGGAGTAGCCATTATGGAATATATGTATGTATATATATATATATATAGTTTCTTCATTATTTTATGTATGCTCTCCCATATCAGCATGGGTTGGACAAGTCATCAGGGACCATGTCTTACTCATACACTGTAATTTTGACATGGCTTCTGCAGATATAAGCACTATTACAAAGTGTATTAGGGTCACATTATTGTAACACTAGCACTGAAGAGGTTACTTTGTTTTTGCAAGACTAAATAATCCCCTCTATGCCCTGTAGTCTCTGTTCTCTAGCATCAGAGAGCTGTTTTATCTGTGGCAGACACCAGAAAAGAATAGTGATAGAGAAGACAGTAAAGGGAGAGAGAGAGAGTGGTAGATGGCTACATAGGATTGCTGGTCAAGGGGATTCAATACAAACAAGCCTTGTGATGGGGAAGATGGAAGACAGTAATATCCATAATGAATGAGTGATGGACAATAATAAAGATAGGTGGTAATGAGAGTTGGGATGAAGAATGATAGGAAAGAAAGCAACAGCTAGTAAATGAATCCAATACAATGCCATCACATACAGAAGTAAATACGAGAGTGGAAGTAGGGATAGTGGCAAATAATGGAGACTTAATATAAACAATAGTAAAGAGAGCATCAAATGTATATATTATACATACCAGTCTTCAGCATTTTTAAATCCATTCTTCCATGCTTACATAGTTCTCTGTCACAGTGCTTCACTACAAGTTGCCATCTTTGGTCATCATTTTCTTGAGAGCAATTTTTGCCCTTTATCTAATATCTTCCCTGGCCTTCTTCCACAGGTTCCATTCACTTCCAGTACTCTACATGCTCTAACATTCTCCATCCAGTGGAGTATGCTTGCCTTATTATTTTTCCAACCTTTGCAAATTTCCTACATTCATAACCCATGTTTGACTACCAGACAAAAGCCTTCAGGTTGCATACTCATAACTATGTACATCAGTAGCTGTTTCACTTGGAAGAGGTCATTGGTAGTAGTACTGTTGGCATAAATCCAAGCTACATTGCAATTAAGATAATTCTCACCCTAATCAGTAACTTTCATAACCTAGTCTGTCAATCTGATGCTGTAGAAGTAGTTTTCTTTTTCTAAAATATTTCCTTGGTCTGCTATGCCACTCATTGGTACAACACCTTTCTCTCAAGCCTGATTACCTCATTAAGTACTCCTGATGGTCAACCTCCTTCCCTACCACCAGTATTAATTGCACATTTGACTACTGATGTAAGCATCAACAGCTGCTGTCTCTGTTGGGTTTACTTGAGACATGTCCTTCCCCCATGCATTCTACTCATTCATAATAGCCTTTTTATGCGTGTTTCTTTTTGGCTTTAGTGAGGGCAAGTAGGGCACTATTATTCTATATACACTTCTCCCCAGAATGTTACGATTTTCTCACACAACCTTGCTGTCTGGAACAGCCTACATCTCTGATCTCTTACATTGCAGATCATGTGCTAATAGCTTACAGCTTCTTTCCTGACTGAATATATTTGATGTTTAACTTGCCTTCAAGCTATTCCATTTTCTTCTAGTCATTCCAAATCTATCTCTTAGCTTTTATCATTGTCTACAGTACTATTCCACAAAATGCCTGTCTGGAACATTACATCGACCACAGATTTGTCTGTGTTGTAAATTGTTAAATTATTTGCATCACAGAACTCCAGGATCTTTGATTCCTGCTCATATTTTAAACCATAGCCATAGCCTTCATTAATGTTGGAGAAGCAATCATGGAATTTAAAGCATGTTCGTTAAAATTCCTAACAAGGATACTTGTCATCTGTCTTTGTGTCACTCTTCCACTAATTTATTTGCAAGATATGATGTGGGAGAATTGGGTGAAACATTTAGTTATCTCTGTGTTCTGGATTAAATCACCTCATAAATTTATGGCCTTGTGCCATAAATTTATAATTGAAATCATTTGTTTTGCTCTTATACAAAGCATTTCTTGGTGGTCGTTAACATAAGTAACTGTGATGGTGAAAAATCTATCCTAAATGAGTTTGGTCAAGTTTCTAAAATATTGCCTCTTCTTGATATTCTTCCATCTCTGCTACATGTTGATTGGATCATAAGAAAGGGACGATTAAGAATCTTACAGAGGTAAATTCAGGGCTTAAAAGTTGATAGTAAGTAAGGTCAGCCTGTGGAACCAATGATTTTTTTTTTATCTCATCAAAACAACTGTGCATGCTTCAGACGGTTAACTTTTGCTGATTTTGTTCCCCTAAGTGTGGGTAAGCTGTATAGCTTCATCTCATTACTGTATGCAGCAGAAGCACTATGAATGGTTTTTAACCGGCAGCGCTGAGTTCAAGTCTTCCTAGGTGTGAAGAATGTAACAAGGAAACCACTGTCAAATTGTAGCTCCTTTGTCAAGATGGTCGCCAAGATTAGTTTTTAATTAGATAATGACTCGTATTTAGGTAAATGCAAAAGACTGGTGCTTAAGATAATCTAAAACTGATATATCACTATTTCATTTCTTTAAATTTTATATATTTTGCCATTTTGGAGGATAAGAAATGATAAAGAGAATCTCTTGATGAGTCAGTAAATAAGTTTTAATTCCTGGTTGTAGTCAACTTCATTGTTTAAGCCTGAACATCACAATCTTTCCTCTTACTCTTATAAATGAAAACTTATACATACTAATTAAATGTATGTACATAGAAATCTTTAATAATATTGTAATATAGAGTTTGTTTTTATTAACTCTACAAATAAATCACATTTCAAATTCTTGCTTGAACTCTCCTCATGGAGCACAATGCTATCAAAGCCAAATGTTAATTGCTTTCAAAACAAATAAAAAAAAAAATATTTCAACAAGTGAACTAATAAGGGTTGTTATGTTGTTCTACATAAGGAAATTATGTCAAGTGATTTATGGTTTTTATATCAGAAATAAAATCTTACTGCAAAAGCAAATAAATTCTTTGAATTGGCTAAAAATAAATATTTATAGGCTAAAGGGAAATCAAGTGACATCAAGCCTAGATTATAAATAATCGAAAATATACCAAACCAGTATATTGAATAATAATAATTATTTATAGCCAATAAATAGCAAATGCAATTGAGAAGAATAATGTTTATTTTTCAGAAAGTGTATGCAAATACATCTTAGCTAACATGTTGAGCAACTTATTTTCATAAGAGGTGTTCTTATAAAATATTCTAAATTTATAAAACTTCTAGAAAAAATTCCATACCTACATATATCATATATGTTCTAAAAAAAAACTATAGAAAGTAATTCCTGTGACTATATAGGATATTTAGTATTTATACAGTAAATTCTTGGTAATTCCTCTATAAAAATATCTAAAAGAGAAAAAAAAAATTATTACACAAATAAACCAGTCTCTCAAAATCGTAATATATATATATTCACCTATGTACAAGTTTTATAGGAAATAACCATTTCCATGAATACAAAAATTAATTATCTTCAGAACTGTCTTATTCATCTAATTTGAAATTTAATAACAATCTACATTATTCTATTTGTTAGAACATTAATGTATTCTAGTGGTGTTATACTTTTAACAAGTTTGAATGTTATGCTTTCAACAACCTTAACTATGCAACAAAGACAATTGAACACATTTAATCTTATAAAGATGAATAAATAAATGCATAAAAACAGCATTTTTAAATAAATTTCTCTGGGTTGTCATTAACGTTTACAACCTAACATTAAAAAAAAGCATTCACAAATTAATAGTGATATTTTTTGCAGTGCATCCTATTAAAAACTACAATGAAGCTAGTTTTCCTAAGCAAAGATAAGGTGATATTTACTATTATAGTGAACCTTTCCTGTTATAATGATAGTAGAGAAATAACTTTTATTACATTACGTAACAGGAATTTTATCCTTGGGTAGCAACTGTTATTTCCTATTTGCTTATCCCTAGAAAGTATGAAAAATGATTAATATTTCCTTCAAACTTTGCTTTTGTTACATTTTTCAAACCCCAAAGAATCCCTCTCAACACATGGCTATTATGCCCCCCCACTACCCCTGCTCATCATCAGAGTTGCCCCCCATATTGTCAGCCATTAAGAGACATGCTCAAGTGGTATTGAGCAGAAAATTTGCTATGACATTTCTGCTTCAGCATCTTGGTGCTGAAATGTAATGGAAAATAGGTCAGTTTCAACACATTGATGTCCATGTCAGAAAGGCAAAATTTCAAGAGAACAGTAGTCATTTCCTTTGATTTATAGATAGAAGCAAATAGGAAACAACACTTACTGACCAAAGACAAAAAGAAAAGAAAAGAAAAATTTTGTTACACTGTGTTATATAGTATATATATGAGTAGGTTCAAATTCCTAGCAGTCATATTTCCTCTCAAACCTCAATTTATAGTATAACTCGCTATATAATATCATAAATAAACCAAACCTATTGTTTATGCAATTATATGCAGAAATGTTTTCCAAACTAAGTATTCCATAATGCAATGCATAACTTATTACCTAACTTTAAATAATTATAATGTAAAACAACCCTTGTGAAAAAAAAAATGTATAATTTCCATTATTATTTAGATGTAATCTTTAAAAAATAATTATGTCTTTAAAACAGTTACAAATAACCAATCAAGTTATATGTTTGTTAATTAAATCAAGTTCAGATTTTTTTTTTTTTGTTACTGACAAGCTGAAAGTAATCAACAAAATAATAATTATTATTTTAAAGTAATCAAGTTATGATGCCCGTGTCACCAAGGTACCAAGGTACAAAATTGCTTGATAATACAAATATGTTCAATATATTTTATCGTTACATACAGTGATTTGTAAGCTCTTATTTATCAGTGGGTCTTTTTGCAAATAGAATCTCTATTGTTTTATCTATACATAGGTCACAGAACATTCTGTTACCAATGTCTTTTCTTTAGCCAATATACACCATTCCAAGATGTAATGGGTGTTGAAATCATACAGATATATTCAGTACCTGGATACATGTATAGCATTTCCTCTTTAAATATTGTATAATGGATAATTTATGGAAATTTGATATAAACAATTAAGCGAGTGTTATTTTCTGCAGTTACTTAAAATATGTTATATATTGACATATCTTAAATTACGAAAATATCAATTTTTTCTTAATATTGATAACTTTTATACAGCACCATCTATAAGACAAGTCATTCTGATATGTCTCGACGAAAAATGTATTTACACACACACAAACACACACATATATACTTTTTTAATAATCATCTTTTTTTTTATATTTTAAATTATATGAAGTCTAAATTCCACTAAGTTATTGCATTGTATGCTTGTAGAAAAGAAGTAGAATAGATGAGATTCAGGATAATCCATATTGTTTGTATGATAAAAATTCAAATATAGACTGGTTTTAAGTCATGCTTAATAAATATTTTAAAATTAAGATTTAATTATAGAATTAAAGTGTATATACATTTTCACTGTAAGAAATTAAACAAAGTTATTCCCCCTAGTCTATATGACGTACTCTGCCCATTATCTCATAACCATAAGAACATAAATGAAAAGCCCCCACTCTAAATATTGGCTTTTTGAAACTTTTTTGTTTATTGTTGTTTTCCACCTTTTCTTCTTAATTTGTATACAAACCGAGTAATACTGTTTTTATGGTATATAGTATTATATGTTTCTAATAGAGAAAAAAACTCGGAAACATCAAAATATTCAACGCATAAAGGAAAATATGTTTTATAATTAGTATTGACTCTTACAAAACCAGTCTGCTTTCCTTTTCTAAAGAATTCTGCAGAGGTGCTAATAAAACCAGTCTTTTTAGGAGTGAGTGTTATACATAAAACATCCATTTATTCCTAATGTTAACCAGTTCATAGGAACATGATCATGCCACTTATAAAATAAAGAAGCAAAACTGCAAGGTCAGAGTGTTAATGTGCTTTATCTGATATGCTCTGGGTAAAACAAAATTTTAAAACAATCTTTTTCGTTTGTTTTATTTGTTATAAAACATAATTCCAATACAGCATAGTAATATGTCTCTGTTATAAGTACACTTTAATATAGCAATGACTTAATATTTCCTTTTTAGCCTTGGAATGTTAAGAGTGGGGAAGAGAAACATGTTTACTCTGTTATTTCTTTGCAACTAGATTTTATTTTAATATAAAAAGCAAATAGTGAGTATTATGGAAGCAAGTGCTCAGTAAGATAAAATTACATGGTTGTAATCATTGAAGTTGTGTAAGAAAGGTATGAATGCCACTAACTCCCCATTACTTGTCAACTAAAATACAAAGACTATGTACTTTGTCAAAATTAATCTAAGACAGACACAAATTAAACTAGTGAATATTGCAAACAATAAACAACCAGTGGGCTGTGATTTAACATCTGATGCAGGCACTCTTTTTTTAGTTGTCTGGCAGATCAGTTAATCTGTAGAACTTGAGAGTGCCTAGATATGAGGAGTGGGGGCCGATTCTTCTGGAGGCCTGCAATTGCTTGGTTTCTTGGCCAAAAAAAAAAAAAATGAAGAGGATTCTTTTATATAACATTATAGACTCCCAGCCAATTACCAGACTTATAAACTCATTTCACTCCTTGCAAACATTTATCCAGTATATATAGTAGATGTTTGTTTTCTACAACTTCCTTTAGCTAATATTAATTCAAACTTTTAAAGCGGCAAGCTCGTAGAACTGTTAACATGCCAAGCAAAATGCCTAACGGCATTTTGTTCATTTCTAGATTCAAATGCTACCAAGGTTGACTTTGCCTTCCATCCTTTCAGCGTCAATAAAATAAGTACCAGTTGTGTACTGAGGTCGATCTAATTGACTGGCCCCCCTCCCACAAAATTTAGGCCTTGTGCCTAAAGTAGAAAAGAATAAGATAGGTACCAGTTGAACACTGGGGTTGATGTAAATCAATTTATCCCCTCTGCCGAACTTGCTGGCCTTGTGCCAAAATTTAAAATCAATATTAATTCAAATTTATTTTTCTAAGCACATTTGTCCTTGATCTCATCAAGAAAGTGCCAAGGAAAATAATTTGGATCTTTCATTAGCAATACTTGCACAATTTAAACACATTTATGTGTCAAATTTATTTATGATTTATTTTAAAACTCTTTCTAAAGATGATTATTATGATACTTGAAAAAGTTCTGGGGGAGGGTACAAAGTGACTAGTAATAGACATAAAGACCAATTTTTGGTATTTTAAATATCTCACCAGTATTTAATAGGATAAAAATTTCAAATGTATTTGTGTGTACCTCAATAAGAAAAAAATGTACATATTTACCACATCTTTGAATAATAATTTGATGCATTTTCTTTTAAATCTCAGTTCAAACACACACACACACACTATACAAAACGAAATCAACTCTACCAGATAACTTTAACCAGCCAATGTATATCTAGTCATTATTAAATATGTTAAAATGCATGATTTGACTAAATGGATAATGTTGTTGGATTTTAATTACCAATATATAGATCTGTAAACCTTGGTTAAAAATAAAGGTCACACACAAATATATATACATAGGAGCAAGTGTCTGTCTTCTTTTCATTCTTGCATTAAATATGAATTTTAATTTTCAGGAGCAAGAGACTGGAAAGCAGGTATAAATACTTTGAAACACCTGATGTGGTATATTATATTCTCTGAAGAGTCCTACTGAAAACATTAGATTATTCTTGAAGGCAATTATCGATTCCACTTTGCAAACTTTGTACATTACTAATAACTGGAATTAAAAGCTCTAACAATTCTCAATATCATTCTTTTTTGTGTATTGTATTTAAAATTATTTTGTTCACATTGAATTCATGCTTTAGGTTTGTTTCTTGTTTCAGTTCAATGTCTAGGGGAGATGCATGATAGTCATACCAACCCAGTCCTCAAAACTGCAAGAGTTATGGATGGCAGAGTTAATACCATCCAAAAGTCAGTTATATATGTCCTTATGAAAAGGTATATTGATCATCCTTTCATCAATTTTTGCCAATCCAACACTCCAGTTTTGCTTAGCCGTTTAGCATTTAATCCAACCATATCTGGCCCAAATATTCTACATGTTTCATGTTCAAACTAGCCAGATCCAACATCTTGCACTGACCCACCAATATCTTTCTAAAATATATATATATATATATTCCTCAGATCAGAAAAAAACTGACTGGTAAGTAAAGACATGTTACTGTAATTTTAGAAAGATATTGGTGGGTCAGTGCAAGATGCTAGTTTGAACACGAAACAGGTAGAATATATATATACATATATATATATATATATATATATATAGTTGAAGTTTACAGAAAAATAAAAGACAGACAGGTATATAAACAACAAGCAGGTGTATTAGTCTGATGCTCAGGAAGGTGAGAAACTCTTTTATGTTTCAAGCCTATGTTCTTCAACAGAAAGGAACACGGGGAAATAAACAGAGAGAGAATAAAAAAAATCTTGTGGATTTAGCAGTCAATCATGGCAACTATATATACATATAATAATCTTACTCCTTTTTGATTTACATGAAAATATACAAAAAAGAGGGAGTATAATCAATTGAATTGATTCCAATAAACATACACATATACACAACAATTGGAGTGTTGGACAAATTCCCTACAGCCCCTTGCCAGAGGAACTTAAAAGAGTCAATGGCCATTCTGAATATGGGTAGACAGAACTTGTGAGCCTTAGTTGGCAGTCTGTCTAGGAGAAGGAACACTCTGATTTAAAAAACTGGGGTAGATAAGACTCCTTAGTCACAGTGGTGACAACCTGCCCTTGTGTCCAATGGTTCCATTCCTGGGATGAAGGCAAATGAACCATGAATCAGGACTTAACTCAAGAGCAATATTCGGATGAAGATATGGGACCAACTGGTGCTCACCTATCTCCTAGTGTAAATCAGAATCATGGTCTCCAACACACAGAAATGTGAAGGGAACAAGCCCAACTTATGGGTAGCTCTGCAGTCTTGGTAGACTCTCTTGCCAAACCAACTGGAGAAGTGTGAGAAAAGCAAGTATCTGGTGCCTTCAAATAACCAGTGCTCTGAGTAGGCTGTACTTGTTAGCCTTGGGTGACAAGCAGCCTAGGAGAAGGAACACTTTGAGTCCAAAACCAAGGGAACAAGAACTCTGCCACCTTGGCAGGTTGGTAGTAATCTAAAAACACACCTCGTTTGTGAGTGAAAATGCTAAGTGAAATAAATGACAATAACGGTGTGAATGGGACTGGAACCAATGGTGAAGGTGCAGCACCCAGCAGGTGCCCCACTGTGTAGTAGGGTGGCCCCAGTCATAATCCAGCAACCGCTAGCCATGCTACAAGACATAGGTGGAGTAAACAAGTAATCACGATGGTTATAGAGTGTTACTACCAGAGCACCCGAGTGGATGCAAATGGCGTTCCTGTCAGAGAGTACAGAAAACAAATGCACAGTGAATGGAAGACAATGGAACTGTTCGAATTACTGAACACAGATTATGTGCCCAAGCAAGAGCAATATGAAAGAATGGATGGTTAACAGAATTGGAGCTAGAAGCTATTAAAAGAAGGATATCAGGTGAGGTTGGGCATGTGAGAAATGAAAGTGGTATAGTGGAAGAGAGTCATGGATGGCAGAGTTAATACCATCCAAAAGTCAGTTATATATGTCCTTATGAAAAGGTATATTGATCATCCTTTCATCAATTTTTGCCAATCCAACACTCCAGTTTTGCTTAACCCTGCATTTAATCCAACCATATCTGGCCCAAATGTTCTACCTGTTTCGTGTTCAAACTAGCCAGATCCAACACCTTACACCAACCCACCAATATCTTTCTAAAATTAAACATAGGCATAGGAGTGGCTGTGTGGTAAATACAGAAGGGACAGAAGTTATGTGCAACTTTAAAAAGGTTAACCAAAGGAGACTAAATCAAGAGACAAATAAAGTCAATATTGTATTGAGACACATTGAAACAAAGAACATCACACAAACAAATAATCTTATCAAGGCTGCTAGTAGGACTGTGGCAGAAAGGATGGGATTGAGAACTACTGAGAATAGAACAGCAATGGATAGAAGAGAAAATAAACAACTGTGGTGAAAAAGGAGAACCTCTGAAGATATAAACTTCTTGAAGAGTGTAGTATCAATACTTGTCAGGAAAAGAAATGGAGAACTTAAGAATGAATGGAAATTTTAAAAAGTTAGGAAGAAATATGGTGTAGATATAAAAGGCCAAAATGTTGTAATTGAAGAACTGAAGCAGTGCATACATGCAAAAAAAGCAAAGCTAACTAGGTTTGAACAACAGATTAAGCAATACCAGCAGAACAAATTATTTAAAACCTACCAAAAAAGATTTTATCAAGAGAGATTAATGAGGATAAAAAATGTGAAAGATTAGTCCCTGATGCCGATGAAAGTCGACTTTTTGGGGGTAAGATATGGAGTAAGCAAGAACAACATAATACTACAGCTGAATGACTCTGCAGCCTGGAGAAAACAGCTTCTTATCTCCAGCAAGAGGCTATCCACTTCACAGAAGACAGTAATGCAAGACTGTAAATGAAGGAGAACAAATCTAGGAATGCTTGGATTGACTATCGCAGAAGTTTATAAGATTCCACATTTGTGGATTGAGTGCTTAGATCATCATCATCATCGTTGTCGTTTAATGTCCGCTTTCCATGCTAGTATGTGTTGGACGATTTGACTGAGGTCTGGTGAACCAGATGGCTGCACCAGACTCCAGTCTGATCTGGCAGAGTTTTTACAGCTGGATGCCCTTCCTAACACCAACCACTCCAAGAGTGTAGTGGGTGCTTTTACGTGCCACTGGCACGAGGGCCAGTCAGGTAGTACTGGCAACGGCCACACTCAAATGTTGCTTTTTATGTGCCACCTGCACAGAAGCCAATCCAGTGGCACTGGCAACGACCTGTTTGGAAATAGAAGGAATGTGACATGTTTCCTGAAGAGAAGTATGGTGGGATAGAAAACTGAACTGACATCTTACAGAAAAAGCTTGGGCTCCCTGGGTATCAGAAGAGGGATTTCCCAGGGTGACAACCTATCTCTATTGCTTTTTGTTTTCTGCATGATACCCCTGACCTTGGTACTCAGGAAAATGAACCTAGGGTACCAACTCAAGGAAAAATCCCAAACAATCAACCACTTCTACTTCTTGGATGATTTGAAACTGTATGGCAAAGATGAGACATAAGTCAGTCCTTTGGTGAACACGGTCCACAGTTTTAGTACTGATATTAGAATGGAATTTGGACTTAAGAAGTGTGGAGTAATCTACCTAAAAAGAGGCAAGGTACAGTCCCAAGCAAGGATAAAATTACCAAATAGAGACTTGATTAAACAAATTGAAATGGTAGGATACAAATACCTTATTGCACTAGAGTGCAATGAGATAATGGAAAAGGAAATGAAAGAGCAACTGAGGATGGAGTATTCCCGAAGACTGAGGTTGATGTTGCACTCAAAATTGAATGGATGGAATAAAATCCAAGCAGTTAATACATGGGCAATAGCATCACTTTGGTATGGAGCAGGAATTATAAAATGGCAAAAGAGAGAAATGAAGAAAATGGATACCAAGACCAGAAAAATGTTTATAGTACATGGAGCTTTCCACCCTAAGAGTGACACCGGCAGGCTGTACTTGTCCAGAAGAAAGGGTGGGAGAGGTTTGATCAGATGCCAAGACTGTACTGAGGTAGAGGAAAACAGCCTAGGGTGGTATATAAAAAATGCTATGGAGCCACTGTTGAAACACACAAAGAAGGCTTGCATCATCAAAACTGAAAATTGTGTAACAAAAGAAAAATTTAAACAAGAAATGAACAAAAAAAAAAGAAAAAAGCATGGAAGGAAAAAAATGTATGGTTAATTTGCAAGAGATGTGAACACCAAGACAGATACAGAGGACTGGTGGCTATGGATGAGGAGGAGTGACCTGAAGATAGAGACAGAAGCACTCATAAACGCAGCTCAGGAACAAGTGTTAAGGACCAATTATATGAAGTGCAGAATTGACAACACTACAGATAGTGACAAATGCAGAATGTGTAGTGAGAGGGGTGAAATGGTATGGCACATTGTTAGCGAATGCGTGAAATTGGCACAATGTGAATACAAACAACACCATGACAATGTGGCAAGAATGATCCACTGGAAGCTCTGGAAATCACAGACTACAAAGAGCAAAACCCCAGAAGGAGTTACCGAAAATGAGAACTGCAAAATCCTGTGGGATGTAATGATCCAGTGCAATCATTTGACCAGTCATCAGAAACCAGACACTATTGTGGTGAATAAAAAAGAAGAACATGTATGAAAATCAACATAGCATGCCTTGGTGACGGCAGGATCAATGTGAAAGAAGAAGAAAACAAAAAACAACCATGACAATTCAAAGTGGGAAATATGAAGGTTGTGGTCAATGAAGAGAGCAGACTTGGAAGTATCAGCACTCAACTACCAACCTGGCTGAAAAAGATCGGTGCAAGTCTGAAGGTAGAACACCTACAAAAATCAGCATTGCTTGGAACTGCAAGAATTCTTCACAGGGTTCTTGAAGTATGACCAGTAAACAAGTGTCACAGTCTACTGGCTGCGGACAGCTGACACTTTTCATCATACCCAACAAAATAAGATGTAAGTTTACATATAATAATAGTTGTTACTTATAGCTACAATGTGTTGAACTGGAATATAAGTGAAGTAAAGAATATAGATAGGAAAATATGCAAGCTGCTGAGTTGTAATAGGATGCACCGCCCAAAGGCAGACGTAGATCGCCTTTACCTCCCCAGAGCCCAAGGAAGTCGAGGCCTGATCCAATTTGAACTAGCTTACAAAACAACCACAATTGGACTGGCCAAATATCTTGAAATAACGAATGACTAGATGCTAAAGCTTGTGGAAAATCACGAGAGACAAAAGAAGCTTCATTCTATCATAGAGGAAAGCAAAAAATTTGCTATTGATCTCGTGCAGGATACCCAAACTGAACAACCCGAGGGAAGTACAGCAACTATTGTAGCAAAGAAGGTGAAAATAATGGCAACGAAAAAAGCGCACAAGCAATTGGCTGATAGGTGGGAGGAGAAACCGCTGCACAGCAAATATGTGGCCTGTAACAAACAAGCTGATGTTGACCAGAAGCAAACCCATCAGTGGCTACGGAGCTCAGGGCTAAAAGCAGAGAGCGAAGGTTTCATCCTGGCTGCTCAAGATCAAAGCCTATTAACCCAGAACTGTGATGAAAAACGGAGCAGACCCAAAATGCTGATTCTGCAACGACATGATTGAAACAGTGGACCACCTAATCTCTGGATGTAAAGTCTTAGCACCAGTGGAGTATAAATTAAGACATGACAGAGTTGGCCAATATCTACACTGGCTAATAAGTCGGCATTACAATATCAAAACTGCCGACAAGTGGTATAATCACCACCCTGAAGCTGTAACTGAAGGAGAAAATGTAACCATTCTGTGGGACTTTCCAGTACATACAGACCAAACCATCAAAGCCAATAAACTGGATATTGTTGTGAAAGACCAAAACAATAAAGTTTGCTTATTGATCGACATGAGCATCCCGTGATCATAATATCTCGGCGAAAGAGTTTGATAAGCTCAGAAAATATAAAGACCTGCTCATTGAAATTGAGAAAATGCGGCATCTCAAGGCGGTTACAATACCAGTGATCGTAGGAGCACTAGGAATGATCAAAAAGGGAACCGAAAATTATATGAGAATGATCCCTGGCTTACCATCCCTGCAAGAAGTGCAAAAGATTGTCTTAACTGGTACGTCACACTTATTGAGAAGAGCATTGTCGATGTGAGAACTATTACTACCCATGTATTTTAATTTAACTTAAAAAAAAAAAAAGAACGAACTAGTGAGTTTAGTTTAATGGCCTACCAATGTATACTATGAGTTTCTTTGCCCTAGGAGTCGGGAAGACACTCGGCAAGAAATGGAAGCAAACTTGAAAGAAGAAGAAAAAAAAAGACAATAATAATAATAATAATAATCAATTCTTTTTTATTGGCCACAAGGGCTGACACGCATGATTACATAAAGGGACAAGACAGGACGAAAGGTTACAAAGGGTTTTGTCCATTTGTTAAAAAATCCGTGTAAAAATACATTAACAATAATTATAACTAGCAGTATCGCCCGGCGTTGCTCGGGTTTGTAAGGGAAATAACTATATAAGCATTTTTAGAGAGTTATAGCCAAAAAATAGCAAAAAATGCATTAAAAATGGAAAAAATATGATGGTAAATTTTTTTTTAAATCGTTGACTCATCGTAGACATTTTTAGAGAGTTACTTCCCTTATATAATAACGAAAAAATGCATTAAAATGGAAAAAAAACGATGGTAAATTTTTTTTAAATCGTAGACTCATGTAGACGCTTTCTTAGCCATTTCTGTTTTGGTGTCTTCAAGCCATGAAGTCGTTGTTCTAAAAGAACACTGGTCTCCTTGACAACGCATTACGACGTTGATTTCCTTACACTCCCTTCCCCACAGGTGCAGGTGTGAGCGTGGACGCCAACTCCACCGCCATCGACACACGAAAAATTATGCATTAAAATGGAATAAAAAATGATGTTAAATTATTTTTAAAATCGTAGACTCATCGTAGACGCGCGCTAATATTCAGACGGGCTCGATATGAATCACGACTATAAGCTACCCGAATTTGGTTAAACTGTACCGCAAAATGTGGGAGTAGTTAGGAATCTAAATCGAAGGGGACAGACACTCACACAACTACAGTTTTATATATATAGATATACATAGCGCAGTAGTGGTGAGATATGACAGCAAAGAAAAGCATACATTCACTCTCTGCATGCAATTAGACTCGGAAAGTTCGTGAGGAACCCATTGACCCAATTGCTGACTTTTCCGATAGCACACAGGTGTCAATGAATGGTTGAATGACCAAGTCCAAGCTTCTCTGCTAGTTCCTCAACAGTTACGATGATATTTTGTTCCACCAGGGTTTTCAGGATGTCCTTGTCGAGTTCTACAGATCTTTCAGGATGAGGCTCGTCTTCTAGGCTGTAGTTTATGGCTCGGGATTTCTGGAACCACCATTGACACTGCCTTACGCTTATTGTCCAATCCCCATATACTGCATTAATATTCTTGTACTTTGCACACATTTATATTCTGTTATTCTTTTATATGTTTCAGCCTTGAGGTTGTGGCCATGCTGGATCATGTGTGTGTGTGTGTGTGTGTGTGTGTCTATCTGTCTGTCTGTCTGTATGTATATATGTATATGTATGTGTGTGAACAATAATATTTTCAACAGATGTGTTGCAAATGTATCTGATTGTTCTCAAGCTTCAATACTGTGTGTGTGTGTATGTGTGTGTGTATGTATGTATGTATATGTATGTATGTATGTATGTATATGTATGTATGTATGTATGTGTGTATGTATGTATGTATGTGTGTGTGTATGTATGTGTGTGTGTATGTGTGTGTATGTATGTATGTATGTATGTATGTATGTATGTATGTATGTATGTATGAGTGTATGTTTACTTTATTACTAATTACTCTCTTCCAAGAACATTTTCACTCACTCTTAGCTCTTAGCTTCCCATACATTTTACTCATGTATCTATCAGCGTCATAGACAGAATACTTTCACTTTAGTCTTCCTCAAATCACTCTGTCGCTATTTACTTTCATTTTATTCGTTGCCCACTGTGTGTGTGCGTTTGCGTGTGGTGTAAACCAGACTAAGAAAAGCATTTGACACACACACCAGAATGTGAGTTTTCTGTAAATTTTGCTTAATTGGAGTTTAAATTTTAAAACTGGACCTGGCATGACGCGATGCATTGTACTCTTAAAAATGCTAGGTAAATTGTAATTGAAGAAATGCTATATTGTAGATTTGTATAACTCCCAAAGGGAGGCAGATAAAATCTGCCTTTTATAATCTCTTATTATAAAAGGCAGATTTTATCTGCCTCCCTTTGGGAGTTATACAAATCTACAATATAGGATTTCTTCAATTACAATTTACCTTGCATTTTAAGAGTACAATGCATCGCGTCATGCCAGGTCCAGTTTTTAAAATTTAAACTCCAGTTAAGCAAAATTTACAGAAAACTCACATTCTGGTGTGTGTGTCAAATACTTTTCTTAGTCTGGTTTACAGCACACGCAAACGCACACACACAGTGGGCAACGAATAAAATGAAAGTAATTGACTTACTGTAGTGAGTGATTCTTTCACTCTGCCTCCCACTTCCTCTTTCCACACAGACACGCAAATATATAAATAAAATTGTAAGCTAACGTGCGTGTGTGTGAGTGGGTGTGTGTGGGTGTGCGCATGTGTGTGTGTGTGTGTGTGAGGGTGCGTGTGTGTGAAGGTGTGATTTGGGGGAAATTTGGCTGCTATTTCTACCAGGTCTAGCTGCCATGTAGGGGTCTCCCTCATAGGCTCATACATACATATATACATAGATAAGACAGTAAGGTGTGATTTGGGGGAAATTTGGCTGCTATTTCTACCAGGTCTAGCTACCATGTAGAGGTCCCCCTCATTGGCTCATATATATATACATACATAAGACAGTAAGGTGTGATTTGAGGGAGATTTGGCTGCTGTTTCTACCAGGTCTGTTAGGCCTTCTCATGTAAACTCAAGCTTTCTCATGCCTTCAACATAAGACCAAAGCAGAGAATGTATTCTTTTATTCTTCTGCTTTTTCCAGCCATTGGTCTGTGGCCATGCTGGGGCAATGCCTTGAAGAATTGTAGTTTAATGAATCAACTCCAGTTTTATTTTTGTAAGCATTGTACTTATTCTATGTTTCCTTTGTCAAACCACTAGGTGACAGGGATGTAAACAAACCAACATTCGTTGTCAAGCAGTGGTGGAGGACAATCACAAGCACAGACACGCACACACACACACATACATGCATACACATATACACACATACATACATACATACATATATATATATGTGTGTATATATATATTGCAGCGTGGAAGGTGTTTGTAAGCCATTTAAGAAACACACAAAAACCGTTACATTCACTTCAACATTTAAATTTAATTTGCCAAAATATTTTCGTCGCTTTCAGACCGCGACCTGTTCACTGACAAAAATATCGTGCTAACAGGTCGCGGTCTCAAAGCGACGAAAATATTTTCACAAATTAAATTTAAATGTTGAAGTGAATCTAACGGTTTTTGTGTGTTTCTTAAATGGCTTATAAACACCTTCAACGCTGCAACTGTTTTCGTTCCAGCACACGATCTCAGATCAAGTCACTTGCTATGCAAGTACATCTCTGTAACTATATATATATTTATATATATATATATATATATGTATATTGGTAAAAACAGTAAGATAACAAAAGAAAGAAAGAGACCTCAATATTATGTAAATAGAGGAAATCTTTATATATAAAAGTGAGGTTGTGTGTCTGTCTCCTACGATTTAGATTCCTAACTACTCCCACATTTTGCGGTGCAGTTTAACCAAAACCGGGTATCTTATAGTCGTGATTCATATCGAGACCGTCTGGGTATTAGCGCGCGTCTACGATGAGTCTACGATTTAAAAAAAAATTTACCATCAATTTTTCCCATTTTTAATCCATTTTTGACATATATAAGGGAAGTAACTCTCTAAAATTTATTATTAAATCTCAGAACGTAAAAAGCTACAGTAACACCCCTCCCCCTTTGTGGTTAGCCATATTGAGATGGCTATTATACTTTACATCTCTAAAAATGCTTATATAATTATTTCCCTTACAAACCCGAGCAACGCCGGGCGATACTGCTAGTAAGAGATAAAACAATGAAAAACTCCCAAAAGGGGGAGACGTTTCGAAAGGTTCCTGGTGGAAAAACCCTACAAAAGCCAACGGGAGCCTGGTCAAAAAAGGGGTGTAGAGAGTCCCCTTTTTTTTCTCCTTTTGTATTACCTTTTTGAAATCACAGGCGAAACCTGAGAACTGGTCCATTTATACAGGCCAGTCTTGCACAATTCACCCACCTTTCATAAAACTTGCTATCGGACAGCACTTTCCTCTCTAACCTCATTTTCCTTTTCAAGTGAAACTTGAAAAAGTTGATGAGGCCTTGACCAAAGAGGAAAGTGTCTGTCTTTAGCCCTTTCAAACGAGTCCACCACACGACCTCTTTCGCCACAGCCACTAGGCACAAGAAAACGGCCTCGCCCTCCTTGTTAAAGGAGGTCGGCGGGGCAATCTTCACTATGGATTCGGCCGATAGTCGGATCCGTCCTACACGTGACAGTAGCTGTTCGACATAAACCCATATTTCAGCAATACTCGGGCACTGAACGAGTGCGTGCAGAACGGTTTCGTCGTCCTGGCAACACCTCGGGCAGGCCCGGCTGACGGCACTTCCGTGCCGGTAGAGTTTATCTCGAACAGGCAGAGCCCCTCGGTAGCACTGCCAGGCGAGAGACCTCTGGAAATTATCCATCGGCCCCGGCCCGAAAGTCCTCCCGAACAGACCGCACAGTTCGTCATCTTCAACGCCTAGAGTTTCCCCGAGAACGTCGTCGCATTTTTCCTCCACTAACCCTCTATAGAAAGCTAGAGTGGAGCTGTAACCAATCGCATTGCCCGCCTGACGGAGGGCGGAGAGGGCTTGACAGCACTCGAGGTGCCAAGCGCCCTTTCTCGGTCTACGTTTGATCCAGGTCTGCAGCTCCGTCAAAGAGACGAGCTGCGGAAAATCGCGTCTGACAAAAGACGACCACACCTGTTTACCGTCTAGGAAGCGCTTGAGATGCCGCAGCCTGAGCGCATGTCTGCGCAACAGCAACCACGGCATTCCAAGGCCTCCGTTCAGCGGTCGTTGACAGCAGATGGATCGCCTGACCAGTGGCACCTGACCCTTCCACAAAAAGTCGAAGAGCAGGCGTACCAGCTTGGCCAACCAGCGGTCGGGACAAGGGACGACGGTCAAGCGGTAATAGATGACGGACGCGATGTACGCATTCGCCACCTCTGCTCGACCTTTCAGGGACAGCTTCCTCTCGGCCCATTTCTGGGTGAGACGTGCCACCCTGCTCGTCACCTCTTCCCAGTTCTTATCCACCTGGAGGTCCGGACCGAACCAGACCCCACGCAGTTTAATTGGTCCGTCTGTCCAGCGCCCTACGACGCTGTTGGACGGCATGGGCTTGCCTCTCCAGGTGCCCAGCTGCAAGCCCACAGACTTTTCCGCGTTAATCTTTGCCCCTGTCACCGCTTCGTACTGGTTTAGCGTCTTGCCAATCAGGCCAATGTGCCTGTGGCTCGACACCACCACGGTGACGTCGTCGGCATAAGCAGACACGCTGTTTCCGCCTCCTAGATCGCGCCGGATACCCCTCAAAGCCTCCAACTTGCGCAGTAATGGCTCGAGAGTCAAAATGTACAAGAGGGAGGAGTGAGGGCATCCTTGGCGGACCGAACGTGAGATGTCGAACGGTTCCGAAAGGTGACCGTTCACCCATATCACCGAGCAGATGTTGCTGTATAAAGCAGCGATCCACCCGCGGAAGACTGGACCGAAGCCGGCTGCCCTGAGGACAGCTGCCAGGTACCGATGGTCGACCCTATCGAAGGCTTTACTCTGATCCAAGTTGATCAAAGCCCCACCCACGCCAGCGTCGTTACCCACCCTCTCTATGATGTCGCGCATGAGATGGAGGTTGTCGTGTATCGACCTGGTCGGCACGGCGCATGTCTGCGTCTTGCCGACCAGCTTGTCCACGACAAGCGCCAATCTCTTGGCTAGCACCTTGGCCAAAATCTTCAACTCTGCATTGAGCAGAGTGATGGGCCGGAAATTCCCTATAACGTCCCCCTTGTTTGGGTCCTTCTTTAGTAAAGCCACCACCCCTCGACAGACAAAAGCAGGAATTCTCCCGTTTTGCTGCCAGTTGCAGTAGACGTTTGCCAACAGGTCCGCAAACAAGTCTGGCATTGAAAAGTAAAGCTTGTAGGGCAGACCATCCAAACCCGGCGATCTACCTCTCGTGCAACTCTTCATCGCTTCCTGTACTTCCCAGGCAGATATCGGTCCTTCGCAGCACTCTGCCTCACTGTCCGAGAGTTGCGGTAGGCCGTCCAGGTACACACCGAAGTCTGCACCGTTGTCCGTTCCACCGCTCGTCCCAAACAGTTGAGCAAAGTGCCGCTGAAGCACCGTACACATCTGCTTCGGTTGGGTAACCTCGTGCCCGTTCTGGTCCACCAAAGACCGAATGGTTGCTCTGTTGCCTCGCTTCGCCTCCACCACGCGGGCCCATCGAGCGGCTCTAGTCCCCTCCCCGCTTAGCGAACGTGCCTTAGCTCTGACAACAGCAGCCTTCGTGTTTGGCGTCGAAGTGTTGGTCGAGGGCCAACCTTGCCGCCAACACGTCGGTCGCGATGCCAGTGTCAAGAGCCTCGTCTAGTTTCTTAACTAAATCCCGCTCTCTCTTCCTACGTTCAATAGCTAGAGTCTTACTATACCTAATCGACTCTACTCTAATTGCTCTCTTGAGGGCAAACCACCAGTTGTTGATGATTGCCCCCGTGAGCGCCCGCTTAACTAGTAAACTAATCCGGTCTCTGTAAGCTTTGCACGCCGTTAACGACGCGTTCAGCTTCCAGTAGCCGGGTCCCTGTCTATGTAGCCTATCTAAGTCGACCGTACAGATCACTAATTTGTGGTCCGTATATTTGACTAGGTGGAATTGTGGACACCCTACACTGTCCTTATCCGCTGGCCTACAAAACACTCTATCTAAGTACGATCTAGACGACCTGATGCGGTTTGTCCAAGTCCACATTGGCACATTCGGGTTGTCTAGTCGAAACCTGTCGGACAGCTGAAAGCGGCCGAGTAGGTTGGCGAGGCTCTTGCACCTTCCCCCTCTCCTATCAGACGCTCCCCTGCCCACCCGATCGAAACGTTCGTCTAAGACAGCGTTCCAATCCCCAACTAGCACTAGAGTGCGTGACGTTCCCAGGAAAACTTCCAGACGTTTGAAATAATCCGACTGCCCTGCTCCTGTTGGAGCGTAGGCAGCCAGCAGTCTGAAAGCACCGCCGTCACTACCGTCCACGTCGAGGACCACCAACTTACCTTCCGGATCCAAGAAGACTGTCCTTATTTTCAGGTCCAGGCCCTTCCGAAACAACACCGCAGTACCACCACCGCCCGCTCTCGGCCGACACGGAGATAGAAATATCTCGTATCCGCCGAAAAGGGCTGCGAGTTCCTGCGGGTCGGAGAGCCTGGTTTCACTGATGGCTGCTACATCCACATCATGAAACCTCAGGTCGTTTAACAGGTGACCCTGTTTCCAAGGTGACCCGAGGCCTCTCACATTCAAGCAACCGATTCTAAGATTTGCCATGTTTCAAAAGTTAGGAAAAAAAAAGGAGAAAAAAGGCTCTACTTACTGTTGTTGGTGGTGGGGGTGGCTCCCTTGTGCTTTTGCACGGGTGCTTCCACAATGTTTTTATAAAGTTTCTTCGAGAAACTTTTCCCTAGCGATCCCACATCGTTAGGGAATATTTGTTTGATTTCATCATATGTTTTTGCATTTATTTTTATTGTGAGAATGTGTGCTGGTGGTGTGTTTTGTGTTGGTATGATGAAATCGTTATATTTGTACTAGTTTTGTTTTTTAAGTACTCCACTAGTTTTTGGTTCTTTGTGTTTTTGATGTAATGTGTCTGTGTGTGTTGTGTGTGTGGCAGTGGCAGTAGTGGTGTCGAAAATGTTGTTGTTGTTGTTGTTGTTGTGAATGTGTGTTGTTGTTGTTGTTGTTGTTGATGTTTGGAAGCACTATTTGTTCGTGCTTCCCCTGTAAATCTCTTTGTTTTTTCCTCCTTTTCTTCTTTGGAGGCACTATACTCCATTCTCCTTTGTTGGAATCAGAGCTCGCACAATCCGACTCTTCATCTGGCAAAGGAATGGTTGAGGGGTCTGCTTCAGTAGCAGGACGAAAGGTTTTTGGTTCCGCCGCTGCTCCTGTTGCTGTTGATGTTGCTGCTGTCGACCTTCGAGGTACTGGTGTCGGTGTTGGTTTGGTGGTGGTTGTTGTTGTTGGAGGTGGTGTTGTTCGTCTTGGTGCTGGTGATGGTGTTGGTGGTGTGGCAGCCTTTGGTGTTTCTTGCTGTTTTTGTTGTTTCTGTTGTTGTTGTTGTTGTTGTTGTTGTTGCTGCCTCTTGCTGAAAGCCTCCATCCTCTTTTTGTGAATGGGGCAGTCCCTCTTTAAGTGGCTTTCGCTGCTGCAGAGGAAACATTTTGGCTTTCGCCCCTCCACAGCAACGTTTAGCCTGGTGCCGTCCGGCAAACTTACGAAATCAGGGACTTTACTGATATTTTCTTGCTGAATTTGCGCAAGAAGCAGCACTCCCATCCCCAACCAGTTTTTCGCCCTCACTCTCCTGACATCCAGAATGGTGGTAGTGTCCTCTATATCATAGAGGACAGCTGCCACCAGCCATGACATATCTAGCTCAGGGGGGGCGAGGTCGATTTTTATTTTTGTTACTCTTCGCCCGAGGTGGGTTGGAACTAGTAACAAATTCTCAGTTTGCAAGGGCGAACGCCATTTCGCCCTTGCAAGCTCCTCTGTTGGGAAGCGAACCTCCACGGTTCCGAAACGCTTCCCCTTGGTTACGTAGCTCTTTTGGGCCCAAATGGGCTTTAGAGCTATCTCTAACTGTTGGGGTGTGGCATTTGTCATTTTTTTTAGTTTTCTATCGAAAACTTTGTATATGATTGTTTTCTTGTTTGTGCTTTCAATCACCTCTTGTGGAGTATTGAGGAAGATGCCGTTGCCATCCTTCCTTAACAACTCCTTCGCTCTTTTCACATCTTCTAGAGTTATCTTAACTTCCTCCGAAATTTGCTTCGCAGCAGAAGCAAAATTGTTGGAAGTTTTTTCATTTTTCTCCGTGTCAATGTTTGTAATAATTTTTGTAATTGTTTTTCTTCCTCCTCCTTCCGTACCAAAGCATTGGTGAAGGCAGAGGGGGAAAATCGGGAATTACGTCGAACGCGACGTCCTGGCTTGCATTCTCCTTTCGAATGGAGCGCGTGCTCTCCGGTTCGGAAGGAGGATCTTTGTTGCCTTTTAAGGCGTGAAGTGGGTGTTTTGGCGAGTTTGTGTGTTTTGCGGAGGGAATGTATCTTGAAGGAAGGAACAGCCAACTGTTCGCTTCATAGCCATGTTTTTTTTTGTAATATTCAAAATGTTTAAAATGTCAAATGTTCAAAATTTCAAAACGTAATTTCACCCCGAATGGGGCAAAATTTCGCCCAACCAACGAGCTCCGCAAGAAGCCGGTCGGTTTGGCTACAAAAATATTAAAAAATATCAAAACTTATCAATAGATTTCCAATGAAATTGGTGCCAAATTCACGGAGCCTTTTCAGACACGTCCATCGGCGTTGGAAGGAATAATAATAATAATAATAATAAATGCCCTGATGTAGTACCAGACAGTGGCTCTCATGGCTTCTGATCTTACCTGATTGGAAGTGTTATCATGTACATTGTTTTGTCTTGGTATAAAAGATGGGCTACAGCAAATTAACTGCTCAATACCACAGATTTGCTTGTCAGTTGTTTGACCTTAACCAGTTTAGCATGTCCCTTAGTGGCTGACGATATGTGCATCACTAATCCCGAGTATATGTGGTGGGGGAGCATCAAAGCCATGTGTTGAAAGGAATTCTTAGAGGTTGGATAATTCACATTTGGAAACATGGGTGGTTTGTTCAACATCCTTAAGTGATCCTTATTCAGGGACCTTTTGAGTGGGATGGGCTACTCGACCGGAAGAAAATTCTAACTGGGCCTCACCTGCAAGGTCATGCGCTTTTTATCTTGATATGAGATCACCAAGTCGTGCACATATGACTGTGATGCAAATGTCTGGTGTACCCTTGCCAGACGGGTAGTCATGATGGGTATACTGGGGTAAAATATACGAAGCCCAGTATACCCATCATGACTACCCGTATATTTTACCCCAGTGTCACTTTGATGGCATGCACTGCTCTCTCACTCAATAATAATAGAAGAAGAAGAAGAAGAAGAAGAAGAAGAAGAAGAAAGAAGAAGAAGAAGAAGAAGAAGAAAGGCACTCACGAAGGCCCATAATTGGAAATCCCCCGGTAAAGATAGGGTGCCGAATTTCTGGCTCGCATCACTCCCGTGCGCACACGGTAAGCTAGTTCAGCTGCTCAATGGAATTTTGAGAGACCCAAAGAAAACACCTGAATGGTTAGCAAGTGGCATTACTTACCTACTCCCAAAGAATAACGAAACCAACCTTCCAAAAAACTATCGGCCTATAACCTGTCTATCCACCACGTATAAAATCCTAACATCTATCCTGGCGGAGAAAACATATGCATTCATGGAGAAGAACGATATTTTCCCCATTGAACAAAAAGGGTGCCGCCAAGGCTCTTACGGATGCAAAGATCAACTGCTAATCAATCGTATGATCCTTGAGAACTGTCACAACAAGCGCAGAAATCTCAGCACCGCATGGATTGACTATAAAAAGGCCTTCGACAGTATACCGCATCCATGGATCTTGAGATCGCTGGACATCTTTAAAATTTCCCCTGTGATTTCAAACTTCCTGAAGCACAATATGTCGTTGTGGAATACGAATCTCCAATTATACCACTCTAATGGAGTACTTGCCTCAGAAAATATAAACATCAACTGTGGAATTTTTCAAGGTGACTCACTTTCACCTTTAATATTCTGCATAGCCCCAATACCCCTTACAAGTGAATTAAACAGAACAGGGTATGGGTATAAAATTGCCAATAAAAAAATAAGCCATCTATTTTATATGGATGACTTAAAACTTTATGGTAAAGACAATAATGAACTTGAAGGCCTATTGCGCACCGTGAAAGCATTCAGCGATGACATCGGGATGGAGTTTGGACTTGAGAAGTGTGCCAAGGCCACTTTCCAGAAAGGGAAAGTGAAGACCACAAATTCAGTCGTGTTAGATGTTGACACAGTCATAAGAGAGCTTGAGCAAGAACAGACATACAAATATTTAGGGATAAATGAAGGCTCTGGTATTCAGCATGCAAGCATGAAAGAGAAAATCAGGAAGGAATGTTATAGGAGAGTTCGTGCAGTCCTGAAATCTGAACTAAATGCACGTAACAAGGTGTTAGCTATAAATTCCTTAGCAGTTCCAGTTGTTACTTATAGCTACAATGTGTTGAACTGGAATATGAGTGAAGTAAAGAATATAGATAGAAAATATGCAAGCTGCTGAGTTGTAATAGAATGCACCACCCAAAGGCAGACGTAGATCGCCTTTACCTTCCCAGAGCCCAAGGAGGTCGAGGCCTGATCCAATTTGAACTAGCTTACAAAACAACCACAATTGGACTGGCCAAATATCTCGAAATATCGAATGACTGGATGCTAAAGCTCGTGGAAAATCACGAGAGACGAAAGAAGCTTCATTCTATCATCAAGGAAAGCAAAAAATTTGCTATTGATCTCGTGCAAGATACCCAAACTGAACAACCCGAGGGAAGTACGGCAACTATTGTTGCAAAGAAGGTGAAAATGATGGCAATGAAAAAAGCGCACGAGCAATTGGCTGATAGGTGGGAGGAGAAACCTCTGCACGGCAAATATGTGACCCGCAGCAAACAAGCTGATGTTGACCAGAAGCAAACCCATCAGTGGCTGCGGAGCTCAGGGCTAAAAGCAGAGAGCGAAGGTTTCATCCTGGCTGCTCAAGACCAAAGCCTATTAACCCGGAACTACCAGGCCAATGTGATGAAAAATGGAGCAGACCCAAAATGCCGATTCTGCAACGACATGATTGAAACAGTGGACCACCTAATCTCTGGATGTAAAGTCTTAGCACCAGTGGAGTATAAATTAAGACATGACAGAGTTGGCCAATATCTACACTGGCTAATAAGTCGGCATTACAATATCAAAACTGCTGACAAGTGGTATAATCACCACCCTGAGGCTGTAACTGAAGGAGAAAATGTAACCATTCTGTGGGACTTTCCAGTACATACAGACCAAACCATCAAGGCCAATAAACCAGATATTGTTGTGAAAGACCAAAACAATAAAGTTTGCTTATTGATCGACATGAGCATCCCCTGTGATCATAATATCTCAGCGAAAGAGTTTGACAAGCTCAGAAAATATAAAGACCTACTCATTGAAATTGAGAAAATGTGGCATCTCAAGGCGGTTACAATACCAGTGATCGTAGGAGCACTAGGAATGATCAAGAAGGGAACCGAAAATTATATGAGAATGATCCCTGGCTTACCATCCCTGCAAGAAGTGCAAAAGATTGTCTTAACTGGTACATCACACGTATTGAGAAGAGCATTGTCGATGTGAGAACTGTTGCTGCTCATGTATTTTAATTTAACTTTAAAAAAAAAAAAAAAAAAAATGAACGAACTACTGAGTTTGGTTTAATGGCCTACCAATATACACTATGAGTTTCTTTGCCCTAGGAGTCGGGAAGACACTCGGCAAGAAATGGAAGAAAATTTGAAAGAAGAAAAAAAAAAGTAATAATAATAATAATAATAATAATAATCCAGTGGTTCTTATTATCAGTCAATTCTCTTTATTTCTTGAATAAGCCAATGACAGATACAAGATATTACAGAGGAAATTATGACACTATTCTGAATATTCTTGTCTAAGGCTTAAAATTTATGTGCGTGAAATTTACTGAAAGTTTATAAATTTATAAACCTACCAACCAAACTAATGACATGGATTACTTTGCAATTATTCTTAGTAAACTACATATATTCACTCTTATATTTTGTGGTAATTCACGATGCTAAGGATGGGGACCTACTTCAATAATGATGATCCTTGTGCATTTTATCAAGTCTTACCTGAATGAGAAAATATCTTTCCCTCATAAAAGTGAATATGGACCATAAAACTTGACAGAAGACAAGGGATTGAACTTGTGTTTTGTTCCTTTTCCAGAACAAATACTAGGATTTGATGCTTGCAAGAGTAAAAATAACTCATTCCTTCTTTTAAATCTATATTTATCTCAATAGTTTTATTGATATAGTATAGTTTCATATTATTGTACATGTGACCCCTCCCCGACTTTTTTCTTTGGAATTGTAAATACCAAATACCTATTTCTTTACTACCCACAAGGGGCTAAACATGGGGGAGAAAAACAAGGACAGAAAAACGGATTAAGTCAATTACATTGACTCCAGTGCATAACTGGTACTTAATTCATCGACCCCGAAAGGATGAAAGGCAAAGTCAACCTTGGCAGAATTTGAACTCAGAATGTAACGGCAGACGAAATACGGCTACGCATTTCACCCGGCGTGCTAACATTTCTGCCAGCTCGCCGCCTTCGAAATTCCATCAAGGTAAATTAACAGTTATAAACATAGGCCAAACCTGGCTGTGTGGGTAAGAAGTTTGTTTCACAACCACATGGTTTTTGTTTCAATCTCTCTGCACAGCACCTTGGGCAAGTATCTTCTACCTTGTAGTAAATTTGAATGATGGAAACAATATGGAAGCCCGTCATATATACGTGTATGTGTATATGTGCATGTATGCATATGTGTGTATGTGTGCATGTTTGTGTTGTCTCCCCACCACTTGATAACAGGTGTTGGTTTGTTTACATCCTTGCAACTTGGTTTGGCAAAAGAGACTGATAGAATAATACTAGACTTAAAATAAATATTAAGGGTTGATTTGCTCAACTAAAAACACTTCAAGATGATGCCCCAGTATGACCACAGTCCAATGACTAAGGTAAAGGAATAAAAGAATAAGGTTAATAAGAATAAGTGGGTCAATAAATCAAGGACTTTTTAATGTCAAGAGCATTGGACATGGATGGAAGACAATTCTAATAACTATTTTCCTTCTCATAAAATATTCATTAATTATACAATTAGTTTCTCTTCTGCAAGATATTAATTTATATTAATAGTTGTAATACAACGAAACACATATTATCATTATTATTTATTCACTTCATTTTGTTTATACGAAGCAATGTTATGTATGCAATAACCAAAGAGACTATAATCATAAAGAAGAAACCAAGAAGATTATGCCAGAGATCCCATGGTTCACTGTACTCAATACTCTGCTCTTCAAGGTAGTCATTGCCTCTTATGACACTTACATTACTGAAATAGTCCAAAAAGATAAATAAGGTTACATCACATGATGGCAGCAATCATTAATGATTTAGAGACAAGTAAGGATGTTGATGAGTGGAGGTTGTGATAATGTTACATTAATCAGTATTGGCAAGTCGACAGAGATGTTAAACAGATGGTGGTGGTAGAGAATAGCAGTTGTAGATGATGTAGTTAGTGACAGTAATAACTTCAAGAAATAGCAGCTAAATCACCCTCAACTGTATTTAAAAAATAGAGAAAGACATAAATGTAGTCCTAAGCACACTGTTCAATAAATAAGGGATGGCTATGGCTAAAATTCTGTTGATTGACATGTCTTTTCAACTAGGAATGACTTGAGAGTAAACAGCAACACTAATAAAAATGGCATTTGTGATAATGAAAGTAACAAAAGGAAATACACTAAAACAATCATGAAATTGATGAGAAAAAGTAAAACATCAACAAGCATCCAACAAGGGTAGCATTCACCTAAAAGTCAAGCAAGAATACATTTTATATTTAAAAAGAGAAAGAAAACCAATGCATGAATTAACTTACCAATTTTTGACTCCTTGGATAATGGGACAGAAGGTCATGCCCTTTAGTTCATTGATTGATAGTAGCTGAAATGATAAATGACGAGTTGTCGAAATATGTAGCAGAAAGGCTTATGGTCAAACAAGAGATAATTTGAATGATGGATAACTGGGCTGTTGCCATTTGTAGAATTGAGGCATTGTTTAAAACATACATAAATGCTCGTATACATATCCCTTGACATACAAACATACATGTACAGATACACTATTCATTTATGACAAGGAATAGTTTTTACAAACACTGGCAGATAATAATGAGCACAATAAATGCATCAGGGATACTTATATTGTTTTTACACACACACACACACATGCATACACACAGGTAAAAAGACATATCCACATCTAATTACTTAAGACAAATTTTAAAGATTTTTCTCTTTATGTAGTGTATTTAAGGAAATTCATTTTGATAAAACCCATTTCTTTTCAAGTTACATCTGTAGTAGAATTTTAAGCTGAGTTCCTTCTTCCTACAGAAGTGAACTGTATCTCACCATGGTACTTGTTTACTGTTAACATAAAAACCATAGCCTCTAGATCAGAAGGCTGAAGTAAAACATTAAACAAAGTGCTTATACAAAAGCCACACTCCTTTGAATTTATCATATGTTTTGGATTCAGTCTTGACCTGATGATGTATTGCAAGTTACTTTTTGTAAATATTGTGTACACCATCACTCATTGTAGCATTTAAATCAGTGGTTCTCAACTGGGGTCCACATGGCCCCTGAGAGTCCATATAAGATTTTGGGGGGTTCACAATAATATTTTAAGGGGCCCTGAAAAAAATTTTGCTTTAGATGTATTTATTGGTATGTATTGCAAGAAACAGCTTGGCTTCTAACATTTTACATAGTTCAACCTATACAAGGGAATGCGTGAAAAAAACTGAAGAAGAATTTTGAAAGATGTTTCTATAAAACTAGTTTTTAAATATTGAATGGCTATGGGGGTCCACCAGAATAAAGTAGTAATTAAAGGGGTCCATAGATAAAAACTGGTTGAGAAACCCTGATTTAAATAAACACTTTAGACCAAGTCACAGAACCATAGACATCACAGCAATGTGTTTCTGTGATCTATGACCAAGACTAATAGGCCAATATATGCAGCATCTAATGAAAATTAAAATTACAGCTGATAAAGAACTTTACACACATGGAAGGCTTATATACAAATGAGACTGTGCATCATCATAGGCATGTTTATTTTGTAGCAGAATCAAATTTTATTTAAAATGTGTTTTCAGGTGTAACATCATTAAATTAAGTGAATTCTGTTTAAGCAATTGTATTTGTTTTTGTGCTGGATATAATCAGTATATATTTGTTTACAACACCAATTTCTGTACAGACTGCATAGTGACATCCCATACTACATACTCAATTATTTGCTTGTATCTGAACATGTTAAAGCATGCTGCAAATTTCAAGCCTAAAGCAAAGTTTGATAGGCAAACCACATATGTTTGTTTGCTTTCTTTAAGTAAAGGCTGTGACATATCTATAAGTATATATGATAATAAAAGTATTAAACTTACAACAGTTCCATAACGGGTAAGACTTAAATATTTGATCCATTGGAAATGTTTGGGTAAAGAATCTATATGCACAAGGAATCCACTAAAAAGCTGCATGAACATAAACAGATTATAAAGTTTAAAACAATTACAACAGCAACAACTTCAACAATAATAATACATCAAAATAACATAGTAGCATATATGTTGGTGATTCAAACATTTTATTCAGTTATTAAATTTCCTTTGATTAATAAACTAATTGATATATTGATTTTTTTCCATAACTTTGACATACATATTCAAAATCTCATACGGAGCAGACATATGCACACTGATAAACCAATTGAGCAGAAAAGTTAAAAAAAAAAAAATGTGAGGGAATATCAAATGTTAATTATTCTCCAATTAATTGCCTCATCCAAAATGTTAGATATTATTCTCAGTTTCCTTTGTAGTTGTTCTCCTCACACCACACTAACATATTTTGCATTTTGTTTTTTACTGAACCAAATCTGGCTGATACAGACTATTGATCTTGCACAATTAAATTTATAATAAATTAATTGGATAACTTCAGCATTTTTAATTTGTCTATATAATTTATGTTTCACAAATGAAATATTCCTTACTTTCTCGACATGCAAACTTTATTTTTGTATGGAAGAAAAGTTATAGCTACTTGATTCCACCCTGTATATATCATTGATGATTATTTTATTGACAACTGACAACATAATGCAAAAAAAAAAAAAGAAAAACTACATGGTGCAGTTTTCTCTCATAGTCATAAATAGCATAATAATTCAGAGAAAACTTACCATCATAAAAACGAAAACGAGACCAATAAGAGTGTTTGCAACTGCAAAAGCACTCACACCAGAGCTTATAGCAAAGGAAACACAGGAAGCTGTTATTGTGGTGAAAAAGACAGTTATGTAATATACGAAAAAGTGGTTTACATCTTTCTTGAATCCTGTTAAATGGAGAAAAATAAAATAGGTTGGAAGATAAACAGAATCAATTGTCATACAGTTTAAATAATGTAAACCAAAGTAGTTGGCTGCTAAATTTCACAAACTATCAATTCTCTCCAACTGATAATAAAATTTAGGAAACTCATTTGTATTTCTAAGATGGTTTATAATTAAAATCTCACACAGTTTAAATGACACCACTGGGTAAGCAGATCAAATACTAATACTATAGGCTGAATGGTTGACAGCTCTATCTCAGCATTGACACTCCATCTGCCTCCTTTATTTATCTCACAATCTCAGTAAAGTAGTGGACAACCCACTTAAAGGTCAGCATTTCCTGTCAGTGTCAGTGCCCAAGACACTCAAACGACTTTAGTATATCCAGTTGTAATTAGATACCATAAAATAGGGATAAAAAGCCACATTAAACAGCAGTAATGTGAAATTGACCAGTGAAGTTGCCAAATTCACAACTTGTCATAGTGGCAGAAAAAATTCATAAGAACTACTTAATTGTAATGTTACTTTGAATTCCAACATGAAGATTCTCTTCATGTAGGACACTCTAATAAAAAGATTCTCTTCATGCATCAAATATTCTATGACTTGCTATTACATTGGCAAAAAGAGATATTTCAATGGAGACTTAATGTATTAGTATATCAAATGCAACTAACAGTTTGAAGTTAACAGAATCATTTCTTACCAATCATCAAGTATGTAATGATACAAAATATTGTAACTGGAAGAATTCGCATGGGTACAATGTCACATGTTACTTTGGCCAAGAAATAGGATGAACAACGATAGAAACCACGGGAATTCTCACGACTAAAATCAAGCATAACAGAAATCAAAACTGATCAGTGGAAATTTATTAAAAAGTTTGCGAATTACTTTAGCATATATTCTCCCACAGTCTCTGTAGGCTACACTACATTAAGATTAGGATTGGGTTTAGGGTTAGGGTTAAGGTCTAAGGTTAGGGTTAGTAAGAGTTCTGGTTAAGATTAGAGTAAGGGTTAGATTTAGGATTAAGGCTAGAGTTAGGGTTAGGGGCAGACTGCATACTATAATGTAAACGGCCAGCTAGATTGCACACAAAAATGGCACCTAAATCTGTTTTTTTTATATTTATGATATCTAAAAATAATAATAAAATGGGGTTTATTATAAAAAGAAAAATTAACAGAAAATATCTCCTATCTTCATTATTTTTACTAGCAGAAATACTGCCTGCAGATTATGTGAGTATCTGCCAATATATGTATAAAACTTGAAATAGAAAATTTCTTAAGTAATTTAGATATAATAAATAGATATAGTGTAAACATTTTCACTAATATTCTCAAAGTATCTCATAGAAAAACTTTGTAATGATTTTTAATGGAAACAATTGAATAAAAGTAGAGAGCAAAATAGAGAAAAAGGCAACACTGCAAAGAAAGTAAAAGTGACAGAGTATGCCAGAGAAAAAGGTAAAGTATTAATAACTGGGGAAAGGGTTACAAACAAAGAGAGAGAGAGACTGAAAGGAGAAAGACTGAAAAATCAATGAATATATGAGTAAGAGAGAAAAATTTATAAGGGCAGAGAAATAGAAAAACTAACTAGGATAGCTGAGAATAAACAAAGAGATGGAAAGAGAGACAAGTGACAGAAACAGACAGTATTGCAAGGAAACAGTAGAAGAAAAGGGATACAAAAGTAAGACATTAAAAAATGCTGTCATACAGAAGAAAAATTAGATTTCTGATTGAAACGAGTAGTTAAAATATACTCAAATTATAATCTATAGGAATTTTAAAGATAGTATAGACTTTAATAATTACTTTCTTATAATAAATGTTAGATACTTTAAACTAATTAATAAACAGCTCTCTTTATTATTGTATAAATTTTCCAAAAATTTTGAGTGACTGATTTATTGGAATTATCTTACTTGTATGTTGAGAGGGAAGTTTCTTCAACTTATTGTACAAATAAAGTTAATTAACAAATACAGTTACAAAATAAAGTTAATTAATAAATTCATAAAACATTATCATCATCGTCTCCTAATCATCACCATCATCAAATGTCCATTTTCCATGCTAGCATTGGTTGGACAGTTTGACAAGATCTGACAAGCTGTAAGACTTCATCAAGCTCTATGTTAGCTTTTGTATAGTTTCTATAGCTGGATGCCCTTCCTAATACCAACAACTTTACAGTGTACTGGTTACTTTTTTTTTTTTTTGGTACTAGCACTGGTGAAGTCACCAAGTAACTTGCAAGACAAAAGAATGAAAGGGAAAAGCCTCCTTGACTGAGTGAAAAGATGTATTTGAGAGAAAGGAAGATGATTTTATGTCAGATGTTGAGAGGCTAAAGTATGATGGAGGGACAATCTCAGGCATCTTGCTACAGAGGATATACAGGGTCTTGCAGATAAATTGAGACAATTTTTACAATGCATAAAACTGGTTATAAATACTAAAATAACAGTAGTAAATAGATATAATTTTAATCTAATACTAGTCTACCTGTGACCCACTGGGTCACCTGGAAAGTCTGAGTTTCCCAGCAACAGAATTTTATTTTGTGGGTTTTTTTTCTTTTCCAGGTTATTCCGCACACTTTCAACATAACATTGAAATCATGCGTAAACGACTCCTTTCCCTGGAAAAGGAAAGATTTGGCTGCTATTTTTTGCATACCCTGCTACCACATAATAGGTATTTCAGGTCCTTTATCACACATAGTTGTTACATGATAGCAGGGCGTTCTAGAAATACCAGCCAAATTTTTGGAGGTGAAATACATTGAATGCACTTGAAAAAACCTATGGGAAAAAAATTATTTCACACTGAGGTTATGAACGGGTCTTTTACGAAATATTTACCATATTTTAAAAGTCATTTTCACTTTAAAATATTTTTTAAATATGCCAAAACAAATTTTTGTATTGGTATTTACTTGAAAATAATTTAAAAAAAACATAAAAATATTGTCTGTTTAAAGAAAGCTAAAATATAAATACTTACTGTACAAACAACTTGCATTTTTGAAATCACATTCACTTAAAAATATTTGTAAATATTTGTAAATGATTAAAATTTTGCGTACATCAAAAAGTCTACTTTTTTTGTTGTTAGAGAGTGAGAGACAGTGCGATGACTATGTGTGTGTATATGTCACAGATAGCATACGTGTGTTTGTGTTGAGTCACATGCCATGACTTCATTATATGTGTGTGTATTCTGTATGTGTGTATGTGTGTTGACATCACAGAAGCCATGAATTTTTTTGTCAAGAAATAACAAACAAAAATTGTGTTTAATCATTTTCATTAATAAATAGAGGTTCAAAATATCACAAAACTTCATACTGCCCTGCACAAAGTAAGTATGAAAATACATATGTAAAAAAAAAATTAAAATAAAATATACTATTTCTGAGATATTTTGGGAACAAACAAACATCTTCTAGAGTATTATTAATATTTATTACAACAAAAACATTTATCACTCAATATGGCTGCTCTTCTAGACAAATACTGCCTCCACTTGAGAACGAAATTTTTTTGCAGCTGCTGCAACCGCCACCGTTTTGATTTTGAATGACACACGCATGATGCAGGTTTCCAAACCATTGACATTTGAGTATGGTGAAGCATTGGTCTTTGCTTGAAGTATGCCCCATAAAAAGTAATCGAGAAAGTTGACATCTGGGCCAGATGTTGGCCCTCACAAAAAATGGCACCTTCTCACCAAGGAAAGCTCATGTTGGTTTTGACCCATGGCATGGTGTAGAATCCTGGATAAGCACTACATTGTCAAGCCCAAACTTCTGCTTCATCCAAGGTAACAGGGAGTTCTTTGGGATGTCCAGATACTCCTTTGTGCTGATCTTCAAACCAGACTCAATGAAGTGTGGATCCATGACACTTCCATCACTCTCTATGGCTCCAAATACCAATACAGAGGCAGGCTTCTTAGTCTCAAACACAGAGTGGGGACATCAGAAGGGTTGTATGCAATCTTGAGAATTTCTGAGATTCACCTCAGTGTCCACAGTGAACTTCCCATCCACAAACACGAGAGCTTTTCCTTCACTTTGAAGCTTGATGAATAACAGAAGCGTTGGGCATTTCTTGGCTCTGTTTGCTTTAGCCTTGGCTGTTATGAGATGACGGCATTGTCAAACATAGCTAGTCATGCCAAGGTTCCTGTTCACAAATCTAGACACCATGGAAAGGGACACATTGCATTTCTTTACAAGAGTTGTCATGGATGTGGTTGCATTGGCTTCAATCAAGCATTTGAGATCAGCAAGAAACTTTGGATTGCACTTGGAATCACTTTGAGTCTTGTGATCTTTTCTATCAATCTTTCCCTCTTCTTAAAATTGTTTATACATACAATAACTTGTATGTTTTGACAAAAGTTTTGACAAAGCAAAAGTTTTGACAAGACTTTTGGAAGTTTGGTCAACATAAAGAATTTTATTGGCAGTGTGCTCAGCACATGCCAAAACAACAATGGTAGAATGATTCTGTTGCTTCATGACTTTCTGTTGTCGAATCAGTTTGCTATTTACCTGAAAAATAAAGAGGAGGATTAGATTTTCAAGCAAGCAAGGTTTTTAAAAAAATGAAATGTTAAACCCACTAAGTCAACTTCGATGGTAGTGATGAGACACCAGAACATCTGAAAGCAACAAGAAAGTGTGTATAAGAGAAAATATGAATAGTGTACTAAGAGGAGGAAGGGAGCAATTTCCTAAGCGTGTCAGAAGAGAGTAACAGATGGTTAAAGATGGGAAAAGAGGTGAACGTCATCAATGATGTGAATGTTTGGTTGATGAGAAATATTGCTTTGGAGGGGGTGACAAAGGTGAGACAAGAGAGATAAATGTGGTTCAGGGGGTAGGATAGCTGAGAAAGTGGAAGGATGATGTGCAAGATGATGTACAATGATAGAGATGGCAGTCAGAAGTATATAGGGATGGCTATAAGCGGTGGTGTGACAATGATGGTGGATATGAGATGGCACAGAGAATGTAGATATGAGATTCTATCTTATGTGCATCTAGTATGCAGAATACATGCCTGAGGTATTTTCCCTAGCCATATTTTACAAAAATTTAGGCCTAACAGATAGTTACTACTGACACTGCTGCTGTTGCTATTTTTGAGCAAGGTTTCTCAAGGATATTTCAGAAAAAACCCAAGGCAGCATGTACTAATTAATGAAAGTATGAATCATGCTTCCCTTAACTGCTTTAGGGGCTCATGTAGTTGCAAGTAGACACAGGCTCCCTCTCAGTTTTTCGATACTTGAAGAAGTAGAATATGCTGGAGGTGACAGCCAGAGAGGGAAGGACTGCACCAGTACTGGACTAGTACTTTAAGGAGCCTGAAAGAACGAAAGACAATGCATTTTATCCAAGATTCTAATGGATTCTAATGATTTTGCCAATCAAATGCCTTTACATGTGCATGCAAATACATACATATAAATATATAAATAAATTTTTCATTTATTCATTAGGAAGGATATTCAGCCATAGAAACCATGCCAGACTAGATAGTTGAGCCTGACATCTCCTGTCAAACCTATGCCAGCATGGGAAACAAGCATCAAATGATAATGATACGCATGCACGCACGCACACACGCACACACATACACTGTAGCATATATTTTCATGATACAGTCATAACCTAGTGACATAATATGCAGAACATTATGGTAAAGCACACATTAGATAATTATAATCTCTGTGTTCTACACGTAAAACATCGTTCAACATTATATAAATGCTGCATTCTATTGTTGCATAACAATATTGATATATATATAGTGTAGAACATATAAAAGAGAAAGAAGCTGTGTAGAAGATTCATTTGCTTGCAGTGTTGAGTTCACTTTATTCTGTGAACCTGGAGAAGGTAAGAGCAAACAATGCCAGTTGTAATCTTCCATAGAACTACTCAAAGATCAGTTCTTCAGATGTGGCAGGTAACTATCAATATTACTAAACTCTTTGATGATGATGTTTGTTGTAGTGCAGAGAGCGACAATACAAGTGATGCAGCGTGTAATAATAGAATAACCTGGATAAAAATTTCTACTAAAAAGACATCCTCTGATAGGAAGCATAGAGATAAACAATGAAATGGGTGTTACTATGGAAACAAAGAATATTTCTGTAATACTTACACGAAAAGTACGCGTTCTTTAAGAAAGAGATCAAGTGCAGACAAGCTGGAGAACATTTGATTCACAATAATGAAGAAGATGACACCATTCCTGCAGTAGAAAACCATTGTTATGAGTTTACTGAACAGGTTCTGGTGAGAAATAGCTTCAATTAAGTTGCTTTATGTATTCTAAGGAATATTTTTTTAAATGTGTAGCTACACACACAAAAGCACATGTGTGCATATCTCCACATACATATCAATAAGAAATGCAACACACACACACACACACCCATATAATTACTTTCACTACTCCCAGAGGCATGTAGACACATACATACACACAAACTATGCAATTAGAATCTCTTTCTCTCTCTCTCACACACACACACACACTCACTCAGACACAAACTATGCAATTAGAATATCTCTTTCTCTCTCTCTCTCTCATGCACACACATGCGTACACACACACACACACACACACACACACACAAACGCACACAAATTTAATGTTTGTCCTGACAATACAAAAACTGAATTGATAGCATTTTTTTTACATTGCTCACACTCAGTTCCTATGTTTACTCCACTTCCTACCTTTACAACCTTTATCTTGTAAATATTCTCAATGCTATCCCTCATTTGACAATTTAATTTCCTCTCAGATGAAGTATCAGTTCCAAAACATCAGATTCTTCTTCTCTCCACTACATACCCATCTATCCAAACTCATGATTTCACAATAGAATTTTTGCTAATGCAGACTACCACTGGTTTTCATGGATTCTATTTTTAACAGACAACTGTTGTACTGATGATGGTTATTGAGTCAGAAACATGAGTACATGACTGTCTTCTTATCTCCAGTCAATAAGCTGGTCATTTTCCTTAATGGAATGTCAATTTTGGAGTGTACATGAATTTGAGATTATCACCTTGAGGTCTTTAGTTTGTTTATGAGGTCCTGTTTAGCTCTTGAAATTATTACTAGTAATAGTCTCTATACTCTAACTTACTTAAGGAAAAAGATAGGAGAATTTTTTTTTATATATATACATACTGACATAATCATCATTATAAGATTATCAGCTCAGCTTCATTGCTGAATTGTAGCTCTTGTACACATTTCAAGTAGCAAAATTGGTTAATTGCTTTTATTTAGTTATTCTTTTATCTTTTCAGCCTAATAGAATAAAACCAGTACTTCATTTCTTCCAGAACAGTAAAACTTACTGAGTTCCTCAAAGACTAAACAAATGAATATCTTAAGTTTCTAAGAAAGAATCAAAGAGAAATCTGAAAGAAGGTAATTTGTTTACCTATTCTGCAGCCCCATTCTTGAATCATCCAATTGAAAGTAGATTAAACCAATAACAACAGCAAATAAGATGGTAATCATTATCTAAAAAATATATATATATATATAAAACACAAACATTATTAATATAGCTTGATAGAAATATAATCAACAAACCATCCATCCATCTTCTCAATCCACTATTCCTGGGAGGATCATGTAAGTCCTCAGGAACCACCTCCACAGGATCCTGTCAGAAGCAACCATCAATACACTTTACAGATGGATTCTCAACTGTGATCAACTGAGACTATAATTAACAAGTGTCAAAATGCCTGAGTTGTTGTAAATACAATAACTTTACGATCTATTAACCATATCTTCAGAGTGTCTATCTATAATAGTAATACGAGGGAGTGCTGAGAAGTTCCTGGCTTTAGGTAAAAGAAAATACAGGAACATCAATTAATTATGATTTCATTAAACATATTCCCCTCTCAGTTTCACACACTTATTACAGCAATCCTTCAGTTTTTCTATGCCCTGTAAAAGAACTTAGAAGGGGCTGGGCCTTTTTTGTGATACCCTTAAAATCAGGAAATTTACAGCATCTCCTCATATCTATACAATTTCTAATGATTTGATCTTTTTCTTTGATAGGTACATAGTCCCTGTCTACATATAAACTGGAAACCTTTATTTCTAAATTAAATGAAGTAACATTCTTATCCACTAAGCCACTGACATGAGTACTTAGTCTAGGACTGGACTGTATACACATCAAGGCACAAGACATCTGATGACAATCAACATTTAGTGTAGATATAAAAGAAAAGGAAACAAATGATTGGCACTTTGTGACTGACTCATAAATACATTTCAACTTCTAACCACAGACGCTCTGTTTTATATTTAAAAATGTTTTTCACTTTTACTACAATGGCTTCTATCCTTAGCACTAGCTGGTGGCATTGAACCTATATCCTGTCCAGCCTGACACAGTAATCTCACCTGCTCCTGGTGTTCACCTTTAGTCTTCCCTGCCAATCCAAGCACTAACCCCTTAGCCCAATTTTTCCAGTCCAGAATGTTAACCCTCAAGAAATTCCTCACTTCACTAGAATGAGGCCATGACCCCAGGACTTATTTTCTTTAAAGCCTGGTACTTCTTCTATCAGTCTCTCTCTTTTTTTTTTACCAAACTTCCAAGTTATAAGGATGTAAACACACCAACACCAGTTGTGAAGTGGTGGTAGAGGACAAACACAGACACAAAAACACAGTACTGACGTGTGACCTCATTGGTTTCTTCATCCTAGATGTACTAAAAAAGAAGTTCCTTTCAACTAGTTTTGCCCTCTACAGGGATGAAGCACTGGCAATATCAAGAGGGACAAACAGCCACATTATTTGCATTATTTACTGTGCACCAAATGTAAAAAAGATTTTTTAGTAGGTAGACCTACACCTGAGACAGAGGCAGGATGCTCATGTAGGGGTAACACATGTCCACTGAACAGTCACTGCAATATGGAGACCATTGTATACAAAGCAGAGGTAACAGCCATGGGACTAAATGGGCAACCAAACGTGTGAAAGTACATAGGAGTAACTGAAGGCCCCTTCAGAACCCACTATAACATCCACAAGTCCTCCTTCAACATCCCAGAGAGATGTAACATCACAACCCTAGCCAAGCACATTTGGTCTTCGAAAGAAAGTGCCACCAAGTGCAACATAAAGTGGAAGATTCTAGAGAAATGTAAACTGTACTTCAATAGCAGCAAGAAGTACAGGTTATGCCTGGCTGAGAAAAGAATGATTTTAAAGAGCACTCAACACCCAGGCACCTATCTGAATAGAAGCAAAAACTAATAAGGAGAGTACAGGAGGCGGTCAAAAAGGCCAGCTTCTATATATGGCTGAAGCAGGAAAAAATGGCTTGAAAGTCATAACACGCCCGCGGGAAATAACATCATTAGGTGAGACAAGCTGACACTGAATCAGCTTCACTGACTGACAGGTGACAGTCGTTTAGAGAATGTGTGGGTTAAAACTACATGCCTTCACTAGTCAGTCAAGGTGAGACAGTGTCATGTGGCAACTTGCCAGGGCTGCCTGCTGGAGCCTAGCGGCAGGTATTTAAAGGGAAAAATTTGACAAGTCAGTCAGTCACCGGCTGATACTCGCTGACGACACAACGAAGAGGCCAGGGAACAGAAGAAAGAAGACATGCACCCAACACCAGAGCTGAAGACACCTCCGAAAGGGGGGGCCCCGCCACGTCAAAACGGTAGAGGAGTAGGGGCCGAAACCGGACATGGTTCCTCCTGATGATGTCTTGAGCTAACTGGATCCTATAAAGGAGCTGTTGTGGTAGCAGACCTCGAAACACAGTTGTAATATGGGGATGATTTGAAGTTGTATGACCAATTATGTTGCTTATTTTTAACCACTAAGTTTATATATATATATCATCATCATCATTATCATCATATATCACCCGTTTTCCATGCTGACATGGGTTAGAAGGCTTGACTGGAATTGGTAAGCCAGAGAGCTACACCAGATTCCAGTTTGAATTTGGCTTGGTTTCTATGGTTGGATGCCCTTCCTAATGTCAACAACTCCAAGAGTGCAGTGGGTGCCTTTTGAATGTTACTGGCATGAATGCTGTAATGTACCACCAGCACCAGTCACAACTATGATTTCACTTGGTTTGACAAGTCTTTCCAAACACAGCAAATCAACAAAGGTTGTGATCACTTGTTGTCACTTTCGTGAGGCCCCACATTTGGAGATCATGCTTTTCCACCTTGCCCCATGTCTTCCTCTTTCACAGTCACACACACACACTCTAAAAATTATACTTGAAGTCTGGAAAATTATAATCCTAAAACAAGATTCTAAATGTGATTATAGTAATAGGTAGCCAGTGAGTAACTGATTACGATCTTACTGAGCGATGTTAAGACAACTTTGGCCTTTTTAATGATTTTTAGAAACCTGATTTATCTGGTGCAGATAATCATCAATCATAATGCCTCAGTCACATTCACCAGCAGACTTCTTAAGATTTGTATTGTGGAGAGTGACAGTAAATTCTGAGCTTTTTCTCCCAGAACGTACAATGATGCATTTGTCTACAGCTATCTTGAGCTACCAGTCAGCAACTGATTGCTGCATTTTGTCTATTTTGTTTAACCCTTTAGTATTCACATAATTCTGTCAAAAGTAATGCTTATTTATTCTCATTGTTTTAAATCAATCTTGCATTATCTTGTAGCTTTCAGATTTTGATGAAGTAACTGTTAATTTTTAGAATGGTATTGTAGGGTTGGTGTGAGAGGCCAGATCTGACCAGTTTAAGCATAAAACACATAGCATGTTCTGGCAGGACATGGCTGGTTTAAATGTTACAGAGTTAAAGTATAATTGTTTCCAGGCTAAAGTTGCCATGACTCTAGTTATAGGAACTTATAGGAAGGTACACTAAAGGCCTGACTTCAGTAAAGTTTGAACTTGTAAGCTTAAATAGCAGTCTCCTATCCAAACTACACAAAAATTACATGCAGAAAAGATCATTAGCTCCATCAATAACAATATCAAAAAGCAATCCTCTATGCCAGCGATTCTCAACCATTCATTGTCTATAGACCCGTTACAAGCCAAAGGAAGCCTTTAAGTAGCTGCTAGAAGTTACTAGAAATAGCAGCCAAGTTTCCCTCAAATCACACTCATCCAGTTTAAAAAAAGGAAGGACTCATTGGATAATGTAGTCATCTGTCTGCAAATAAGTTGATATGGTCACAGCTGGAGCAACATTCAATTTTGTTCAGATTAATTTAGAGCAACCTGTAGTTAAACTACTTATTTAAACATCAAATAAATATTTTTTACTTGAGATCAAATGAAAATGTCTCATTATATTTAATTGGTTGTTAGTTCACCATTAAAGATGATGTCTTTATGCAGAGTCTCAGTGATAAGTCAGTCCAGAGTAACTGTGGTTGAAAATTGCAGACATGAGAAGTTCAGTGATATGGCCTCCAGCAAGAATTAAATCTGTATTACAGACTTAGCTTGTTAGTAGATTCAATGATAATTATTTGTTTTCTGGTTGATGAATTGCATTTAACCCTTTTGATATCGATCTTCCTAAGACTGCCTTTGTTTCTATAATACAAACTTCCTATTTTAACCCTTTTGTATTCAGATTTTTCTGTCAAATGTAAGACTTATTCATTCATATTGTTTTAAATTAATTATACATTATCTTGTAGCTTTGAAATTTTGATATGATTGTTTATTTTCAGAATGACATTATCTTGTAGCTTTGAAATTTTGATATGATTTTTGAATGAAATTTTGATGGTAGGTTTTAAATCAGATCACTTTAATCCTTTAGACTGTTTAAACTGGTCATATCCAGCCCAAATATTCTCCTTGTTTTATGCTCAACCCAGTCAAATCTGGCTTCTCACACCTACCCTACAATGTCATTCTGAAAATAAACAATCATATCAAAGCTACAAGATAATGTATAATTAATTTAAAACAATATGAATGAATAAGTCTTACATTTGACAGAAAAATCTGAATACAAAAGGGTTAAAATAGGAAGTTTGTATTAAAGAAACAAAGGCAGTCTTAGGAAGATCGATATCAAAAGGGTTAAATGCAATTCATCACTGAGACTCTGCATAAAGACATCATCTTTAATGGTGAACTAACAACCAATTAAATATAATGAGACATTTTCATTTGATCTCAAGTAAAAAATATTTATTTGATGTTTAAATAAGTAGTTTAACTACAGGTTGCTCTAAATTAATCTGAACAAGATTGAATGTTGCTCCAGCTGTGACCATATCAACTTATTTCCTGTTCCAAAAGGCCAACTTAATAATGACAAAGGTATTCTACTAAATTATTCGTTATTTTCCAAATTTATTGACAGAAGGGCAGTTTTTTCAAAAAGAATATGGTTAACAAATAAGGTAATGATATCTGTAAATAATTGACATATTGTATTAATTTCAGAGGAGTGACATTTAAGTGCAATGATGTTCATGCCTTTCCCAAAGACATAATAATATAAATGAATTAAAGTTGTAACAATTGAAAACTAAAAGTAGATCAGTTACGAAAATCACAAGAACCTTCGATTCTATGATGGTTAGCTAATAGAAGATACTTACGAGTAAACTTGATGCTTCAGGATTACGCCACAAATTCTTCAAAGCCCGTATACTAACAATTTCCAACTGAAACAAACCCCCAGAGAGAAAGAAAAATAAATTTACATATAACCCTGTTGCTACCAAAGTACATTGAAATAAGCAGAATTATGTAATTTACCCAAGGCACAATACTACGGCTTAATTTAAATGTATGGTAATATGGTTAATGTTCTAGCAGCTAAACTACACATGGTGTTGGTTTTATCTCCCCAAACAGTAAGTGCGTCATCTGTGGTTAAAGTGAACAAATTTGACAACTACTTGGTGATGCGGTTGTTCTCTTTCAACAATTGCATCGATTGGACAACTTTCTGTGGATATCTCTACAGTAGTTAGAACTGGTAGTAAACATACTTACAGTGAAATAATTATTGATTTAATATTTGATAATTGTGCTAATGTTGTCACTTCCACTGACTCAATTGGGTTGCCTGTGTACCACTAATGTAAAGCAAGCAAGTTTGAGACAGGTCAATTCATTGCTATTAGAATATGATTGATAGTATGATACTAGCACTATAGCCCGACATTGCAAGGGATTAAATTAGGATTATTAAGTGATCAAGTGCTTTATTTCAAACCAAAATAAGTGACACCAACATCAAATCTGAGCAAAATCTGTTAAAATTGGTAAATGTTTGGCTGAAAATGAGTTGCAGGCAATTTGATTGGGAAATACCATAAGGAATCAGTTTATGGATTATTTTCACTCATCGATTGCTTTTTTTTTTTTTTTGAGAACTTAAAGTATTCAAAGATCCCATGAGTCCTAAGTAATGCTGGCATCAAGTTTGAGCAAAATATGTCAAAATTGGTAAAAGTTATGGTTGAAAATGGAGTGTAGCCAATTTTAATGGGAAATCCTATAAGGAATTGGTTTATCACTTTTTTTATCCTGATTGAATGGAAAACCCCAAATGAATGCCTGACACTAATAGTGTTTGGCCTTGGGATTTGTTGATGGACATGGCGAAGCATGGTCTGACCGGGAACTGCAATCTGCGGAAGTTAAACGGCATGTCTGACCCCAAGGAATAAAGCTGCATCCTTGAAATGAAAACATTTTCACCCCTCCTGCACCCCGTAACAATGGTGGCCTCAGTCAAGTGGGGCATCAGGGACTTGATTACTAAGTGGGTCCCGTTGCACTGTTTAGGCGGAAGCAAGTTTCTGATTAGCATAATTGGGCATCCAACCCTTAACCTAAGAATGTGAGGTGGAAGCCCTGCTGGCTCCAATGAGTTGAGAAACTCGATAGGGTAACTGACAATGTCTTGGGGGTCAGAGGTGCAGTCAATTGATTTGTAGATGTGCTCCTCACCCGGAATTCAGCTTATGATCTGGTCGCTGATAGCACTGATAGCTACATTTTGGGCGGGGGGGGGGCAGGATGGTTCTTTCACTCACTGAGCAAATTGATGTCTGCATAATTACTTTCCAGATTGGGGAACACTGTTTTCAAAAGATCAGAAGGGTTGTCCACGGTGTTGCACAGTTCAGAAATGGATCTACCACCCCTATCATCCCTCAGGACCTTGCCTTCTCCTAGGGTTAAAATGTCTTCAGCAAATACTGCAGACATGCTATCACCAAGCAAGTGCACACGCATGCTTGTGCTTAGGCTTAAGGTCTCAACCTGGTGCTACAACATGGATGACTTAAGGTATGCACGCACTTCATCAGCCCAGCTCCCTTTAGGGATGACAGGAAGGGTTTGCTGGAAATCTCCTGAAAGCAATAGAGTTACACTACCCATAGAAACTGTAGAATCCCTGATACCTTTCAGTGACCGGTCCAGTGCCTCAAGGGTACTCTTATTGGTCATTGTGCATATTCGTCCCATACAATGAGACAGCACTGTCTAAGAACTTCAGCTTCTTCTGAATTTTTGCTAATTTGCAAGTAGGGACCTCAGCCCTCACCAAATGTAAAGGCAGCTTGAATGCTGAGTGTGCCGTCCTACCTCTCAGCAATAACGTAGCAGTGATTCCCGAGGAAGCAACGGCTAGTGCAATTTGTTTCTTGCGACGAATCCTAGCAAGTATTGTGTTACAAAGGATTTGCTGGTACCTCTAGCAGCATCGAGGACAAAAATGCCACCCGCCTGTTTTTCAACGGCACTGATGATGACAGTTTCGTACACCAGCCTCTGATGAGGGAGCAATTTCGGTTCATTTACTCTTAAGTACACCACAAGGCCATCAGTGTCATACAACAGCTTCAAAAGTAACTTTGGTGGGAGTGTGTTAACATCCTGTCACAATGAGGATGGCAAACTGATGTGTTCAATGCTTCCCTACCCATTTTGAGCAAGGCATCCTCGATTTCAATCAGCACATTATTGTAGATCAGATCATTGTATCCAATGTCAGCACTGTTGCTTTTCCAGTCATCATTTGCCTTGACCACCGAAAAAGCAAAATTACGTACAGAGAATTTCATAAACAGAAATGAATGGAAAAATGGTTTTAGATTAAATTTTTAGATTAACACTTGCACGATTTTCACTAAGAGAAAAAAATCGGATTTTTTGCGTGGAGTCAACTGCCCTGGCCTCCTAATATGCTACAAAACCCTTTTTGTGGTTCGAAAATCTTCACCCACCCTCCATACACACACACTCATAAATCTTTTCCCCATCTATTTTTCAATGTACATGAAAAAATATGGAGATTAAGAATATGGAAAAAATTTGGTTTTCAATCTCAAATTTACCATGAAAAACCCCAGGCAAATTTTTAGATAACACTTGCATGATTTTCACTAATAAACAAAAAATCAGATTTTTTATGTGGTATCAACTACCCTGACCTCCTAATATGTTACAAAACCCTTTTTGTGGTCTGAGAAATGGGGTGGGGTGTGGTGGAGCCTCAGAAATTTTACCCATTTATATTGTGTAATTCACTGACAAATTGTTACCTACCTCTTTGTTTCTATGTTGTTAAATAAATGGATTCTCAACAAAACACTTTTTTACTCGGCATAAAATAAAAATAAAACTCTTTCGCACCCAAAGTATTGTGTGTGTGTGAGAGAGGGGGGAGAAAGATGAACGATTTAAAATAAATAAATGATTTAAAATAAATATATTTTAATTGTTGTGTGAGAAAGTATACATAATCTGATTATAAAATATAGTGTCTTTCAAAAACATCCTAAATTTGAAGACTATATCTTGTGTTTAAGAAAAAGAAAACATTTTACATTTTTATTTTTGGTGAATGCTGTCACTTTCTCTCTCTCTCTCTCTCTCTCTCTCACACACACATACGTCAACACACAACTTCTCTCTCTCCCTCATACACACACACATTTTCACTTGACTATGGCAAGAAGGGGACTTAACTCATGTTAGCAAACTTCTAAATTGGTAAAAGTTAAGGCTGAAAATCGATTTTTACCACTACCCGCGAGTGCCTCGGAGAAAATAATTTGACGAAAATACAGCTAGGGTCATGACAAATGTCCTCCTAAAATTTGAGTAACATGCGTGCTAATTTGTGGACATGCATAAACTACATTCACGTACACACACACATCCTGCTTTTTATATATACAGATATAACAATTTAGCTATCATTCAACTAACACTCTTTGGGATTATGGATCCAGAAATTGTCTTGAAACATCATTGGTTGTGAAGGACCACAATATAGTTGCTGTTCACAGATAACAACTTGAAAGATGTAGGAAGAAATAATATAAAATAAATTTGAATTACCTGTCTAAAAAATGACGCTCTGTAGGGCTCTCGTACATGTCTTTTAAGACTAGAAGTTTTACAGTATTCTTCAAATTCCTCCTCTATGATAGCAGTAGTTTCAGTCAAACTGAAACAAAAAATATAAATGAACAGAGTAAAACACACCAACTCCTCCTTCTAGTCAGAAGCTTCCATTAGAATATCTCAAAATTTTTGTCAGTTTGTTGTGTCTATGACCTTCCATAACCTCCTTTTCCAGAATGGTTTATTTCTCCGAGTCCTTCTAGCTCTAATTCTGAAGTCACTAACTAGTAACCTGTGTTGGATTGTACATTCTTCACCTGGGAAACACTATGCATTTGCAAGCATAGGTCTATCTCGTTGCCTAGTGAAAATGTAATCAATCTGGCTTATGTGGTCACCAGACTGATAGGTGAACAGGTGGCTGGCTGGCTGGTTTCCTGAAGTTAGTGCTGAATATCATCACTCATTTGCATCGCAGAGTATCAACAGATTTGTTCCCTCCTCATTCCTAGAGTCAAAGCCATGACTTCCATACACACCAAGGAATCCACGGGAGTGCTACCCAACATATCTGTTGAAGTCACCAGCCACAATAACCAAGTCTTTGTCATTTCTCATTGAGGTAGTCTGCAACAAGACCACATAAAAATTGGTCCTTCTGATCATGAACCATCCCAGACAGTGGAACATAGGCAGAGATAAATGTAATTGTTAACTTATCCAAGATTAGTCTCCACATAGCAACATTATTACATACTTTGACTATCTTAATTACCTTATCTACCGATTTTTCTGCCAAAAGTATTCCTACACCATCCAAGCTATTACTCCTGCCTATCCAGAAGAATTTGAACCTCTGTTTCTTACCCATGAGGAATCTAGGGGTGGCTCCCCTCCATCTTCTTACACATCACGCATGTCTACATGCTGTCATTCCAGCATTTCAATAATCTGACCAGTCTTTCCTTTCATTGTGCCAAAATTGATGGTAGCAGCCCTGAAATTGTGGACTTGGGAGGAAGAGTGGGAAGACAATTGTCGTGGAACTTTTGCCAACACCTGAAAAGATGATTTGCGCAAACACTTGCCAGCTGGCAGAGAGAGACTTTTTGTACATAGTTAATTTACTCAATGAAATACAATTTCCTCAATCCCGTTCATAATTTAAAGCAGTGTTTTTCAACCAGGGTCCATATAAGATTTTGGATGTCCACACAACAAAATAGTAAACTGGGAATCCAGAATAGTATTTTAAGGTCTCTGGCAAAAAATTTGCTTTAGATGTGTGTATTAGTGTGTATTGCAAGAAACAGCTAAGTTTATAACGTTTTTACATAGTTCAACCCACACAATGTGTGATAAACAAAATAGGAATTTTGAATGAAGTTTATATAAAAGTAGATTTCAAAGATAGAATGGTTATGGGAGTCCACCAGAATAAAATAATAATCAAAGGAATCCATAGATAGAAAATGGTTGAGAACCCCTAATCTAGAGTGTGCACCAAGAAGGAAAGAGAGGAAGAAGGTCTAGGGCTAGGGCTTCAGATAGACCAGGAGAGATAAGATGGTTACATAGCAAAGTTTAAATACTTATATATGTAATCCGTGCATAGTACATCCCAAACATATATATATATATACACAGGCATATGCTTAGATGTATACAGCTCTCATAGAGATGCATGCATACAAGTATATGGTAGCAGGAGGAAAGTTACCAAAATATTATATTCATACACACAGGACAGGTGGAGTGCATAATGAGTTGCCAGGAAACAGTTCATGCATGTTTAAATGAAAATGGGTGTGTGTGGGGGGGGGGGAGAAAGGGTCAGGAGAAGTGGGTTACAAAGATGGGGACTGCCTTTAGAATCTATGAGAATCTACTGTAGTACCCTCATTATTATACAGACTTAATGAAAGAATTTGTAATACATAATTATTATCAATACTATTAGAAGCATATACCAACAAATTTAGTAATTACCATCATCATCATCATTTAACAACTGTCTAACCTATGTTGGCATAGGTTAGACAGTTTGATCAAAGTTGGTAAACCAGAAGGCTGCACCAGGCTCCAGTCATCTGTTTTGGCTTGGTTTCTACAACTGGATGCCCTTCCTAATGCCAATTACTCTACAGAGTGTACCGGGTGTCTTTTACAGGTCATCAGCACAAGTGCCTTTTTACATGTCACTGGCACTGATGAAACACTGTCAGTCAGCATATTTATCATACAAACATTTATGCAATAGAAAAAGGGTCTTTAACTGCACATGGCCTTAACATGATGTGACAGGGAATGTAAAAAGCACTGACAGAGCTAAATTTTACAATAAAAACAAGAACTTAGCTATAGTTTCAGAGAGCACACTTCTGATCAAAATGAGTAATATTAGGGAAAATTTATTGTCTTGTATACAAATGGAGGCTGCATTTAGAATCTACAAAAATCTATTCATATTCATAAAACATAAACTGAGCATATTTCTTTTATGCATAATGATGAATACTATCAAGCAGTTTAAAATCACTACTTCAATTTTGATGCCCAAGTAGAAGTGTTTAACAAAATATTATATTGCTTTTGAGAAAGGCAGGTGTGTCCAAACTTCTTTCATCATAAAAAAATACCATAGAAATTAACAGCTTAGAAAACATTAACTAATGTATTTCTAACTTCTGACTAAAAATTAAATTTATTAAGAGGAAGATGCACACAGTTTCTCTCTCTCTCTCTCTCTCTCTCTCTCTCTCCTCTCTCTCTCTCTCTCTCCTCTCTCTCTCTCTTCTTTCTTTTTCTCTCTCTCTCTTTCATGCACACACACATATATTTACCGTTTGTAGTAAATAGATTTTCTGAAATAATCTTGAAACTTCTTAGTTTTGGAAATCTCTGGAAATGGAAATACAAACATATTGTGATTGATTAGCCTAAATTAAAGAAATGGATTTGCAAAACCAACATATGCTTGCACCACACATATACATACAGTAAAGACATTTTTATATAGTGTTTTATCTGGGAGTTACTATACACACATGCACGCACGCACACGCACACACACACACACACACACACACACACACACACACACACACACACACACACACACACACACTCACACACAAACAAACAAACAAACAAACAAGTGTACGAGTTGAGAGGTTGAATGGGTATCAGAAGTAAGTGTAGGTAATTTTAGTGAATTTGAAAAGCCAAACCTTGATCTGCCAGTGTTAGATTGGGTTCATGATCTGAAGTTTCTTCATTGATGACATCTAGAAAGAAATCAGTTGGATTGTTGTGTTCTTCACAAATGTAACCTTCAAAATAAAACACCCATTATAGGTATGTTGCCTAAGAATGAAGCTGAGCTGAATTTTAAAGGCTTAATCTACATAGGTATTGTCTGAATATTGCATATATTCAACCAAAGTTAAATGCTGGTTGTAGCAAACAGAAGCTAAATACTAAGAATAGTTAGTAGAAATTGAATGTTCAGTGAGCCTGCCTAAAGTTAAATGTTGAATGCAGCTAGTCAAATTTGAATGTTGAATATAGCTCATGCAAGGAGTACACTGACTGCTCAGTGTGAGAGGGGGGGGGCAACACGAGGCTATGGGAGTCATATATGAGGCTGTGGTGGTATCCAGCCCAAACAATCAGAGCAATAGCAGCAGTGGCTCATTCAACAACATCAACGACAACAACGGCAATGGTGGAGGCAGCAGTGACAGCAATGCATTAAGTGGCAGAAACACCAGCACCAACAGCTACATCCGAAGCAGCTCATCCAACAACATTGACAATAACAATGACAACAACGGAGGCAGCAACACCAGCAACGCATTAAGTGGCAGAAATACCAGCACAGACAACAACGACCACAACACCAGCATCAGCGCTACAGCCAGAGATGATGACCACACCAGCACAAGCAACACCAGCAGAACTACCAGTCCCACACCCAGAATTAACAGCGATGGCAACCACAACACCATCAGCAACATCAAGTGGAGGCGCAATGGCCCAGTGGTTAGGGCAGCAGACTCGCAGTCGGAGGATCGTGGTTTCGATTCCCGGACTGGGCGTTGTGTGTGTTTATTGAGCGAAAACACCTAAAGCTCCACGAGGCTCCGGCAGGGGGGGGGTGACCCGTTGTACTTTTTCACTACAACTTTCTCTTACTCTTTCTTCCTGTTTCTTGTCCCCGACTTCCTACGCAACTGCTGAGCCTGGATGCGCATTCATCCATCCGTCGATGCTCTCGGTGTTGGGTGTTGACCTGCTTTCTCTTCTGCAGGTCTTATGAATAGCAAAGGACCACGCCTCGGACTTCTCCCAGGTGCTAAACAAACAAACAAACAAAAATCAGCAACATCAACATTATGGCCAGTGATGGCTACTGCAATGACAACTACAGCTATAGCCGTGTTGCTGGACCCACGCTCTGTAATAACAGCATTGGTGACAGATCCAACAACAGCAACTGCAACAACTTCAGGCCCAGAATCAATGGAAGATACACCAGAGGTGCAGAGACAAGTTCAGAGATACATCACATCAGCTGCATTTAAGATGGTCCTCTTTTAGGGTCCTAGAAAGATGTTAGGTCACGTCCTTGGCCAGTCAAGCGTGTGTTGCCTTAAGGATGAAGGGACTCCATATGGAATTAAATGGAGGATCATAGAACAGCCAGGGTCTTATGTAAACAGCATACAATGCAAGCTTTGCATAGCAGAGCAGGCAAGGATCCTTAAAGACTTACTGGACCTAGAATGACTCAAACTCAAGACATGAGATCTATAACCCCTGCCCCTATAATTTGCTAGGCAAATTCTCCTAGCAAATTATCTTATTTGCTAAAGAAATTTGAAACATAGGTATAACCACAAAAAATAACAAGGTAAAAGTTTTTATTTTTCATTTCTTTCGAAAATTGCTATTAAATGTGGTTTTGGTCATTTTGACTATTTCTTCTAGCATGCAAAAATTACCTGTTGAAGGGTAGTTTTCTATTGTGTTTAAATGTACACTATTTTATATTGAGTATATATATATATATATATATATATATATATATAGTGGAGGCACATGGCTTAGTGGTTAGGGTGTCAGCACCATGGTCGTAAGATTGTGGTTTCGATTCCTGGACCGGACAACGCGTTGTGTTCTTGAGCAAAACACTTCATTTCACGTTGCTCCAGTCCACTCAGCTGGCAAAAATGAGTAAGACTGCGATGGACTGGCAGCCTGTCCAGCTGGGGGGAACACATATGCCACAGAAACCAGGCCCATGAGCCTGGCTAGGCTTGAAAAGGGTGACGTTTATCGTTTATATATATATATATATATGCTGTTTGTTCCTTCTCGAGCCATGACTGGCTCATAAGGGCCGGTTTCCCGGTTTCTTGGCGTATAGGTTCCCCTCTCACTCTCCCCCATCCTCCCTCTCTTCTCTCCTTCTCTTTCTCCTCATATACCCACCTTCCCCTCCCCCCATAAACCCACGCACCCCTACCTCACCTTCCCTATCCTTCCCACACCCTTCCCCCACATACCTCACCCATGCCCCATACCCTCCCCCACATACCTCACCTCTAACCCCACCCTCTACCCCAACCCTCAGCCGAACCCATACCCCACCTGTGCTTTCCCCACTCTCACCTCCCCCACCTCCCCACAACATCACACCACACTACACTACACCATACAACATTACACATCACATCACAACACACTATCCACAGCACACCGCCCACACACCCATCCCCACATCACATCACAACACACCACCCACACACCCATCCCCACATCTCCACACCCACACATACATACACACACACACATCCAGACCACCAGCCTTCTTTCACACGCACATACATACTCTCTTATACACACACGCACCTTTGTGTTGGGGGCACCTTCGTATTGGAAGTCACTTGACCCTGTTATCTCCCCTACTGTCCCTTTCGCGTCTGACCACTGTCCGAAGTCAGGACGTCATGATAGATCGTTAGCTCCTACATGCATTTTTTTTCTCTCCTTGTTTTTTTCTGTGTATCTTTCTGTCGAAAAGCGTAGGCTCGAAACGTAAAAGACTTTTTCTATTTCTATTCCTGAGCGCTATACTAATACATTTGTTTGCTTGTACTCCACCTGCCTTCGTCTTTTGTTTATTTTTTTAAACTTTCCCGTTATACACGTATATATATTGTCAGTGGATCATATATCCAAAAGGAAGTACACTCTAAAAGATAGAGCAGTAATGTATTTACATGAAGTTAAATATATATCATAATATATATCATAATGCTTTTGAAGTAGGGTGCTCGTTGTTATGGGTGATTACATAATCATCATATTTATATCCATTTTTCTATGGGTTATTGGACAAGTCCTCTTCAACACAATATCATGACCAAATGGAATTTGGTTCCTATATAATAGCTGGCTTAATAAGAACCAATTAAATATGTTAATCAGTTTACTTAGATTCAATCAAATAGGAATAATAACAAAGGTCAAATTACCTATGCTTTCAAAATAGCTTAGTGCCTCATTTCTTGGTCCTTGAAAGGCAAGAACTCCATTGTATAATAATGTGATATTATCAAATAAATTATAGATTGAATAACGTGGTTGATGGATGGAAAAAATTATATTCTTTCCTTTCTCGGATAACCTGTGTAAATAAGAAACAAACTTTAAAATTATAGATACATACAGTAAAAGAAACATTTCTTGAAATATGAGACATCAAATTTATAGGAATAATAAATAAGATTTTGTAAATTACGTCTTTCTCATTGCCATTTCAATAGAAATTAAGCCCCATACAAAAGTACATATAATCAAGGATCACCAGGAAACCAAGTAATTCCGAAGAGTAGTAACTGGAATCTCTGCAGGGTGTTTGGTGTTGGGAAGGGCATCTAGCCATAAAAACCCTGCCAAAGCAAACACAGTAGCCTGGAGTAGTTTTCTTCCTGGCCTGCTCCTGTCAACCATCCTATCCATGTATGCATAGAAGACAGACATTAAATGATGATGATGATGATGAATACACGGGATTGGGTTTTTATTGTTACACCTACAACAGGACTTAAATTAGCCACTTATGAACTAACTAAACACTAACTAAAATAGTGCTTCCACTGTTTCAGGTAGTAAGCTAGATGTAGTGAGGTAGCAAGACTTAAGTATATTCAACAGTGCCAGTGGCAGCAAACAAACTAGTGATCTTGCAAGTAGTCAGATAGCAAAACAATTCATATATAGCTTTCACAGATATTACATATTAGAATTTATTGAAATCAAATTTTGACTTGAAGAAATTTTTTTAACTTACTTCATGAACTTTGTGGCTGATGACTTCAATGGTCACGTTGGACGACATGCTGGGGGCTTCCATGGTGTAAATGGAGGCTATGGCTATAGTTCCCGCAACAAGGAGGGAACCAGGCTGCTGGAGTTCTGCGATGCAAATAATCTTATGGTTTGCAACACTAACTTCAGGAAACCTACCAGCCACCTAGTCACCTACCGATCGGGCCAAGATACCAGCCAAATTGACTACATCCTTGCCAGGCAAAGGGAGAGATGGCTGCTTATAAATGCCAAAACCTTCCTAGGCGAAGAATGTACCCCGCAACATAGACTGGTAGTTAGTGACTTTAGGATCAGGACTAAGAGGACAACCAGAAGACGACCAACATGGAGAAGAAGGATCTGGAAGCTTAAAGATCCTGCGAATGGACAGAGATTTAGGGACATGTTACTTGAAGCCTTTGACGGAGTAGAAGGGGATAGAGTATCTCATGGGGTAGAAGGCAACTGGACGTTTCTAAGGGACAACCTGCTGAGAGCCACTGACCTGATCTGTGGCTGGTGCAAAGACCCCTCTCGTCCCAAGGTAACGTGGTGGTGGAACAATGTTGTAGACAGGGCTATTAGAGAAAAGAGACAGGCTTGGAAGGACTGGAAGTATGGTGGTAGCAGGGAATTGTATCAGACTGCCAAAAGGGAAGCTAGGAGACAGGTCTATCTAGCCAAAGGGGAAGCAGATAAGAAAAAATTTGCCAATGTTCTGTGCCATGAGGGCCAAAGACTGGAGGTGTTTCGTGTTGCAAGACAGTGTGTGAGAGAGAATTGTGATGTGGTAGGAGAGAAGTGTGTTCGCATGGAAGATGATTCACTTGCACTAAATGAGGATGCAAAGAGAGAGGTCTGGAGATGCCACTATGAAAGGTTGCTGAATAAAGAAAATGAATGGGATAAAAAGAGTCTGCCAAATGTTGACCCAACAGAGGGACCAGCTATCAGGGTTGATAGTTCCTTGGTAGTTAAGGCAATTAGAAGCATGAAGACAGGGAAAGCCCCAGGCCCATTAGGAATCACTGCAGAGATGCTCAAAATATCTGGTAGTGTCGGCTATAGCCTAGTCACCTGTATAGTTAATCAGGTGATACACAAAGGAGTCATACCCAATGACTGGTGTAGTAGCATAATAGTCAACTGCTACAAAGGTAAAGGTGATGCCCTAGATACAAATAATTACAGAAGTATCAAGCTGTTGGATGAGGTAATGGAGGTTACGGAGAGGGTCATAGCCCAACTAATTAGAGAGAGAGTTAGTCTAGATGAGATGCAGTTTGGGTTTGTGCCAGGGAAAAGTACCACTGATGCTATATTCCTGGTAAGGCAGCTGCAAGAGAAATACCTAGCCAAAGATAAGCCCCTGTACCTAGCTTTTGTTGACATGGAGAAAGCCTTCGACAGGGTCCCCCAATCCCTTATCTGGTGGTCAATGAGGAAACTAGGGATAGATGAATGGTTAGTGAGAGCTGTGCGAGCCATGTACAGGGACGCTGCTAGTAAGGTGAGGGTTGACAACGAGTACAGTGAAGAATTCCGGGTAGAGGTAGGGGTCCACCAAGGCTCAGTCCTCAGCCCCCTCCTATTTACCATAGTCCTCCAGGCAATAACAGAGGAATTCAAGACAGGATGCCCCTGGGAGCTCCTCTATGCTGATGACCTTGCTCTAATTGCTGAGTCTCTATCAGAACTGGAGGAGAAGTTTCAGGTGTGGAAGCAAGGATTAGAATCGAAGGGCCTTAGAGTCAATCTAGCTAAAACCAAAGTCCTAATAAGTAGTAAGGTAGACAAATCACAAATGCCTTCAGGTAGATGGCTCTGCTTGATCTGTAGAAAAGGTGTAGGTAGAAACTCTATAAGATGCACCAAGTGTAAGCTATGGACACATAAGAGGTGCAGCAATGTCAAAGGAAGGCTAACTAGGAAGATAGTTTTTGTATGTGGCAGATGCTCAGGAGCAATAAACACTGAAAATGCTCTGAGACCAACTTCTGCCACTTTTCAGGGAGAAAAACTAGAAATAGTTGATAGTTTCCATTACCTAGGTGACCAAGTCAATAGTGGGGGCGGGTGTGCTGAAAGTGTAAATGCTAGAGTAAGAATAGCTTGGGCAAAGTTCAGAGAGCTCTTACCGCTGCTGGTGACAAAAGGCCTCTCGCTCAGAGTAAAAGGCAGACTGTATGACGCGTGTGTACGAACAGCTATGCTAAATGGCAGTGAAACATGGGCTGTGACAGCTGAGGATATGCGTAAGCTCGCAAGAAATGAAGTCAGTTTGCTCCGATGGATGAAGATAGTTGTGTGAAAAAGTGCCACACCCTAGCGGTTGAGGGAACCTGTGGAAGAGGCAGACCCAGGAAAACCTGGGATGAGGTGGTGAAGCACGACCTTCGAACTTTAGGTCTCACTGAGGAGATGACTAGAGACTGAGACCTATGGAAGTATGCTGTGCATGAGAAGACTCGGCAGGACTAATGAGACCATTACCTGTGGCCTCTACCTGGGATGTAGCCAGTCGACTTATGCATACCTTTCCTTCTTGGGCCACAAAACTCCACTTGTGAAGACCCGTTGAGGCAAGTGGAAATCGGAAATCAAAATCAAAATCAAATCAAATCAAATCAAATCAGAAATCAGAACCAAAATCGAAGTCGATCAACATCAATGGAAATTGCAGCTGCGATACCAGTGCCGGTGACACGTAAGCGTACCATCCGATAGTGGCCATGGCCAGTGCTGCCCCGACTGGCCTCCGTGCCGGTGGCATGTAAAAAGCACCATCCGATCGTGGCCGTTGCCAGCCTCGCCTGGCCCCCGTGCCGGTGGCACGTAAAAAGCACCATCCGACCGTGTCCGTTGCCAGCACCGCCCCGACTGGCCTCCTGGTGGCACATAAACAGCACCATCCGATCATGGCCGTTGCCAGCCTCACCTGGCCCCCGTTGCCGGTGGCATGTAAAAAGCACCACCTGACCGTGTCCGTTGCCAGCGCCGCCCTGACTGGCCTCCATGCCGGTGGCACGTAAAAAGCACCATCCAATTGTGGCCGTTGCCAGCCTTGCCTGGCCCCCGTGCCGGTGACATGTAAAAAGCACCATCCGTCCGTGGCCGTTTGCCAGCCCCGTCTGGCACCTGTGCGGGTGGCACGTAAAAAGCACCCACTACACTCACAGAGTGGTTGGCGTTAGGAAGGGCATCCAGCCGTAGAAACACTGCCAGATCAGACTGGGCCTGGTGCAGCCTTCTGGCTTCCCAGACCCCAGTTGAACCGTCCAACCCATGCTAGCATGGAAAGCGGACGCTAAATGATGATGATGATGATGATTAGTTTACTAAATTAATTAATTTCTTTACAAAAGATATCAAAGGCTTTTAGATAAGTCACAAGAATAATTTTTACAGGAAAAGTACAGTCTGATCAAATAACACCAATATCATGTGTGTATTCTATATAGTCCCAAACTGATGAAATGCAAATTTGAAAAAACTGAAATCAAACAAACCTAAATCCCATAATACATCTATTTCAACAGCACTGTCTTGGCTAGCTATATAAATAATGTATGACGAATTTAAGGTAGCAAACTGAGCCAAGTAATATATCACTTGCAATAATCTAATTGAGTCAAACACAACACATAAGTGACTCCATAATTAAGCCCAAGTTCTATGGTATGCTGCCAGCAATTTACATCTAAGCCTATCTTTCTTTTCTTTAACCCTTTTGTTACCAGCCCGGCTGAAACCGGCTCTGGCTCTGAGTACAAATGTCTTGTTTTCAAAAGTTTTGAACTAAAATCTTCCGCCAAACCTTTGTCACAATTTATGTTCTTAACACTAGCCGAACGATAACTAAGTTATTTTACTAAATTCTTTGTCATATTTAAAATTAATTGAAAGAAACACAGAGTATTTCAATAGAAATAAGGTAACAAAAGGGTTAATATTACCATCGTTGTAACTTTTGTTTATGTTTATATGAAAAGGTAGAGAATGTTAGGGAGAGACAATGTCTATAGTAGGAGGTCCTGGTAATTCCTTTTCAATAGAGCTTGTCTTCCACGTACACCCACCTGGCACCCAGCTCTCAACTGTTTGTATGCAAAAGTACACCATTTCCTGGTAGGCCAGCTAAACCAGATGGAAGGCTGCCAATCAGTTTTAAATTTTCCGTGAAATTCTTTGAAGGCTTATCATCCTTTGCATATGAAGACTGGATTCTAGTGCACCATTTAGAGGAAACAACCACCAGTGGTCAACTTTCACCAGTCAGAAAGATAGACTTAGATGTGAATTGTTGGCAGCATACCATAGAACTTGGGTCTAATAATGTTATTTCTGAGCACGGTGAGATATGAAGATGTCCCTGATCATCCCACTGCTTCCTTGTTATACTTTCATTTGTTTTGGCTCATCTTAGCACTGACCCAAGAAGTTAAGTACAAGAGAGTGAGGCTGTTTATTTACAGTACAGTCCTTCCTTACTTTTAAGGCAAGTCAGGATTTGAATGGTAGATATTTTGCCACAGTAGTCAGGTTATCATGCACATCTTCAATCATGAAATACTGCCACTCCCATAGTTTCTTTGTTTGTGAAGGCACCTTCCATGTGCCTTCACAAGATTCTCCATTGACTATTTGGCTTCATCCCTCATTGTTGTTGCTCTTTAACTCTTTAGAATTCTGATTTATCAGTCAAATGTAATGCTTTTTAATACACACTGATATGAATTAGTCATGTATTACTTTGTAACTTTGAGATTTCAATGATGTGATTGTTAGTTTTCAGAAAAATATTGTAGGGTAAGTGTGAGAAGCCAGATCTGGTTAGTTTGAAGATAAAACAGGTAGATTATTTTGGCCAGATATGGCTGGTTTAAATGCTAAAGGGTTAAGAAGTTATTTACTGTCTAAGAGATAAAGTCTTGATCATCTTCAAAAACAAGAAGATATATGAAGAGTAAAACAGTAGTAACAAGCTTTAACTGTCACAATGGACATCACAAAAAAGCCACTGGTGAAATATGAAGAAGGTTCCAGTCTGAACCATTATGTATCTGGAATTTTAAACCTCTGAGTATCTATGACATGAGTGTTTAGTTAGCTAACCAGACTCTATTAAACCACACACTGACCCTGAATTTTCATACTTATGAATGAAATCATTACAATCACTCTTTAGTTATTGTAATGTAAGAAGATAAATTTTGAATCACATGTCAGTTTCTGGCATGTTTGGTGGTTTCCCACTAAGGCGTTTTTGTTGTTCTGGCTTATTCTGCTGCTAAAAAAGTGGGTAGAAAGTAGTTATATGCCATGACCTAAGAACATACCAGCACCAATTACAATGTTTTAATTAATAATCGAATTTAGAACTTTATTCCTTTAGTTATTATGATTGCTGCAAAAGATGTCCACAATGTTGCTGCCACTGATAATAACACTGATGATTTCTTACAAAAACATAGAATTACAGAGGAAAGAAAATGTGCATTTCAAGGTTGTAATATTCAGATAACATCTCAAAAGAAATTCAAAATTTTAAGATTTGATTGACATATTATAGCATAAATATAATGTAAAAGTGTAAAACAAAATGCTAAAAAGAAAGAAAGAAAGACAGAAAGAAAAAAGAAAGAAAGAAAGAGAAAATACATAGCAAATCATAATTACTTTTTTAGAAGATGCATAACACTGTATGCTGTACTGGAATCAAGACCAGTGGTTGGTTCATCAAGAAACAAAATCTGTGGAGAAGTGATTAGTTCCAAACCAATACAAGTCCTTTTTCGTTCACCACCTGAAATACCTCGTATTAATTCACTGCCAACCTAGTGATAAACAGTAATATGAGAAAAGGTCCAATGTAACTATGCCTTTTTATGTATTCATAAGGAGAAGTGTATGAAAAAATTTCCTGCCTGTAGACTGTGGACATGTGAAAATATATTAGACCTGTTTTGGGAAGTAATCAGGCTGCACTAGAAGTTTAGGGAATCTTTTAATCTATTTAGAACAAACAGCTTCTCTATAAATATAGAAAAGAGATTAATTAGGCCAATAGGAGAGCCTCTAAGCAATCACTTAACCAGATAGAAATTGATGTACGATGCTGTTGTGAAGGACTGAAGAACTTACCTTAGATTTTACGAGGGGTGTATGAAAAGTTTTGAGCCTAACCTAGAAACGGGGCTGCTAGGTAGCTGAATCAATTTTTTCTGGTAAATGCAGTCTTTTCAGAGTATTCTTGCTCATTTTCATGATTCTGATATTTAAAATTTTTTTTTTTTGTTACAGATTTTTGAATAAACAAGTGTCGAGGTTACAAGGAAAATGGAGAAAACTGAGTATCGTGCTGTCATAAAGTACCTTCATTTGAAAGGCATGACTCCATCAGAAATCCATGAAGATATGGTTAGAACATTAACAGACAATGCTCCTTCATATGCAACAGTCAAACGCTGGATAAATGAATTCCAGCGTGGCAGGGAGAGTGTGGAAGATGATCCCACACCAGGGAGGCCTCCAACTGCAACCACCAAGGACAACATTGACCTTGCTCTTGGTATGATAATGCAAGATCGTCGAATATCATGTCGCCAGGTAGCTGAGAGACTGGGCATCTCAAATGAAAGAGCAGACAACATTGTGACAAAAGAACTTGGGTTCTCAAAGGTTTCTGCAAGGTGAGTCCCTCACCTTTTGACTCCTGAACAGAAAAGCAACAGGTGCACTTTGTCTATGAGCAATCTGGAACTGTTTGAAGCCAATGAAAAGAATTTTCTTGCTCATTTTATTACTATGGACGAAAGTTGGGTTCATCACTACCAGCCTGAAGCCAAAGAACAATCAAAGCAATGGAAGCACACATCTTCTCCTACCCCAAAGAAGGCCAGGTCATTCCTTCAGCTGGCAAGGTCATGGCGTCAGTTTTTTTGGATTCTCAAGGTGTCTTGTTGATCGATTACCTTGAAAAGGGTCACACAGTGACAGGGCTGTATTATTTTCAGCTACTGTATTGCCTCCAGGAAGCAATCAAAGAAAAAAGGCCAGGAATGCTCACCAGAGGAGTTATTTTTCATCAGTGGTTGCCATGACAACAATTTGTGATTGTGGATAAGAACTTGTTCCCCATCTGCCAGACTTAGCCCCCTCTGACTTTCATCTAAAAATAAATCATCAGAAGTCTTGTACTACCTTTTGTTTTTTTGAGGCTCAAGACATTTCAGACACCCCACGTATATTACTCACTTGATTTCTATTGTCAATATGTGAATTGATGACATGCTTTTGAAAGTATGTATCTTTGTTCTTTTTTTTCTTTGCTTCAACACTGTTTCTGTTTGTTACAGGACAGAGGTGTCAATAAGTATTTTCCATTAGAACATAACAGATTTTCAGAGAGTTTCTACAGATGGGGAAGTTTCACTCTTATTTATGCTTATCTAATGTCAACAGTTCTACTGGTTATCTTTTCTGGTTGCTTGCATCATACTGTTGATTTGATTAAAATGTTTTTCTTCTTGTTTATATTTGGAATTATTTATTGTTTATGTACCTGTATGAGGTAGTTTTTCTAAATAAGTGTACAAACATACTTGTTGCTGGTCTTATTCCATAAATAAGCATTGGATATTGGCCATAGATTAGAATGTCTCTATTGCACATCAAATGTTGGTTTGATCCAAACTTCAGCAGAGTAAAAAAAGATGTTTTCTCTGGTGAAGAAATAGATTTAAATTTTGCATGAAAATATAGAAAAGATGTAGGTAGAAATTCCATATGACACACAAACTATGGACAGTTGCAACACAAATGTCATACAATCTTCCCTATCACTAATGATATAAATATAAATGTCAAACTATACTGAAGAGATGTAAATAATAAATACCATAGCAGATGATAGAAAGAACTCTCAGCTTTCAAACGATATAAGAGGTATCATGATTAGTTATCATTGTTGTTTTTATGAGTTAGCCTCAAGCCAACTTTAATCAAGCAGACTTATGATTAAAGATATTCCAGTTGTGAACATCCCATCTTTTTTTTCTTCAAACAGTGTATCTAGGTTTACATTATGCAAAGTATATTCACGTTTTTGAGGAAATAAGGTATGGTTTGAGGAGGATTTGGCTGCTATTTCTAGCAGATCATATAGTGGGTTCCTCATCAGCTCAAGATGTGTCATTAATATCGGTGAGGTCATTTAGCCTTACCGCTAATGAGGAAGAGAAATAATAGCAATAGCAAAAGATTTAGTGGTTATTTTTTTGCAATGAGGACTCAATTCTCGGTTTCAGCTATGACACCTAACATTCATTAACCTGGAGAAGGCCTTTGATAAGATTTCACATTTTGTAATATAATGGTCATTCAGGAAACCAGGGAAAGAGAACTAGTTTGTGAGAGTCATACATGCTATGTAGAGAAGTAGAGCCAGCAAAGTGAGAGTCAGCAATGAGTTAAGCAATGAATTTAGCTTGCAAACAGAAGTTCACTATAACTCAGTCCTTGGCCCTCTTTTCTCGTTATCATAATTACAGGAATATATTAAACAATGAGTAACATCAACACTTACTCTGGAGTCAGCCACGTCAGAGAGCCCTAATTCTTCTATCAATGTATCCACCCTTTCTTTACGGATTTCTGATGAAAATGAAGCAGGCAAACGAAGGGCTGCAGAAAACAACAAGTTTTCTTTCACACTGAGAGTTGGCATGACGACATCATCCTATATAGAAAAAGACAATGGAAAGTGGGAGAAAGAGATAGCTGGAGGAAGAGAATGAAAAAGTGGTGGAGAGTGAGCAAGAGAAACAGATGAGAAAACAAGAAGAGAGAGAGAGACAATTTAAGATTGAAGGAGAGAAAAAGAGATACAGGAAAAAAGGGTGCTTGGCTTGGATAGAAAGGAAGAGAGCCGTCTTGTTTCTGGTGGCCATTGGTATCTGGATCACCATTTGTTTTGAGTTAAAACAGTTGATTTTTTTTCTTTATGAGCACCCTGACACCTACTGGAACATTGCAGCAACCTCCATCTTCATCGCCACCACTGATGTCTCTCACCAATGATGTCAACATCTACACAGCACCAACACTCTGCACTGGCTCTAACACATCACTGTTTGTGAGCTTCTCACCAGGGTTAACAGCTAACATATAACCCACGCAGATGCATGTAGATATATGAACAAATGTACATCAACCACTTCCATTCAGCTTGTGTGACCACAATAAACGTATTTAAAGTTACCACATTGTGTTTTATATATCCTTCATCCAGGTCTACTACCAAACAACATTACAGCCTTCTGAGCGGAATCTCATTAAATGACACCACAACCTATAACATCTAAACTATATTCTTGATGGTGGAGCACAGCAATAAATGGTATACTGTAATAGGCTTTGTGAACATTACTGAATGTGGTAGGAAATTCTATTGGCAAGTGTATATACATGATGGAAGATGAAAATGATGTTGACAACCTTGCAGCAGCCAATATTATACAAGAGCAAGGCCAATGAAAAATAACATAATTACAATGATGATGATAATCTTAGAAAGTATACCAAAAACAAAAAAAAACTCACCTGTTCTACGTAACCAACTTTACATTTGAAGTTGACTGGTGGTAAACGGCCATTGATTAATAAGGTACCTGACAATCCAGCTGGATTTTTTTGACCACTTATAACATTCAACAAGCTAGAATAGAAAGGTATTCTTTTCATTGGTTATTACAAATGGAAAGTGGTTAGCAAAAATAGAAATCCAGTCACAAAAATTATCCAAGACTTCGAGCAGAACATTATAGCTGGAACCCCCCCACACACACACTCACTCAACCACACATGCTTACAATGTAGTGCTACTGTGAAACACTTTAGTGCAACTATGAGAGGCGTTATAAGAGGCTATAACACTATAAGAGGCTCAAATGCTACTATGAGAAGTTCAAATGCTACTATGAGAGTCTCAGATGTTACTACGAGAGGCTCAAATGCTACCATGAGAGGCTCAAAAGCTCTATGAAAGGCTCAAATGCTATTATGAGAGGCTCTTGTGCTACTATAAGAGGAAGCTCTGGTGCTACTCTGAGTAATTATTGAATGTGGGGAATGTGTGGGAGAGAGAGGGCCAGTTCCAAGTACACACAACAGAGGGATCAACTATCCAAATTGACAGCAGTATGGTAGATACAGTGATTAAAGATATAACAGTAGGGAAAGCAGCTAGCCCATCATGGACAGTTGCCAACATGCTTAAAATATCTATTAAAGTAGGGTACAGCTTGTCACCTGTATATATTTCTTTATTGCCCACAGGGGATTAAACATAGGAGTCAATCAAGGACAAAGGGTTTAAGTCGATTACATCGACCCCAGCGCGTAGCTGGACAAAGGGTTTAAGTCAATTACATCGACTCCAGTGCATAGCTGGTACTTATTTAATCGACCTCGAAAGGATGAAAGGCAAAGTTGACCTCAGCAGAGTTTGAACTCAGAACGTAACGGCAGACGAAATACCTATTTCTTTACTACCCACAAGGGGCTAAACACAGAGGGGACAAACAAGGACAGATAAGCGTATTAAGTTGATTACATCGACCCCAGTGCGTAACTGGTACTTAATTTATCGACCCCGAAAGGATGAAAGGTAAAGTCGACCATAGCGGAATTTGAACTCAGAACGTAACGGCAGACGAAATACTGCTACGCATTTCACCTGGCATGCTAACGAAATTGCCAGCTCACCAATATAGCCAATCAAGTAACACAAGAAGACACCATACCTAATGACTAGCACAGTAGTATCATAAATTGCTAAAAGAACCAAAGAAATGCACTAGAGAGAGGAAAGTACAGATGCATCAAACTGTTGGAACAGGTTATAAAAGTTATAGAGTTATCGCAAAATCAATTAAGAACAGGATTAATGTGGATGAAATGCTGTTTAGCTTTGTGTCAGGATGAGATACCATCGGTGCCACTTTTCAAGAGAACTGCTTAGCTAGGAATAAGCCAGTATTCATCATTTTGTGATCTGGTGGTCACTAAGGAAGCTAGGGGTATATGAATGGTTTGTGATAGCTATACAAACCTTATACAGAGGTGCAATCAGCAATGTGTAAATAATTGATGAGTTCAGTGCTTAATTTAGCATACAAATAACAGTTTTCAGTCCATTCATGTTTACAATAGTCTTCTAAGCCATAACAGAGTAATTTAAGATTGGTTATCCTTGGAAACTCCTGTATGCTGATAGCAACTCTTATAAAAACGATGTAGAACATTTTGAAGGAGAAATTCCAGACAGGCAACCAAAATCTAAAACTGAATGACTATAAAGTGAATTTAGCAAAAGCAAAAGTTTCAGAGAGTGAGAAGGAAGACAAGACCCTAATACTATCAGGAAAATTGCCATGTTAAGTATACAGAAAAGAAGTAGGTGGACATTCTATAAAGTGTGCCTAGTGTAAACAATGAATGAACAATAGCTATTGCTACATACACAAACAGCCATCTAACTGATTGACAATCCCTTTTTCATCAATACCATAACCCACTAACAGGCTGCTGTATCCTATCTAACTTTTACACAAAGACTATATTTCTTGTTCTTCTAAACTTGCAAATTCCTTTAGAACCTGACCATTTCAACTGTTTCCTTAGTTCTCTTTTCCCAAAATTATATTTCTTTGGGCTTTCTTTCTTGACTGCCTTTTCCTAATAAGCGATAACCTAATACAATATGCAAAAGCCAGGAACACTGCCCTCTTTTCCTTAATCTACACAACTGAATAATTATCTAAAACTACAACCATTTGGAAATAAATACTTACGAGGATTTCCCACTGCCTGTTGGTCCCATAATAGCATTCATGCCAGATGGAAAAATTCCACTGCACAGACATGTAAAAAAAAAAAGACTTTAATGTGAACAAAAGACACTGGTAATATGAAATTACAACAACCCTTAAAAATTTAAAGACAATTAAGAAAATTCCATTGTAGCAAATCATTCTGTTAACTTAAGATCACAAAAATGGGACCTATTCCATCTCAATCACAGATTTTTTTACTTAATTTTTTTTTAACTAAACAGTTTGAAACTTCAAACACTGGTAGAATTTCTCAAATAGAACACGGTTTACTCTGAACGTTTTTGACAAAATTTCGTATTTTAGAAGTTATTTTGTGTTAAAGTTGTCATATTTAGGTAATTTCAACCAATCAACGATGTGTATTCGGTTGAAGAAAGCTACTACTGTTTACGATAGTAATTGAAGAGGAACAACTTCTGGGTCATCTCTATTAAATGTTACCACTCCGTTCGAAGAATCAACACCATCGAAGAATCAACACCAAGAAGGAAGAAATATCATTTACATATATTTATTTGCTTGCCCGACATTGGTATTTTATAAACACATAAAGCACGCTGGTGTTTAAAAGGCCTATAGAGCAATGAGTCCACAGCTAGCTTTTTTGTTGTTGACGTATATGTAGTTTCAAAATGTCTTATTTTATAACTATGAGATGTATTGTTATTGTCATGATTTTATCTTACTATAATCAACAACAAACACATTTCATCAATATAAAAGTCTTTATTAGATTAAAAAATACCCTTATCAAAACATGAAGGTAAAACAAAACAAATAGCAGCTTATACACCGGATAACACAGTAATTGTAGTGTCAGTGACAAGTTTGCTCACTGGTTACTAGTTGATTGTGTAGAAGGGAGGGAAAGAGTAAGGAATGCACAGTGCTGACTAGAAGGGAAGAAAGGATAAAGGTGTCACCGTCTTCGCTCACCATACGAATAGAACCAAATGGTGACAGTTAGTAGAGATAACCTGAAAGTTGTTCCTCTTCGATTATTATCGTAAACAGCAGTAGTTTTCGTCAACTATCATTGATTGATTGAAATTACCCAAACGCAACAACTTTAACACAAAATAACTTCTAAAATATGAAATTTTGTCAAAAGCATTCAGAGTAAACCGTGTTCTATTTGAGAAATTCTACCAGTATTTGAAGTTTCAAACTGTTTATTTAAAAAAAATTAATTTAAAAAATCTGTGATTGAAATGGAATAGATCCAGTGTTTGTTTATTATGTGGCACTGACATAGGTACTCTTTTACATGGTATGATTAGGCTTAGATTAGTCTTGTAAATCACAACGATAATATTTATTTTTGTATATACTCCTCTTTAAAGATACCTATGATCTGCTAATTTTAAATACAAACTTGTTTTGGAAACATTGATACAAGGGAGTCACTGGACCCTCTATAAATAACGATCATCTTGATCTCTCACAATTCCCATCCAATCCACAACCTTAGAACAGCTACAATTCATGTAGGCAAAATGAAAGGTAGGTCTGGTGAGATTGTTAAAATGTTAGGACAGAAATGTGTAGTTGTATGCTGTATACAAAAAGTAAGACAGAGGAGAGCCTTGGCTAGACTACTCACAAGCAATGAAAAAGATACAAATTTTTCTTGGGTGGCAATGGTGATGGTGTGGGAGGTGCAGAAATACTTTTGGTTAAAAATGGGCAGATAAAGTGATCAAGGTAGTTAAAGTGTGTGTGATAGGATAATTAAATTTAGACTAATCTTCGAAAACATGATAGCAACATTTATCTTGTGTGTGTGTGTGTGTGTGAAGGTATCTGTGTCTCCTTGACTTGACATTGTGTAATAATTGTAAAGAAGCATCACCATCTTTCAAACAGCGTCCTTTGTTTTCCAATCTCCTGTGAAAATATGTCCAATCATAGGGAAATATTAACTTGCTTGAAACAGATGAGGGTTGACAATAGAAAGGGCATCTAGCCAAAAAAATGTGCCTCAATAAATTCTGTTTGATCCATGCAAGCATGGAAAAGTAAATGTTAAAACAATGATGATGGTAGTGGTGGTGCTGGTGGTGTTAGTAGTGATGATGATGATAATGATTATGATGACACGTAGAGTGTGTGTGTGAGTGTGTAAGGTGATCAAAGCATAAAAATAGGTATCTGTCTTCAGAAAACAAACAGTGGAAGATGAGAGCTTTCCAAATCTTGGTCAGACAACATGAAATAGACAACAAAAGGATAGTTCCCAACTAGCAACACATGATCAAGTTATTTAATATACACATCAATTTGGAGTTCTGTAATTCAATAAAGCTCATCAGATGTGTCTGGAAACATCTCTTCAGGGGATCTGGCACTGCAATGTTTGTTCTGATGAAGCGAAATTAATTGATTCTATCATGAACAATGCATCTGCAGCAATGAGGCCTTCTGGAACTTTCTTGTTTTTCTATTCATGAAGATACACCAAAATTCAATAACTTGCTATCCACTTAAAAACTGGCCAACAATTTTTTTTTTACTTGAGGAATACATGCAACACAGCTAACTGTAAATATAAAGTATGCAATGCTTACAACCCTTTTCAAGTTATGCCAGTATGATCTTTGCAAAAATATCAACTTCTGTTTTACTTAAACACTGAACAGCTAGCAATGGTGTCAAAAAATATGTTCCTGTTGAAAGCCAACATGAAAGAAGTTTTCAAAGTGCCATTGAAAGAGAGAATACTGTACAAGCCAATCAACCAGAAGGCTTCTTTCTATGACTCCTCTCTAGTGTGAGATTCAAGTTCATTTCAAGATCTTTGAAGATCCAATGACAAAGTTTGCCCCACCGCTAGAGAGCAAGACATAAATTAATACTTGGATTGCTAGAGAGTGATGACCAACAGGATGTCAGAAGCTTCTCTGCTTCACACTGCTTTTCTTAGGGTTCATTTCACTATAGTGTCAAAATGTTGTGAACCCTGCTTGCTTCTATTTTGGCACAAGTATCATGATGACTTTGCTAAAGGTTTCAATCATCAAGCTCAAGATATACTCCAGCATGGAAACAGAGTTCACAAATGAAATCCATAATACAACCCTCTTCAACAAGCTTGGGGATATAAATGGCCAAGAACTTCAAAAGTACAGCATCTCTAAACCTAACTACACTGGAGCCAATAACCCAGCAACAGAAGTTTTGAAAGATGCATCATATAATGTTGACATATTAACAGCATATATCAATGAATAACCCAAACCCACTGTAGATGAAAGGGCAGTCAATTCTAGTGTTGTTGACAAGATTCTGATTTGGCAACCAGAAGCTGACATTTGCTTTCCTGATATCTGCAGTATCTGAAGATATAACTACATAGTTATTGCTGTTATTTCTTCAGGTAGTGCTGCCATGTTCCTCCATGGTTGGGGTTGTACATTTTCTTGGGCTGTTTGCCAAATTGCAAGGAATTGGAGAACCATGTGAGTTTTAAGTGATACTATCAGGTCATACCATAAGTTCTGTCTGAATTTTGAATAAAGAAAACAAGTGATCAAATGTTATATTTAATTCAAATTTAATCATCAATGTACTTTCCCTGATTATCTATGACTACCTTCCATCTATTTACAAGCTTTTTAATCCCATCAGTGTAAAACTCTTCTGGTTTCAAGGCAAAAAACTCTGAAATTTCAGTTTCGACCTCCTCCTAGCTTGCTAAAGTTATGTCCCCACAAATGATTCTGTAAACTATGAAACAAATGGTAGACTGAAGGAGCAAGGTCGGGAGAATAAAGTGGATGAGGAATTTTTTCCCAACCAAGCTCTTCAATCTTCTGTGATGTGATCTTTGCCATGTGGGGTCGTGCATTGTCCTGATGAAACATCACTCCTTTTTGATTCACTAAAGCAGGTCTTTTTTCCTTCAAAGCTTGGTTCAAATGCTCTAATTGCTGACAGTAGACTTGAGGATTGAATGTTGCATTAGGTGGTAACAATTCAAAGTGAATTACTCCTTTGCAATTCCACCAGATAGAGAGAAGAACCTTTTTTCCATGAAGTTCCCTTCTCGGTTGTGGTTGAGCTTTTTCCCTTTTATCAAGCCACTGTTTATGACGTTTAATATTTCGATAGAAGATCCATTTTTTTGTCACCAGTCACAAGTCTATCCAATAAGGGTGAAATGAGCTCGCGAGAATGGAGAACTCGAGATTTGCAGTTGCTTTTGGATAATTCACGAGGCACCCATTTTCCAAGTTTAGGAACATTTCCAAGTTGTTGAAGATGACGATGAACAGTTGTATGGCTTGAACTAAGATTTATTGCTAATTCTTCAACTGATAATGCAGGATTTTCTTCAAGTAATGCCTCAAGGAGCTTATCATCAAACTCAACTGGACATCCTGTTCGATCTTCATCTTCAAGGCTGAAATCTCCACTTCTGAATTTTGCAAACCATCTTCTGCAATTTCTTTCATTCAAGCATTCTTTCCCATAAACTGAGTGTATGTTTCGAGTTGCTTTGGCTGCAAAGTTTCCTTTTTTGTACTTATAAAGCATTATGGACCCCAAATGCTCTTTGGATACTTCCATGTTAGAAAGGGTTTTAATCAAAGAAATTTAAATTCTATTATTCTGTAAAATAATATTTAATTAGTTTAAATGTACACAAATGCATAAAAATAATTTTTAATTCCATCTGACATTCTAAAATACTATTAAATTTCATTCAATTTTAAAAATGGTAAAATCTGACAGAACGTATGAGATGACCTGATAAATGTTTGTCAAGTATAAATGCACAGTTTCTCACAAGAAATCTCTGGAGTTTCTGGACAGCAGATAGCAGAACTTGTGCAACAACATTTCAATGAGAGAAGTAGCAACAGTAATGACAGGTGACTTCTGTCAAATCCTGCCAGAGATTTCAAAAGAAACAAAAGCCTATGAAATCCACTCTTGTTTTAAAGCGTCATCACTTAGGAGAAAAGTTAAATTTTTACAGTCTCAAAATATAAGAATCAATTCTTTTGTTGATCAGCTGTCAGGTCATTTTGCCAAATATTTGTTACAATATGAAAAGGAAAGATTTCTTCCAGCAGTAATAGCGCTACGAATTCAGCTCCCGTAAGTACAGGGTTAATACAACAAACGAACTGATATCGAATGTGTATTTCAACCTCAAACATACTAAACACGAAACTGGATGTTAAGAGATAATAATCTCAGTTTCAAAAACAATTCTCTTTTTACTGAGTTTTCGACCATTTGTCAAAAACTCTGCTAAATTCAATGGTTTCGCTTTCTGAATCGTAAGAAGAAAAATCCACTGAAATCTTTGTAAATTAAAATAAATAATAAAGAAATAGTTCGGAAAAACAAACATGAAAGCAAACTCTGAAACAAAATTCACGTTTATTGTCCTGTTAGTTCATTTACAATTCTAAAGCAGACAACATTTGATAAAATACTTCCACACCAGTTTAACACCTAGATTACACGTTTGTTCAAATTTCTAATAACAATCTCGAACGGACAAGAAAGTCGTTAAAGTGTTTCAAAAAACGCCTTAAAATATTTGTTCCGGCTCTCTGCGCTCTGAGTTAAAAACCCACCGAGGACAACTTTAGGTGATCTTTGAGTTTGGCACAACCCTTTTACTTTTGTCACTCAAAATAGCATATCTTGGAGATAAGTCTAAATCAAGCACATCGAAACGATTCAAAGGTAGATGCAACTTTCATATCCGTCATCCTTAACACGTCCGATGTGTTTGGAAAAAGAAACACGTTTTTATCGCTCAAATGTTTTTTTCTTTTTAAGTTTAAGGTAAGCGTTTAACTGGATTGCTTTCATATAACATTTGAAAATATATTCAAACATCGTACGATTTAAAAAGAAACCAGCTCAGATTGTCAGCTGAAAGAACAATGGCAATTTTCAGTCTTCTGATTTACGTATTGAGTTCTATAATTCATTGTGTCTTGGTATGAATCAATCCGAGATGTGTGTGTGTGTGTGTGAGCGTGCGCGCGTGGCTTTCAATCGTTTCATAGTTTAGACGTGTTTGATTTAGGCCGTTATCACTAGGATACGCCATCTTGATAAAAGTGAAAGTGATGTGATTGCCTTTCATCCATTCAGTGTCAACAAATAAAGTACTATTGAAGCAATGAGATCGATTTCTCTCTCCTTCTCTCTCTCTCTCTCTCTCTCTCTCACACACTTACAATCAGCTAAATGAAGGAACAAAGAAAAGAACGTCCATATCGTGGCCCCACTAATTATGTCACCACCAATATGAACACGATAAAAAACAACATAACTATGGTTGAAAAGAGAAATACTAGAAAGATACGGAGATCGCTTCAGTTTAAGTACAAAACTCTACCTACGAAATATTTGATAAGATAATTTTCTCTTTAAACTTCCCACATAATGGTAGGCTTCTGGTCTTAACGATATAGCTGACATCGTGAATACTGATAATAGTTTGTTGACTCAGGCTCAATCTCCTGAAATCGAAATTGTCTATATCGAAATTTGAATCGTCCGGAGTTTCCCGTGGAATCTCCAAAGATATTTTTGGATCCTCTTGGTCATTGTTATTTTCAACATTAGCTGCTGTTTCGTCCATTTAAACCTGTGCCGTTCACGAAAACGAATGAGTTACACAAGCCAATTGTATATCTCTTTCTTTCCTTCTCTCTATTTATGTTATGTCTCTTTCCCTCGATCGAAAAGAAATCAAAATATTTTCGGTTGTCTTGTTTTCTTTCTTCTCTTTCTTTCTTTCTTTCTCTCCTTGGACGTTTATATATTCGAAATATCGTTTCATAGGATGACAAGCTTAAGCGTGCGAACAGTGAACTTTTCAGATTTATACCTAACATCATGTAATACCTATGTGTATAACTACATGTACGCGCATATATATCATGTGAAATCGTTCTTATAACATTGTCTTTGGGACACCATTTTTGTTTTAATCATACACGTATGCAGGGCCTGTAAGAAAAAATTTACAAAGTGGAATGAGTACTTTCGTGGGTCAATATAAAGTTTAAGACACGTTAACGAAAACAAAATGAGTCTCCTCTCTAATAGGTGTAAAAAAAAGTGTGTAGAAAACGAATATGGAAAAGAATTTGCGCAAACAAACGTGGGGGTGGGGAGAGGACTTTCGGAAAATTCATAAGATCTGATTTTTCCCCTCATAACTTTCAGAAAAATGGATACATATTGATGAAACTTTATAGAAATACCGTTCAAATGGCACAAATTACGATTATAAAGAAATTTCTGGGGAAAATGTTTTCCGAAGAGGTGGGGAGAGGACTGTCGGAAAGTTCACACGATCTGTTTTTTCCCCTCATAACTTTTAGGAAAATGGATATCTTTTCATGAAATTTTATAGAAACAACTTTCAAACAGCATAGATTACGATTATAAAGAAATTTTTGGGGAAATGTTTTCAGAAGGAGTGGGAAGAGGACTGTTGGAAAGTTCACACGATCCGTTTTTTACCCCTCATAACTTTCAGGATCTAGCCTAGCGCCCGGTCACCAAAACGATTTTTTTTTTCACCGGATTCCTATGTTTTCGATGACAGAGATTCAGAACATGCAAAAATAACCACGTTTTCAATATTTTTAAACACCTCCACTCCCAATTTTTAATTCTTAACTTTTATCGAATTTTTTTTCCAATCTACGTGGAGAAATACGGAGATTAATAATATGAGAGGGAAAAAACATTTTAATTTCAAATTTTTTATGAAAAACTCCAAAATTGATCAACACTCCCCTTGCTACCCCATCCCGCTGTCTAAAAGTGAAAATGAATGGCTGTTTTGTCCGTTTCCACATGCGTAGATTTATAGTAAAATAGCAAAAGGATCACGGCATGTGAAGCCCTCACCACGAAACTCGATATGCTAAAAATAACATATAACGTGTGTATCAATCGAAATTAAAATCCTCATTCAATGATAGATCGATCAAGTTCCTAAAGTTTTAAGGTTGTTGGTAGCAACATATTTTCTCTTTTAATTGAATATTAAAAAAGAAAATGCAAGGGAAATTAATTTTGGCGGTAACCCCTTGTTTCATTATCACAATTAAATGATACCCCTTGTTTCATTATCATAATTAAAAGGAAATTCAGAGGTGTAACATTGCGTAAGTTCACTTCTGTAAATGTTTTTCTTGCATACCAACACTTACCTACCCCCCCCCACACACTTATACATATACGTACGCGGATACACATGGATGAAGTTCCATTTTGGAAGTATAAATCCATAAATCCTTAAAAATGTTTCAGCCCGAAGGTTGCGGCCATACTGGGGCACCACCGCTGAATGAGTTACACTAGTATGTGAATCCACCTCTGATACGTGGCACTTGGTCAACAAGGGAGTTCGATGCCGCTGCCCGCATCTGTGTCTCCTGCAGAGAGGTAGGTTCATCTGGGACCCCCGACAAGAAGAGATCCAGTTTAGTTTTAAAGAAACCCACATCCACACCATGCAAGTCTCTCAGGCATTTAGGGGGGATGTTGAAGAGCTGTGGTCCTCTGAAACCCAAGCCGTTGCAGTATCTGGTCCTGTATTTTGATGGTGATGTTGGAATCTTTGGTACCATGCAGTGGCGCCAAAGTTTTTATTATTTTGGAATGAAGAACAGAAACATAGGTGCTGAACCAGTGACTAAACTTGTAGTATTTTGTTGGGATTAATCCAATGAATTGATAGCAAGATAATTGCTTCTATCAGGATCGTTTACCTTTAAAGCGAAAGAACAAAACCGACATATACGACAGATATGTAAAATATATTTCTGTGTACTTCTTTCTCTGTTCACTCGGATAAGCTGAAGAAATTGTTGCACGCGCGCAAACACAAACAAAAATTCTCCAGACATTTAGCTGTTATTTTTAGCATATAAAATTTCGTGGTGTGGGATTCACATGCTGTGATCCTTTTGTTGTTTCACTATAAAATCTACACATGCGGAAACGGACGAAACAGCTGTTCATTTTCACTTTTAGACAGCGGGATGGGGTGTTGATCAATTTTGGAGTTTTTCATAAAAAATTTGAAATTAAAATGTTTTTTTCCCCTCATATTTTTAATCTCTGTATTTCTCCACGTAGACTGAAAAAAAAAAAAAAATTAAAATAAAAATTTAAAATTTGGGTGGGATGTTTAAAAATATTTCAAACGTGTTTTGTTTTTTTTTGCATATTCGGAATCTCCGTCATCGAAAACATAGGAATCCGGTGAAAAAAAAAATCCTGAAAGTTATGAGGGGTAAAAAACGGGTCGTGTGAACTTTCCGACAGTCCCCTCCCCCACCCCTTCTGAAAACATTTCCCCAGCAGTTTCTTTATAATCGTAATCTATGCTGATTGAAAGGTGTTTCTGTAAAATTTCATGAAAAGATATCCATTTTCCTAGAAGCTATGAGGGGAAAAACAGATCGTGTGAATTTTCCGACTGTCCTCTCCCCACATCACGTTCATTTGCGCAATTTTTTTTTCATAATCATTTTCTACACGCTTTTGTTTACACCTAGTAAGCAGAGCTTTTTTGTTTTCGTTAACGGGTCTTAAGCTTTATATCGACCCTTTCGTGGTGGTTGTGGTAGGAGGAGGGGCCACTCAAAATTCAAAAACGAAACTGTAAGGCTTATATAACTTCTTTTTATTTGGGAAGGCCCATCAAATATTCGTGGATCCCATTCTGGGGCTCCAGGGCCTCGGACCGAGCTCCTGGCTGAACCCCACTCTTATATGAACTTCATGTACATATGTTCTTGTGTGTATCTATCTATCTATCTATCTATCTATCTATCTATCTATCTATCTATCTATCTATCTATCTATCTATCTATATCTATATATATATATATATATAATATATATATATATATATATATATATATATATATATATATATATATATTATATATATATATATATATACATACATACATGCATACATATGTGTATGTGTGTTTCTGTAATAGAGAGTAAAAAATGGAGATATAGCATTTAATGAAAATTTATTAACTGCAAAAACCAAACATAGTCCCTTACAGCTGTTTCAATTAAGCCTAAAAGATTAAATAGCAATAATTAAAATCATTATATTAAGCAAAATCTCTTCAGAGAGGTAGAAAAAAGATATAACGTTAGGTGTTCTATGTGTTGTATTTTAGAATCATCACAGGAAACTCTGTCTATTTAATCTTTTAGGCTTAATTGAAACAGCTGTAAGAGATTTTGTTTGATTTTGCAAATTATAAAGTTTTATTAAATGCTATACCTCCATTTTCTTACTTTCTTTTGAATGATTATAAACCATGGTTTATGTACAAACCTATTGTTTTATGAATATTATTATTCACAACAAATATTAGGTATTGAATCAGTAATTCATTGGATGGTACCATCCTTTAATGAGGCTAATTTAACCTCTAACTGAATATATGTATCCACACATGCACACACACACACACACACACACACACACAGTAATCCCTCAACTATCGCGGGTGTTACGTTCCAAAAACCCCGTGATAGGTGAAAATCCGCAAAGTAGAAACAGTACTGTACTATATATATTTTATTATTGGTTTTATAATTCGTGTATATTTATTCTATTATAAATGCAAAACAACACCACGGAGGAATCGACATAAGCTTAAATAATAAACCGCGATATGCCGAGGGATTAATATATAATTAATCACTATAAAATTTCCACTTATTTCTTATTTTTATTCTAAAATTTTCGTTGCGTCTTGCAACCTTTTCAATAGTCTTGACTATTGAAAAAAGGTTGGAAATTTTACCGGTGAGTGTGTTACATTATATCTATCCATCTATCTATCTATCTATCTATATATATATATATATATATATATATATATATATATATGTGTGTGTGTATATATATATATATATATATATATATATATATATATATATATATATATATATATATATATATATATACATATATATATATATGTGTGTATATATATATATATATGGTTGATGAAAGAGATGAAAGATGGAAGATACTAGAATATTTATTAATCACTATAATTGTCTCGACCCCTCTAGCATCGATCCCTCACGGGTGGGAACCCAACAACTGTCCTTAGAGCATCCATTGGTGCAGATGTGTCTCTTCGAGTGGTAATTAGATATAACTCGTTAACGACTGTTTCACAAGTTATCTTCACGGTTCGTGTAAAGAAAAGCAGCAAATTAAAGGATATAGCTTCATTTATATAAAAGATCAATAATAATAATAAAAATAACATGCAGAACGGAAACGAATACACACACACGCACGCACACACACACACACCACACACACACACACACACACACACACACACACACACACACACACACACACTATCGGTCCTCCCGGCCTTCGGCCCGGTCTGTACGGTGCTCAATGTATTCATAAGGCACATATTGGCTTTGTCTCATTTTCTTTTACTCTAGCAAGAAATAGGTAGATGTAGTGAGGGAGAGAGACATATATACAACCAGAGGGAGAGGGAGAGAGATAGAGACATTGAGAGGGACATATAGAGAGAAAGAAAAGTCTGGTCCGGCGGCGACTTCAAATGAACAAATGTATAAGCTTAGAGAAACTTAGAGGTTTATTAAGTGATAGGTGGAGTATTTTTTTCACTCTGCAAAAAGCATTACGGTGAAATAGACAGTACGTGGATTGCTAGAAATAGGAGTCAATGCACCGCCAACTCCCCCCCCCCCCCCATCCGTTTTCGGAAACTAAGTGCACAGTTACCTGCGGAATGGTCAAATTAATCTAAACGACAGAAAAAACTTGAAATATTAACAATTTTAATTAGTATTTTCAGCGGTCAGAGAACAAGCTAACTTTGCTTTTTATATGGGTAATCTCTACACATTTTCTCTCTCTCTCTCTCTCTCTTTTCATTCTTTCTCTGGTTTCCCCCCTCTTAATCCTTCCTGTTGAAGAGCGTAAGCTCGAAACGTAAAAGACTCTTCCATTCTTTCTGAGCGTTAAACTAATACAGCTGCTTGTTGTTCCTGTACCTGTCTTCCTCATTTATTTTCTGTAAATTTGAATTATATATATTTACTAGTGGGCCTCCCGGCCTTCGGCCCGGTCTGTAAGGTGTTGAAATGTATTCGTAAGGCACATATTGGCATCTATCGTAATACCCATTTTCCTTACAGTAAAAGTTGTTAAAAAGTATTTAAATATTGCTTAACAACGAAATAATTTTACAATTTTTTTTAGAATATCTAAATACAAAAAGCACTACAGATAATAATAGAGAAATGTATTGTACGAAAATTATAAAACATTTGCAGAACTTCAGTATATACAACGTTTTTAACTTTTTTCTTTGGAGCATATATGAAGAGTTTCTGTGAGGCCTTCCTACTCTGGAACAACCTACATACAACTGACGATTTGAGAAACAGCCTTCTATAGACCAACAACCTGCAGTGTTAGGTCTTGGGACTTATTAATGGTCAATGCGTAACTGACTCTCACTGGGAATTGCAATCGTTTGAAACAAAAGGGGACATCTGGGTTATTTTCGGTTTGAACGGCAGTTTTTAAAAATAATTTCCATCCAACTAAACACTTTTAAACTTCGTTTACTGGTAGAATGTGTTTATAAAACATCTTTTTCTCTTGGCTTTGTTGAGAAAATTCTATAGTTTGTAAGATATCTGTTGTTTTTTTCTTCAATTTCTGCAATTTCAACCAATCAATGACGTCTATTGAGGTGAAAACATTGTGCCGTATGAATATGTCCCTCGTTTAAGAAACAGCTTGGGTTTATTTACATTTCTCAAGATAAAAAAGATACCCTTCCCCCCACTCCTAACCCTAAAACAGATTGAAATGCAATAGATCGATACTAGAGTCATAATTATGGGTGACAATTTCATATGACACCGCTAGAAAAAACTGCCGTTCAAACCGAAAAGATCCGACATCTGTTGGTATTAGCGGTATTCTAGGTATAGATATAATGTCTCCCTTGCCACATCCAATTAGGATTTTTATTTCGATAATGTGAGACAGTACTTCAGTCACAACGATACATGTACCATTGCACAATCTTGGCTGATCCAGGTTTCTGAAAAGCATGATGACTAATCCCGTCTTCAGTTCAAGGATGTGTGGCGGTATACTGGACGGTTCCAGACTGCTGAGGATTTCAACAGGATGATGAACAGCATCATCCTCGTCAACAACTTTGTCGATAGATTTATAGATGTGGCTACCTCCACAACCCTCTTTCTCACTTGTTTTTTCTCCCTAACCCTTTTTCTATCAGTCTCATGTATTATTCTCAAGAGAGAGAACGAGGTAGAGATAGTGAGAGAGAGAGAGAGACACATATACGACCAGACAGAGGGGGATATAGTGAGAGAGATAGACATAGAGAGGGACAGAAAGAAAGCAGTGGTCCAGCGGCGACTTCAAAGAAATAAATGTAATGTATAAACTTAGAGAAAGTTAGAGGTGGATTAAGTGATAGGTGGAGGTTTTTTTCACTCTGTAAAAAGCATTACGGTGAAATAGACAGTACTCGGATTGCGAGAAATAGGAGCCAATACATCACCAACTAACCCATTCCATTTTCGGAAAATAAGTGCACAGTTATCTGTGGAATAGTCAAATTAATTTTAATGACAGGAAAACCTGAAATATTATCAATTTCGTTTAGTGTTTTCAGCGGTCATCGTAGAAATAAACAAACTTTGCTTTTTATAAAGATATATGGACTTTACGATGAAATAGACAGTACGTGGATTGCTACTGCACGCTGTTCGTACCTACTTGAATAGGCTTTGCACGCTGTTCGTACCTACTTGAAAAGATCCGGCACATGCTTGTCCCGTATACCTCAAATTCTCTCCCTTGATATCTATGATTTTTTTTTTTCAATCCTTGCTTTAAATCCACTTGTGTCCTATATATTTTACATTGTGCATTCACAATTTTGAACGTTCGTATAGTGCACATTTCTGCAATTTTTTTTATTATCATTTGTTTTGTTGGGGTTTTTTTCTTACAAACTCTCTAGGGGAAAGATTGATTTAACGAATAACTTGCTAGATTCTTAGCCAAGATTCGCTTGGCCTCTGGCCAAAGGAGCACTTCACGTATGGTCTGTCATCGCGCGATTACACAAATTTTACCCTCTCTACTTGTCAACGCAGAGAAATAAACTCCCCTACTCTCTCTCTCTCTCTGTCTCTCTCTCTCTCTCTCCCTCTGTCTGTCTGTCTGTCTGTCTCTCTCTCTTTCTCCTTCTTTCATCCGTTCTTCTAGCAGTCAATAAAAGATTAACTTAATTAGCTACAGAACGGGAGATAATCTGAATACAAAAGCATCCAACGGAATCTTTGGAACAATCAAGCCTTAAATACAACTTCAAGACAGTGTCGTTTGGAATGTTTGTGAAAAATCCAATAATAAATGCTTTCAATTTTGGAATAATACTTAAAGGTATATGACCGCTAGAAAATAAAACACCGGACATGGAAATAGTTGTACTCTCAGATGAAGCACTGTGTAGCTGTAAAGAATACTAGCATTTATAATTATATTTCGGGAGTACTACTGCTATTTCAAAGAATCGTGCCAAGCAGGAAGCTATTTCAGTAAATTCTTTGCAGAAGTGGGGAGTGGTGTGTGAGAAGTATTGGTATGATCACAGAAAATGCCGATCAAGTGAAATTTAAAAGATTATTTTCCTCGAGTGTTGAAATCATGTAATGATCCTCAGATAATTAGGCCAAAAAATAAATCAATCTCAACGCATAAACTGTTTTGTGTTTTTTCAGCCTAATTGAAACATCGTTTGTTCCATGCACTTGTCAACATTGTAATTAATAATCAATCAATCAATGCAAGCTTTAATTCGCAGCAGAAGCACTCACAAATTAAAGATGATATTGCTAAACAGAATGATGTAGTCGCTAAACAATTCAGAGGTGATGCTGTGACTGCGTCAGCACTGCTTTCAGTATTCTTCTGTAGCATTCTTACTCAAATGGCGCTTAATCTCCACTTACGTCGTCAACTTTCGCTTGTTTCAAGACCATTCATCAATTTAACTCCAAACACAAAACAAAATTATTGTCAGGCTTACTCGAAAGTATTTTTAATACAGTTGCAGTTTCATAAGACAAAAAGCATTCTACCAAATCAAAGACATTATAGAGTTACAACGCGACTTCTTCGTAAGTGTAAGAGTAAAATATTGAAGAGTGTAGTGTCATAAATCAGACGACAATTATTGGGCGGTAACGCCGATCACATTTAGACGCTTAGAAATATATGTCTGTCATACGATACAAAGTTGATTTTATGTCCTGAGTCTGGAGGAAGGCAAATGATTTTCGTAATCCCTCTGAGACCGGTGGGATTGTCATTAATGTTCTATTTGAATCTTTGCAAATCAACACACGCAGGAAACACATTAGTAGAGAAAGAGTTCCAGAGAGCCGACATTTGAGGAAGGAAAGGCAGAGAGAAGTGAGATGACAGCGAGCTTGTGGGCCAACAGTGAGACAACTCTAGTTAATGAAGTATACCACTTTTCTTTATCGTGAGGATTGTTGGTGTGTGTTCTATTGTTGAAGACTAATCATCGATGGTCTAACTGGCTGCATGTATAATAAATGAAGCAAACTAACGAACTTTTAACATATTTATTGATGGACATGATTTACTGTATTGGCTATCTAGAAGAAAAAAATTAGATGCAAATACAACAACCGTCGATGGGAGAAGAGAACCGGGCTGTGTCTTGTTGAAGGCTAGATGTGGTACATTGTGTGAGTGGCCGAATTCATCTCTTGCTTGAGGTGGTCTACTTTGGTGAGTTGGGGGTAAAACGGACGAATTTTAGATCATCCGAAAATCCACATCACGCTACAGCTTCACGCTAATTGGTCGTTTTATAGATCAGTCACGTGGAACTAACTAATTATTTCGCAGTTAGGGTTCGAATTCCTATATCCCAATCCTCGAAAGGCATTTATTGCTTTCAAAAATATTAAATCGACGTAGAAAAATGCTTGCCTCCATAATATTGATAACTACATTTCATTTACTTTTGAGACAACACGCCAAACAATGTTCTAGGGCCAACATTATTTTGCGCCCTTTCAAAGACAGAAGTGCCGTCCAGTTCAGATATTAAGCCCACAGCTTAATTATGAGCCGTAAAACCCTAACCATTAGGCAACGCGTCTTCACCACCTTTCTGTACAACTAACTGTCACTCCCTCTCCGCCAGGTCACTTGTTGTTGGCATCTATCACTCTCTCTTGCCATTACATATCTCGACATCTATCCAATACTGTCTCCAACTCTCTGTCTACTCCAAGCAAATATGTAACTGTCCCATTACTCACTACTATTACTGTCTTTCTTCCATAAATACTCCCAACACTGTCTTTTCCATAAATCCTTCTCCTGCTACCCTCTCATCCCAATTCACTCTGTCTCTTCCAAGAGATTAGATTAAAAGAGTTAGATCCTTTTGATTCAATACTTCAACACACTGTTGACGTGTGGCCTCCTCAATAGGCATGGTATGATTTGTTATAAAAACCTATTACATATGTAGGAAATTCTGTCTGTGAGTGTGTTTGTTGAGTTGTTAGCTAACTCCTCCTACATTGTTTTATCGATTTTGATGAAACTTGACACGTGAGTAGAACTCATGTCTGGAAACCTCATAGCGTACTCAGATTGTTGAAAAAAAAATTGATAATAGGGCCCCTGGAAGGGATCCTTATATATATCTAATATATTTTATTTTAAGAACCAAGGGAAATAATCCATTCGCCCCTGGAAGGGGTCCTTATATATAGCCAAGAGAAATAACCCATTCATTTTCCTAAATTATTTGTTAAAAATTAAATTGAGTATGCTTATTTCTTAGTATTTGAACTGTTAGAGTTATTTTTGCACTTTATCCAATACAACCCTTATACAAACAAGTAGTATTTTCCTAAACAATAGATCCACTTATTTCGGCTAGTGACTTAGTCACGAATATACCAACACTAGCGCCCCTGAGGGTAATATTCTCTTGGAACGCAGAAAAGCCCTTTTCAGAGTTATTTACTTTGAATTATTATTATCTCATATCTGATTACCCTGTTATTACGTAACATGCTTCCCGATTTTAGTATACATACCTTATTAGTATTTCCTCCTTAGTTCTATATACTCTCGGAACGCATTAAAGCCCTTTTTGGGGCTACTTTATTTGAATTCTTACTATCGGGTAACTAATCTCATGTTATTACATAACTGACTTCACAATTTGGGTATTCATAACTTATTGGGAATTCTTAAAAACAAGATCCTATATAAGACAGTTCGGTATTCTCTGTAAATGCACAAAAACCATTTTATGGGCTACATACTTTGTATTGGTGTTATTAGATTAGCGAAACAGTTATGAGAACGTAACTACCGGGTACGTCAGCTAGTATTATCATATTCAGTAAGATGTTTAATTTTTACCGTTTTCATGTTTATTAATTTTTTCCGTTTTGCATGATTTGTTATAAAGATATCAGATTCAAGACGATGTTTTATCTCTTCACTTTGTATGTTTATTAATTTTTTCATTTTTGTTTTATTGAGGGCTGAACAATTTTTTTAGTTGAAGGAGACAGCCAAAAGTACCATATTTCTCGTAAAACGGGGTTGGGTTGGGGTGATAACCTAATTTTTTAATGGGGGTGAGATTACCAAAAAGTACCGGGATTTTTTTCTCTTTTTTAAAGTTTATGAAAATGATTTTATTCAATCGTCATCGCTGTCGTTGTTGTTATTGTTTAGCTCTGGGTAAGTCCTAATCCAGCAAACATTTCAAACGTAACTATTCTATCCTTTACTTATGCGCAGGGAACTGTAACTAATTACATTACTGTTATATCATTTAATCTTCATAAAGTAGTGTAATATGCATCATAAAAAAACCAACAGAAAGATATTATTTCTTACAGATTTTATTTTCCCGTGAATTCGACGTTAGGGTCAGCATACAAAATGTTGTAGTAGTCGGTGGTTTTACAGTGGTAAGAAGAAAATAACTATGACAAAGCTCGCACACCTTTAGTAATAACTGCGTCTCAAAGCGAAAACGACTGTTCCCTAATATCCCGAGAGGGTTTGTATTTATTCATGGTGGAAGGCTGAATGTAGGTCGGAGAAAACGGGAAGTATTTAATCCAAGAATGTTCATTTAAACAATAGTACATATCTAAGTTTGACGGTTGACCCTCAGAATGGAAAGAATCTGGTAGAAGAATTTAGACTAAGGTTCCGATTCCTGATTAAGAATCCAAGAAACGATTTGTTTCAGAACCCAAAGCTATAGTCACATTATATCTAACGAGTCCTTTTAAAAAGTCAGTGGTGTGGGATTTTAGGGAAATTTAGCTATTATTTTAGTGAATGGAGTGACATCGTAAAGATGCCCTCGTTGGCTGCATGATGCCCTGCTATGACGAAAAGTTGGTTGGGAATTGACTACTGTGTGATTATGGTATATAGATATATGGAACAGAATGTGAAGTCTGGAGAAGTGTGGTTGTAGTTAGTGAGGTATATAAGTGTATTTTGTTTGGGATACAACAAAAGTTTAGTTATGATGTTAGTGTGTCATCCTTTGGTGGTTCTGGTGTTGACTGGGTGGACCCATTTAGGGTGCGACAGTTACTGTTACTCTGCACTAATTTTTAATTATGCGCATCCTAAAACTATGATTATGAGAGATATTTCCAATACTGGAGCATTTTGTATGTTTTTTTTTCTCTATTTCTCTAGCTTTAGCACAGGGAATCGATTGTAACAATGTGTAGCAATATTAGTGATATTAATATACGAGATGTAGGGGTGTATGATATAAAGTTTCACATATATAATATAGTGAGTTGAAAAACTTTGATCACTAAGATTATCCAAGTAATTAGTTGATAAAAATCCCTTGTATGTGTTCAAAATATAAAATTAACAAGGGCGGTAACCTCAATAGACTGACACTCAAAATTTTTGGACACATATAGACATTTAGATTGGAGTATATTTAAAGCTAACTGGTGAAAGCAACTGACAAGTTTCAGTCTTATTAAGCCGCCTCATCATCATCATCATCATCATCATCGTTTAACGTCCGCTTTCCATGCTAGCATGGGTTGGACGATTTGACTGAGGTCTGGCGAACCAGATGGCTGCACCAGACTCCAGCTGGATGCCCTTCCTAATGCCAATCACTCCGAGAGTGTAGTGGGAGCTTTTACGTGCCAGCGACACGAGGGCCAGTTAGGTGGTACTGGCAACGGCCACGCTCAAATGGTGCTTTTTTATGTGTCACCTGCACAGGAGCCAGTCGAGCGGCACTGGCAACGACCTCGTTCGAATGTTTTTTTCACGTGCCACCAGCACAAGTGCTAGTAAGGTGACGCAGGTAACGATCACGCTCGAGTGGTGTTTTTAACGTGCCATCGGCATGGAGGCTAGCTTGTTGCTCTGGCAATGATCTCACCCGGATGGTACTCTTAGCGCTCCAGTAGCACGGATGCCAGTCATCGAATTTGATTTCAATTTCGATTTCACTTGCCTCAACAGGTCTTCGCAAGCAGAGTTTAGTGTCCAATGAAGGAAAGGCACACATAAGTGGACTGGTTACACCCTTGGCATAGGCTACAAGTGGTCTCACTTGCGCTTGCCGAGTCTTCTCAAGCACGAAGCAAATTCTGCATAGGCGGCAAGTCTGAGAGTGATCAATAAAAACATGCCTAAGAGAAAATCCCTCGGGAAAGCGTTTTCCATACTGCATACTAAAACGGTATGGTCAAGCAATGAGTAGAGAAAAACTTCCTTTTAATGTGTTAAAAAATCTAGAGACAACAAAGGTTCCTTCCACTTAGCTAATAATTTTCTTCTTGTTTTTATTCTCCAAATGTAATATTATGTTACAATAACACGTAGACGTTATGAATATCAATACAATTATTGGGTGACGGTATAAATTCTTTATGGTTCTTAGTTACATCTTCAAAACTTGCCGGCGTACCCTTTCTATTTCAGCCTTCCGAAGGCTATTAGATGTGTACCGGTCATAAACTGAGGTTGATTAAGTTGACTTATCCCTTTCTTAGAGATTTCGGTCCTGCAACAATGTAAGAAATCAATATTTATTATATCGATTTGCTGTCGTGAATGCAGATTTATAAAAGGGTAGCTCCAGGCAAGCTAAATCAATGATTAAATCTCTATTCCTAGTTGTAGCTATTTTGTTTCAATAACGCTTCGATTGTTCTTTAGAAAGGCACAAACGTCACACAATCAATAATTTAATCAATAATTTTACGGATGAACCTTAAAATAAAGACCATCAGCAAAATTATTGATTTTTCACGCAGCTCCTCTTTTAAATGAATTATTATTTTTATGTTTGCTTTCCCATACGTCGGTTTATATTGAGTCTGTTGAACATTCAGTCATGTGTGTTAATTGTTGGAACAAGAGATTTTTATCAATAATTTAGAAGAGTTAACTTAAACGTAAACGGGAAGGCTGTAAAAAAATGGCTTCTTAAAATTTGAAATAACTCTTTCTGCTTTGACAAGAATTATCTCCCTTTATTCATAATTTTCTGGCGCATGATTTCGTTTTCTTTTTATTCTTTGGTTCTAAGTTCAAATCAGGTCGAAGTCAACTTTGCCTCTCATTATTTCAGGATCGTTTAAATAAAGTACAAGTCAAGTACCGGAGTCGATGGTGTTATCTTAATCCCCTCTCCTCAAAATTGCTGCGCTAAATTTAAAACCACCTTTATTATTCGGTGCGAGGGTGACGAGGTGGCAGAACCATTAGAGCGTCGGATAAAAAACCCTATAGTATTTTCTCCGACTCTTTATGTTCTGAGTTCAAACCCTGCTGACATCGATTTTACCTTTAATCCTTTCGATATCGATAAAATAACATAGGAGTCAAATGCTAGGGTTTATGTAGTCGACCAACAGCTAAAATTGCTAGCCTTGTACCTAAACCTGGTACCATTATTATTTCGCGTCTGTATTAAAGCTTTCCATTATTCCTCAAATCAACCAAATAACAAATGGTCTGTGAATCCGGAATTTTTACTGTGAGACAAGAAAAATGTATTGAATGACCAAAAATAGGAGGTAAGCTGGAGGTCACCATTAAAATATAGAAAAACAATATGGAATAAAGTTTCATTTCTCAGTTTAAGCTAGTCCTACGTGTCACTTTCTCTATGAAAATACTGTGGAAGATGTTGCAACATTAGAACATTCATATGTTACTCTTGTACAAATGCTTCACAGGAAATTTATTCATCTCATGATTTCCTCTAATTCAAAACACAGAACAAGCAGAAATTCAATTTAAATCCCAACTACATAAACTCAGTAGTGTAGCAGAGTCCGCAAGATTTATGAGTTCTATCTGACTACTTGAGATTATGTGTGTGTGCTTGTGGAAGGGGAAACAAGAACAACAAAACCTTGACCTCAGTTTCCATTCCATGTAAATTAGCTAAGTTGTAGTGAAGTTTGTTACAAGTGGAGATACTGGTTTAAATGAATATATTACTAACATAATTTTACTTTTTTTACCTGCTTCACACATCATGCTGGGATGTACGATCATGCTGGGACATAGCCTTGAAGAGTCTAGTTGAAAATGATTATTTTGAAGTTTGGTACTTATTATGTCAGTCTGCTTTTGCTGAACTGCTAAGTTATGAAGCATTAACGGACTAACATTGGCTATCAACCATTGGGGATGTGAGGGATAAACACAGACACATGCGTGTGCACGCACACACACACTTACATACATAAACACACACAAACATACACTCACCACCACAGCCACAGCCACACAAACATTCACACACACACATGTAAGTACGTACTATGCACTTCAAGCATAAATCAATCCTGGGCTATAGTAAAAGATACTTGCCCAAGGTGTTACACTGAAGGATTGAATATTGCATACAACGATGTGTGTTTTACAAAAAGACTCATAGTTTTTATCAAGTATGGAATACATAGTCTAAGAATATTGTATCAGCAGAAATTTTCACAGGTGAAACTTGTCTGTCCATTCAAGAGCTGTGTATTGTCTACAGAACAGATTTATAATGCTGATATGTTCCATACATCAGTGCTTCTCAAACTATCTGATGTGGCATACTGGCAGTTTTCTTTTTTCCCAATGTGCCAGGGACTGGTAATATTTCTTAGTAATATTAATTTATACTGGAAACAATATATAAAAGGAATATAATAAAAGTTGACAATTTTTTTTACCTTATATTTATTTTGTAAATAATACAATATTACATAAGCATTTTATAATGTTTCTTTCTTTTCTGGAAACTTGCCGTGCACCAGCAGCTGATGGCTCGCGGACTGGCACCAGTTTGCGGACCACCACTTTGAGTAGCACTGCCATACATGACATTCTTTTATTCTTTCACTAGATTGAGACTATGCAGAGGCTTTAAGAGTCTTAGTTGTTTTACTGATCTCAATACTTATTTCAGTCAGGCATTTGCTTTATTGAACTCTATCAATTGGCTAACTCATAATTCAACAAATCTGTGGTACACACATACACATGCATGCATATACGTTCACACACACATAGTAATAATAATGAAGATGATATTCAGTTAATTTGTGCAGTCTCCATGTATCAAACTCCACTCACAAAGTATCACAGCCCTGTGGAACAAGCTACCACAAGATGTCATTCAACTGCCCACCACTCCTCTGTTCAAAGAGGCTCTGAACAACTGTGACGACTATGTATAAAACTGTATATAACTATAACTGTTTTTTGTTTGTAAGTGCATTGTGCTCTTCTCCTGCCAATAAATTTTATTTTATTTTATTTGACATTGGTCAACTAGAGGCTTAAAGTGAGAATGAGCCCAGACCATGTCAATATGTAGAGGAACTGAAAGTTTAGTTAATGTGCTTGTAACAGTCTTGCAATAAAATTAATATTGGGGTTATATGCCATATATTTTTAGTAAGACATGAAATGATATGTTTACAAGTTTCAAGTGCTTGTTGACTTGCTTTACAGGCAAAAGTGTAGCCCTTAGATGATTTGGAGGTGTTGATCGGTCAAATTTAAACTCTATGAAATTTAATGATGCATAAAACAGCATGTTTGCTAAACATTTACCAGAAATGTTTATGGTGTAACTCAACATTATTATTTCTACATCAAGACTGACTATTTCAACCATATTAATAAGTGGTAAATATCAATGTAAATATGTTTTCACAAACTGAATCCTTGAGAATCATCATCATCATCATCATCATCGTTTAACATCCATTTTCCATGCTAGCATGCGTTGGACGATTTGACTGAGGTCTGGCGAACCAGATGGCTGCACCAGACTCCAATCTAATCTGGCAGAGTTTCTACAGCTGGATGCCCTTCCTAATGCCAATGACTCCGAGAGTATAGTGGGTGCTTTTATGGGCCACCGGCACGCAGGCCAGTCAGGCGGTACTGGCAACAGCCACGCTCAAATGGTGCTTTTTATGTGCCACCTGCACAGGAGCCAGTCCAGCGGCATTCTGCATGGTATTCCATTGAATTTTTATATCACTACAATAGTCCCATCTGTGACTAGATGTTTACTGTGTATTATACAGAGAACATACATGGCTGTTGTTGTAACTTATACAAGAGATTGACATTACTTATGAAAGTCATGATCAATAACTATTTTTTTTTAACCGAATATTCAGGTGGTGTGTACTTATAGTAATTGTTTGAAACTACAATGATTTATTGAGTGTGTACTTGACCCTGATTTTTGGTAGTGTTAAGCAAATGAATGACATATTTTGGTAGACTTCAGCTATTATCTGTTTTAATATCACCATTTAACCCTTAGGTGTCTTAGTGGAGTCTACTCTTTGCCAGTATTTGGACCAGATATCCAGCTGAAAATAACTTTCTTCTTTGAGGCACTAAAATGAGTCAATGATACTTCATTTTCTTTTCTGTCTAAGCCATTAAAAAAATATAATAAAATGTTTTTTCTCAGATAATATACTTTTTATGACATTTCCAGATCTTGTAGTTATTGTCTTAGCTAAGTAGAACATTACGTGGAAAGTTATGATAATCTGGCTAGAGATTTGAATTTATTACTTAAAATAACTGGGGAAACTGCTAAAGGACACCTGCTGCGTGAAAACTTGATAGTAAAATGAGTGTTAGTATATTTGATGAAAGGAGCCAAGAAATTCATGAAAAATACACACTCAGCAATGAGAACAATCATTCTTGAAATGATTAATTCTGATCAAAATAAATATATCAATAAAATAGCACAAAAAGCAACTCCAAAAGTTTTTAATAAATTTGATAAGGAATGCAGTGAAGAGTGAGTTGGATCTTTAGCAGCTCCATGTTTCAGTTTTATTAGACCTCAACAGTTCAGCTAATACTGACATTTCTTGGTTCACTGCATCAAGCATGCTAGCAAATACTTTCCTAAGATCTGATAATCTAATACATTAGATTATACAACTGTTTACAAGATGTTAATAGTACTTTTGCATAAAATTACTTAGTTTGAACTTTTAGAGACCTCTGATCAATCAAACTAAGCAAATTTAATAATTTAATAAACATGACCTTCAAAACAATATTTTATTTATTTGACATATGTTTATTGGAAAGTCTAAATCCATTCAATCTCATCGATTCAAGACATCAAAAGTCTTTCAACCTAACACAGAACAATGCAAAAATGATTCTACTTTTAAATTTATCGTGCAGGACTTGGTTAAACTTCTATGAGATCAATCTTTGAGACATGCAGGCTGTACACTTAAGATAATAGATATTTATTTTTAGCAATATTCAATGACAACTTTCTTTTGAAATTTTTCATATTAAAAAATAAAACCATTTCAACAATACATTATGATTACATTTTTAGAATGTACTATTGATTGTGAGCAGAAAATATAGTTAAAATTCAACATGCAATTTATTGATCTAGGTGTCAGACTATAAATTAGAGAACAGTTTAAAATATTGATTTTATTTGAGAGAGTAAAAAGAACACTGTGAAATTGATATATTTCTAAAGGACTTTAATAATGTAAGTCTACTAAAGTAACTGCAATTAAAAATTGAAACAGAATTGTGGACAAAACTTACCAAGAGCTTGTCAGTACTCTATAGCATTCATCATGAAGATATAGAATACTTTACAAAGCTTCAATACAGAGAATAAATGTCTTTTACTGAAAAAATTCAAGAAAATCATTAGATTCAGGAAGGCTTTAAGCAATGAAAACTGTTTTAAAGCTTAGTTTTATGACAAGTAAAGTGGAAGGTACGCTAATTAGCCAGTTAATATAATTATTTCACATTCACATCTATTGGAATCTGTAATCTAGAATCTGTAACTTATGTTATAGTATTGCAATAGAACAAATTGATTTTAAAGGGTTTAATTGAGGCCTTTGGTCTCTTTTAGGCTGCCTGTGACATTTCAAATACTAAATGCAAACCTGAAATTTAAAAGGTTAATGAACTTGTCATAAAAGTTCTAATTAATCCCTCATCTTTCAGACTATAGGAATTTTACATTTAACATTTTATACTATGCTCCATATATCACTCCGCAACAAAGCTTTTTAATTTTATGCTTTATCTTTCACTTTCTAATCTGCAAGTTGCATATTTCTTTCTTTCTTTCTTTCCTTTCTTTTCTTTCTTTCTTTCTTTCTTTCTTTCTTTTTCTTTCTTTCTTTCTTTCTTTCTTTCTTTCTTTCTTTCTTTCTTTCTTTCTTCTTTCTTTCTTTCTTTCTTCTTTCTTTCTTCTTTCTTTCTTTCTTTCTTTCTTTCTTTCTTTCTTTCTTTCTTTCTTTCTTTCCTTCCTTCCTTCCTTCCTTCCTTTTATTACAAACCTTTCCACTAGCTTAATTTAGAGATAACCAACAGAAAATTATATTTAAATTTAGATACCCCTGAAAATCTATTTGAGCCTCTTTTCATGTACTAGCTTTCTGAAGAATAAAATATAATTGAAAGCAAATTTAGATATGAAAGAGTTAAAATTCAGTTTGGTTTATTTAGGAGTTAGACAGGTAGGTATTGCTACATCTGACAGCATATTAACTATATAAAAGTGTATAATGTTAAAAGTATTGGGTGGTTCGTTAAATTAGCTTTAAATAAAATTAATGAAATTACAAGGTTGGGTAAGTCTCCCCAACAGCTGATTTCCATTTATTTCAATCCTGAATCAACTGATCAGTGAAGCCAACTCTATAAAATTGCTTTTATTCAGTGGTTTATTTTAATAAATGCACAGTAATCATATAAAAAAAAATTGATAAAACTGTATCTTGTCAAATAAAATCAATAAATACCCAGTCTGTCCTAAAAGAAATTGAATTTTTGGAACAGCATGCCAAACTGATTAAATCATGAATAAAGAAATAAATTTTTTTTCTTAAATCTTCAATTTTCTTTTGGACAAACTATGTGTACTGCATTGGTTAAGAAGAAGATAAACAGTAATAAAAATTTCTGTAGGCATGGCTGTATGCTTGAAAAATTTATTTCTCTGTCACATCATTCTGGGTTTGCTTCTTCTGTGTGGTACCTTGAGCTGAGCAATATTTAGTGAGTAGAATTAGGTCAACAGAAACTCTTTGGAAGCCCATTATGTGTGTGTGTATCTTTTATCTTTTACTTGTTTCAGTCATTAGACTGCAGCCATGCTGGGGCACCACTTTGAATTTTAAGTTGAATGAATCAACTCCAGTACTTCTTTTTCAAGTCTGGTACTTATTCTATCAGTCTTTTTTTGCTGAACCACTAAGTTACAGAGACAAAAACACAGGCAGACACAAGTTGTCAAGCGGTGGAGGGGAGACAAACACAAACTCAAACACACACACATTCTCTTCAGTCATTTGACTGTGGTCATGCTGGAGCACCACCTTAAAGGGTTTTTCAGTCGAAGAAATTGACCCCAGAACTTATTCTTTGTAAGCCTAGTACTTATTCTATCGGTTCTTTTGCTGAACTGCTAAGTTATGGAGACATAAACACACCAGCATTGGTTGTCATGCGATGGTCAGGGGACAAACACATAAATACATACATACATACATACACTTACATACATACATACATACATACATACATACATATTTATATGCTGGGCTTCCTTCAGTTTCCATCTGCCAAATCCACTCACAAGTCTTTGGTTGTCCCAAGGCTATAGTAGAAAACACTTGCTGAAGGTACCACACAGTGGGACTGAACCTGGAACCATGTGGCTGGAAAGCAGGCTCTTTACCATTCAGCCATGCTTAAATTATTATTGTTGTGATCATCATCATCATCATCATCATCATCATCATCATCATCTTCATCATCATCATCATCATCATCATCATCTTTATTATCATATTTTACTTCTCAGAGCTCTCAATCTTAATTGCTCTAGTTAATTCTGTGAGACCAGACTGTAACCAATTGTCAAAGGTCTCACAAAGTTACTCTCCATGAATTATAAGACTTGGTATTATTATTATATGTTTGGCTTTTGCTTTGTATTTGTACAAGTTGACTCCAAGTCTCATCCAGAGGCTTCAAGAGACAACAAGTTAGACGTTCAAGTTGGTATCATGACTAGGGTGCCATATATTTGGTTTTGCATAGAGTATTGTTCTAGAAAATGTCTGTCAAAACATATGTAAATTAGAAGTTTGTTTTAAAAGTAATTTGATTATAAGATGATAGTCTGATGTTAAGATCACAGTAAAAGGTGTTTGATGTTATGTACATTTAAAAGTATTTTCACACTGTTTATGGAATAAAATACTTTTGGGATTACATAGGTAATATTTTACATAGGATATGAGCAGTTCCCATGAACAATATATTTTTTAATTTCTTCCATTTTGGGATTTCCTGGTATCTGAGCTAGGTAGCAATCAGCCCCTTTTACTATCATTCCTATGGCACCTATAACAACAGGTATCGTTTTAGTCTTCAGGTTCCACATTTTGCCAATTTCTATTTCAGTTTTTGATAGGTTTTGACAGATACATATATGTCATTTGGGACAGTCATATCGATGAGGAGGCATGATTTTTGTCTGAAGTCCTTCAATATAATGTCTGGCCTAATTGCATCTATCTTTCTGTCAGTGAAGTTCCAAAGGTGTGAAATGTGGTCATTTTCAAGCACTGGCAGTGGTTTGTGTTCTCCACCAGTTTTCATCATGGGGCAGGTCCAAGTCTTTGCAAATTACCCAGTGAATATTCTGTGCTGCTCTGTCATGCCCATTGAGATACTCTGTAGGTGCAAGAAAACTGCACATGGAAACAACATGATCAATGGTTTCATTTTGTTGTTTACATACATGACATGTTGGGCTACTGCTGTTCTTAAAGATGTTTAAGATGTTGAGATGTTATTATTATTAGTTTTATTATTATTATTATTTTAGGCATAGCAATATGAATAACCTGTTGTTAGAACTTAATACATGTATGCTTCAGAAAAAAGCATCACCTGAGTACAGAGAAGCAATAAGTTAAATGAATGACAAGGGAATAAGAAATTAAGTATTGAACATTTTTAGCTTAAATAATATATATACATATATTAGGTTAATCAGCAGAAGTTACAAAGTGACTCAAGAGCTGAGAGTTTTACACATGGTTGTGAGGCACTTTAGATAAATGTCTTCTACTACAGCCTTAGGCTGTCAAAAGCCTGGTTGGCAGAAACTAAAAGTCTATTGTTTGTATATGTGTGTGTGAAAGTATCTTCTTGTCTAGGCTATTGAAATTTACAGTAAAACAAAAGACAAAGACAGGTATATGAATAACAAGCAGCTGTATTAGTTTGACACCCAGGAAAGTGAAAAAGTCTTTTAAGTTTCAAGCCTATGCTCTTCAACAGATGCGAATAAGAGAAAATAAACAGAGAAAGATTAAAAATACAAGTGGATTTAGCAGTCAAACATGGTGAGTGGTCAGAAAAAAAAATTTGACAGGAGAAGTTGAAAGAAGGGGAGACAATAAAGTATTGGTGATCCCAAAACGAAGGTGGGTGTGTGTGTATGTATGTATGTGAGAATGTAAAAAGCACCCAGCACACTCCGTTAAGTGGTTGGCATTAGAAAGGGCATCCAGCTAGAGAAACCATGCTTCAACACACAGCTGGGGTCTGGGCAGGTCCCTGCTAGCCAGCTCCATGTCAAACCATGCAACCCATTCCAGTATGGGAAGTAGACATTAAACGATGATGATGATGGATGGATGGGTGTATATATGTGTATGTGTACATCAGCATATAGTACATCACTGATTGGCTTGACAGAATCATGCACAGCAAACACAGAAGGCATCAATGAAGATCAAACACTGTTGTTGGCTAATTCACAAATCCAGTCGTTTTCAACTTATTCAATGAATAGTAAAGCATTTAGTGTGTCATGAAATAATAATGAATGAACAAATGAATGGATTTTAAATTTTGCAACAATTGTTTTACTAAAATCTTGATTTTAATGTAAGCATAATACAATGTTTTAGATTATACAACACATTATGCAATCCTCGTTCTCATCAGGCAATACTTGAAAGAGAATGAAATAATGAGTTGTTGAGTAATCAATTGATTTTCAGACAAGCAAAATTACAGTCAAATATATATGTGTACATGTGGATGTGTGTGTGTGACAGCCAATTGGCAGATATTTATTCAGGCTTTCTGTGATCCAAGTTCAAATCTTGCTGAAGTCAACTTTACTTTTCATTAGTTCAGTGGCATAAATACTACTGTAACTTGCCATTGAGGGTAACTTGGTGTCAACACATACTATGGTTTCAGAAATGGTTTTTATGTGCTTCAGTATCATATGCAAGCAGATAATTCTCATCCTTGTCTCAGTATGTAATAGCTGGAGGGAGAGAGGGCTGCACCAGTGCCTAGACTTACACTTTATTTATGCCACTGAACTAATATAAAGTGTAAGCCTAGGCACTGGTGCAGCCCTCTCTCCCTCCAGCTATTACATACTGAGACAAGGATGAGAATTATCTGCTTGCATATGATACTGAAGCACATAAAAACCATTTCTGAAACCATAGTATGTGTTGACACCAAGTTATCCTCAATGGCAAGTTACAGTAGTATTTTGTAGTTATATATATACACACATACACACATATATATGACAGCATGGAAAATAGACGTTAAATGATGATAATAATATATACAAGGTGCGGTGAGTAAACTGTTGTCTAAATTATGCAAAAATGAAAATAACACCGACATCTCATTATAACAGATATATTTACCAAAATTACATAAAAATATCTTGGAATACTAAAGACTAAATTTATTCAATGAAATAGTCATTGGCTTCAACCACGGCCTCCAGATGACTTCAAAATCTTCTGCGAGTTTTCTGGACGATCTCCTTGTTTAAGTTGGTGAATGCTGCCATAATCCTTGCCTTCAGTTCTTCTTTGGTGTTTCAAGGAGTTTTGTTGATCCCTCGCTCAACTGCGCCTCAGACATAATAATCAAGGGGGTTGCAGTATGGGGAGTTAGGTGGCCAGATGTTAGGGATGGTGTGGTCACAGAAATTGTCTGACAGCCATGACTGGGTTCTCCTGCTTGTGTAGCATGGTGCAGAGTCCTGTTACCAGACATATGATCTTCTAGCAGTCCCCCCTCTTGACCTAGGACAGCACTATCTCCTCCAGGTACTTGATGTAGGCTGACATGCTGAGTCTGAGGCCATGTGCGAAGATGAATGGAGGCATAATGTTGCCATCACTAGTGATTACTCCACATACAATGATGGTGACTGGATGTTTGTCTTTTATCACTTTTGGTATATGTCTTCAGATTGCACAGTCCTCGAATTGACAGCCAAACACTCTGAAATGTTTGTACTGGAGCTCCAGCATGAATACCAAGCAACACAACATGTCATTTCCACATATCTGCAGAGTGAATTGCATCATGGTGCTGTTTTTCTCACAGACGGTGCCCAACTGACCCTACCATACTGTGTAGTCAACAAAATCAAAAACAAACAATGTGCATGCTTGAAATTAAGAATATAAAATGGCAACAATTTACCCATCACACCCTATATATATATGGTGCAGGCATGGTGGTGTGGTAAGAAGTTTGTTTACATGCTGGCATGGGTTGGACAGTTTGACCGGAGTAGGCCAGGCAGAAACTGCATCACACTTCTGTGTCTGTTTTGGCATGGTTTTTATGACTGGATGTCATTCAAAATACCAACCGCTCCACAGAATGGACATATATATATATATGTGTGTGTTTTTCTGTGTGTGTTTTTCTGTCTGTGTTTGCTCCTTCCCCTCACTGCTTGATAGCAGTTTGGCAAAAGAGACTGATACAATAAGAACCAGTCTTAAAAAAAAAAGTACTGGAGTTGATTCATTTGGCTAAAAGTTCTTCAAGGTGGTGCCCCAGCAAGGCCACAGTCTAATGGCTGAAACAAGTGTGTTTTTCTTTTACTTTTACTTGTTTCAGTCATTTGACTGTGGCCATGCTGGAGCACCGCCTTTAGTCGAACAAATCGACCCCAGGACTTATTCTTTGTAAGCCTAGTACTTATTCTATCAGTTTTTTTTTTTGCCAAACCACTAAGTTATGGGGACATAAACACACACCAACATCAGTTGCCAAGCGACAGTGGAGGGACAAACACAGACACACACATAAATATATATATATATTTATAACGAGCTTCTTTCAGTTTCCATCTACCAAATCTACTTACAAGGCTTTAGTCAGTGTGAGGCTACAGTAGAAGACACTTGCCCATGGTGCCATGCAGTGGGACTGAACTGGGAACCATGTGGTTAAATATAAATGATATATATCTTTGTCCATTTTGTTCTGTTTTACTGTGCTAGCATGGGTTGAACAGTGAATTATTTGAGGTAGAGTTTAACAGCTGGGTGCTCTTCCCACCACTAATCTTTACCTGTTTTTCAAGTAGAGTTTCTTTTTATTCCCAAGGTCTTTGAAAGTGAATGCCAACAAGGATTGTAAACATCATCATCATCATCATTTTTCTGAGATGTTGACATAAGCGGAATATAATAATAATAATAATAATAATAATAATAATAATAATAATAATAAATGCCCTGATGCAGTACCAGGCAGTGGCTCTTCTGATCTTAACTGATTGGAAGTGTTATCATGTACATTGTTTTGTCTTGGTATAAAAGATGGGCTACAGCAAATATTCTGCTCAATACCACAGATTTACTTGTCAGTTGTTTGACTTTAACCAGTTGAGCATGTCCCTTAGTGGCTGACGATATGTGCATCTCTGATCACGAGCAGAAGTAGTGGGGGAGCATCATAGCCATGTGTTGAGAGGGATTCTTTGGGGTTTGAATAATTCACCTCTGGAAACATGGGTGGTTCTTTCAACATCCTTAAACAACCCTTATTCAGGGACCTTTTGAGCAGGATGGGCTACTCAATCAGAAGAAAATTCTAACTGGGCCCCACCTGCAAGGTCATGTGCTGTTTATCTTTTTATGAGATCACCATGTCGCGCACATATAGTTGTGATGCATGTGCCTGGTGTACCCTTATCAGATGGGTAGTCATGATGGGTATATTGGGCTTCGTATATTTTACCCCAGTGTCACTTTGATGGCATGAACTGCTCTCACACTCAATAATAATAATGAAATTATTGTATACAGTACTCAGGTGCACAACAACTTGTCAGAAAGTGCGTATAAGGTGTATGCAGTAATGTACAAATGTCTGGAAAGCGAACAATGTATGAGTTAGATACATGCTTGTGTGTGTATGGAGGGGAGGAAATCATTATCCATACACACATACAACAAACTTCCTACAGTTTCTGTCAACCAAATTCACTCATAAGGCATTGGATAGTCCAGTCCAGGACTGTAGTAGGAAACACTTACCCATTGTATCATGCATGGGACTGAATCTGATATCATTTGGTAGCAATGTAAACTTCTTAATCACATCCATGCCTACACCTGTTTTATATATCATCATCATTTAACATCCATTTTCCATGCTGGCGTGAGTTGGATAGTTAGACAGGGGCTGACTAGGCAGAAGACTGCACCAGGCTTCACTGTCTGTTTTGGCAGGGTTTATATGGCTGGATGCCCTTCCTAATACCAGCTACCTTAGAGACACATGTTCTTTATATTTTATTTGTTTCTATCATTGGACTGCGGCCATGCTAGAGTATCACCATGAAGGGCTTTAGTGGAACATATCAACTGCAGTACTTACATTTTTTTAAAGTCTGGTACTTATATGACTGAATGGACAAATAAAAGGAAAAGGCACTCAACACTTTTTGTAGGATTTACATATATTATTATATAAATCAGTTGATTTGGCTCCATGTGACTTAAAGTTTTGAAAGGCTTCTTATAGAAACCAAGCTTGTTCAGACTAAGATTACCAAAGTGAGCTTTTTAAACACACAGCCATGTCTGCACCTATTATTTATGTATGTGTGTGTCTGTGTATGTATACATATTACATGTGTGTGTGTGTGTGTGTGTGTGTATGGTTCTTTTTTTTTTAACCTTTCATCATCATCATTTAACATCCGCTTTCCATGGGTCGGACGATTTGACTGAGGAATAGCGAACCAGATGGCTGCACCAGGCTCCAGTCTGATCTGGCAGAGTTTCTACAGCTGGATGCCCTTCTTAACGCCAACCACTCCGAGAGTGAAGTGGGTGCTTTTACATGCCACTGGCACAAAGGCCAGTCTGGCGGTACTGGCAACAGCCATGCTCAAATGGTGTTTTTTATGTGCCACCTGCACTGGCAATGACCTCGCTCGAATGTTTTGTTCACGTGCCAGTACGGCAACACTGATAACAATCACACCCAAATGGTGCTTTTTATGTGCCACCGGCACGGAAGCTAGACAGCTGCTCTGGCAGTGATCCCACTCGGATGGAACTGTTAGTGCTCCATTGGCATGGGTGCCAGTCATCGAATTTGGTTCAATTTTGATTTCACTTGCCTCAACAGGTCTTCGCAAGCAGAGATTAGTGTCCAATGAAGGAAGGTTGGCATGGGTGCCAGTCGTTGAATTTGGTTCGATTATGAATTCAATTTCGATTTCGATCAGCAAAGGATACAAACATTGATGTAAATTCAAAAAGGCTAGCGACACCCCTTTGTTACTGTCTCTGTAAAAAAAATCAGTGAACCAGTGACTAGCCTGTTCGATAACAGTGACCACTAATACTACTGTACCTAAACTGCAATATTGAATATCAAAAAAATAAAATAAATAATTTGTTTCTAGAACTGTACTGCAAAGTGCATATAAAACTTTAAAAATAGTATGTAAATATTGGGCTGAGAAAAAGTGAGGGCTGGTCATAGGATCCAAACCCACATCTCCTATAACTTTTATTACATAATTTATATTTCTATCTCCGCTACCATGCTTAATATCACATCATTCTCATTTTTCAGTCTATGTTTCTCTACCATTGGGCTGTGCTGCTCAGAAGAAGAAATTATATAATTCATTTATTTCAAGTAAATTAAATATTTGAAATGTATCAATGTCACTGAAACACATATGTAACAGGAGCAGCTCTGAAGACTTTGCCTTCATGTTGATTGATAGTGCAACTCAGTCTGTCAAAACATTTCTCTCTCTCTGTTATGTCTCTGATAGGATTTGAACTATGTACTTTAATTAAACACTCATCAATGATGCAGTCCCAATTATATGGTGCTAATTATACTAGCTGCTATGTGAATTGTGCCAACAGCTTTAATTATTAAAGTTATTGACATGGCACAACATTGAGAAGATGTAAAATGTTGTCCATTCCATTAGTGAGTGATAATGGTGTAGCAAGGTTTCTCAGTGCCTAGAGCCTAGACACAAAGATAATTTCTATGCCTCCATCTTGATTAACAACATGACAGACCTCAGGGAAATTTTGTGCTCTGCTACATCTGCCTTGCTATTTCCCTGGTGGGTGACCTTAATTGATTCAACTACAATTGATTTAACCCTTTAGCATTCAGATTAATCTGTCAACTGTAATGCTTATTTATTCACATTGTTTTGAATTAACTATGCCTTATCACATAGCCTTGAGATTTCAATGATGTGATTGCTTATTTTTAGAACGACATTGTTGAGGTGTGAAGCCAGATCTGGTCAGTTTGAACATAAAACAGATAAAATCTTTGGACCAGATATGGCCTGTTTAAATGCTAAAGGATTAAAGAGTTTTCCATCATATGAACGTATTTATCTATATAATGATGTTTCAGTTTATAATATTCGGCACACCTTGTTTTAGCTACCATAAAGAGCCCACTAGTTTGTTTTTCTTTCTTTCTGATTTTCAGTTTATTGTTCTGTCACCATCTCTGTCTCTTTACTTATGATTAGTGTCTGTTTCTCATAGAGAAGATACAGTTTTCCAAGGTGTGTTGCAAGGCAAGCATCAAAACAAAAAAGTAAAATAAGTCTAATTTTAAATAAAAGTAATTCATAATAACAGCATCTACGTTCTTATTCTATTCACTACAACACTGTCACAACTATAAGTCTGTTCCTCTCATCATACTTTACCCTCTCTCATCACTTTCATCATCATCATCATCATCATCATCGTTTAACGTCCGCTAGAAAAATTACATACACTTAGTTATAGAGGCCCCCACAGACCATTTACTCTTGTAAGTTGCAAGGTGACCTGACTAGTGCTGGTGTCATAAAAAAAGCACCCAATGTACACTGTAAAGTGGTTGGTGTTAGGAAGGGCATCAAGCCATAGAAACCATTCAAAAACAGACATTGGAGCATGAGAGTCCAGTAGGATCCTCTGATTCACTGGATCCTGTTGACTCATTCAACCCACATGGAAAGTGGATGGTAAATCATGATGATGACAATAATGATATGGTTAGTGACTTAAAACTAAGAGCTAATCAAACACAGTGACAAAACACAATCTGGAGAAAGAGGACATGGGAGTTGAAAATGCAAACAAGCCATAGGTTTAGAGGCAGTAATAGGTGCATATAATAAGATAGAGGAGCAGATAGAAAATAATAATGTAGAGGATAGTTAGGAATTTCTATGGAATTCTAATGAGGGAGACAGACCAAACCTGAGGGTGGGGCAAGGTCCCAGCCAAAAGAAGGCAATGTTGGTGGAATAGCTTAGTAGATAGATCCCTAAAAAACCGAGAGTCAAGTTTGGAAAGAGCAGCTGAAAGGAAATAGCAAAGAGAAATACCAAACCACAAGAAGAGAAGCTAGACACCAGATTGATCTAGTAAAAGAGGAAGCTAAGTGTAAGACGTCTGCCAATGTTCTTAGACATGAAGATCAGAGACATTAGGTATTCTGAATTGCAGAGCATTGTGTGAGAGAAAATTAAGACATTGTTGAGAAAAATTGTGTGTGGAATAATAATAGTACACATTCTGTGTGTGTGTATGTGTGTGTGTGAGAGAGAGATCATCTAACAATGGCTTAATTGGCTGAAACTTCAAAGTCATTGTCAACAAGATTCTTTTTTAAGAATAATAAATTTGTACTCTACAAAAGTATAGTGTAATCAGATTAATATAAAATTGTTTTTCAAAATAAACACACATGCACACATATATGCACAAATGGGCACCCTTACCCAGTCTCCTTCTCAAGACATCCCCAGCTCCTGTTATCTTTTTGAATACTGTATTCTGCTGCTGTAATTAAATGTGAGTAGAACTGCATACTTCGGTGCCTTTTCCCTGATACTGCTTATCTGGAACCATTTTACTTGATATCCACCCTTCATTCCTACTGTCCTCTCCACCCACATTTCACATGGACAAGTCAATAAATTATCTCCACTTCTCCCTTGCCATTCATCACTTACTCTCCCCATGTACTATACCAGTCTCTCAATTCACACTCTTGCAACCTAACCAACCTCACATCATTTATTATCTCTCTCTCTTTATTTCGTCTGCACTCACCCTTCTCTTTTTTATTATATCATTATTACTATTCTGCTGCTCTTCACTCCATTTTTTCCTGCACTTAATCACATCCTTCTCTCCCAACTCGTATGTATCATAGGTCAACACCTTTCCCCAGTCACTACATTCACCCCTCAACATGATCCAGTCTCTACTGTTGTCACTACTCTTTCTAGCTTATTCTCACCCACCACTTGCTCTTCATTATATTCATTTCCTCACCCATTCCTCATCCCTAAACATCTCTTGTGACCTCTATCCACCCACTCACTCCCTCATACCTTGCGTCGGGGTCCATTCCGATACTCATCATCACTATTATCTCTTTCCAGTTCCAACTTGGCCACTCTCACTCTCTATTCTATAATGTAAGAAGTCATGCAGCTCCTCTACAACAAGAAACTTGTTCTGTTCTGGTTCCTATTCTCATACTTTAATTCCTCATCACCTAGTATAAAGCTGCCTTCCTCTCGACAGTAGCCCTATTCAATCGAAGGAGATCTTAGTCTTGTGAGCTGCATGGGACCTGACGTAATGGCGCCACACACACACAAAAAAAGCACCCAGTAGATGCTGCAAAGAGGTTGGTGTTTGAAAGGGCATCCAGCTGTAGAGATTATGTCAAAGCAGACATTTACAAACGATGTAATCGTCAGACCTGTCAGATCTGGTGAAACTGCTTCACGTATGCAAGCACGAAAGATGGATGTTAAATAACGATGACATATACAAATAAAATGCGTGTATAGATATATTTTTATGTATACACATTTCCATATCTATAAAAATACTAAGTATATGTGTATATATCTCTGTGTATACATACTCAGACATGTGTGTGTGTGTGCGCGCGCTCTGTCTGCATGGTAAAGAATAATCTGGCTGGAACGAGTACTTGAGTACATATACACACACACGCACGTGCGTGAACAGCGGAGTTTTAATTTACGTCACCATTCAACAATATATTACCATCTAAAATTATAGGATATAATTTCATTATAATATCTGTTTATATTTAGAAGTGTAAAAATTTTATATGCTTACAAATTCGAAAGACGGAATGAACAAACAATTTTGCAAAAACTAAAAAAAAAAACAAAAGTAATTTTAATGCTGTGAGATTGCGGAAGAAGCCGGGAATCACTGGCTGCTAACGATAAAAGACATGATCTAATTGGATGATTCAAAACGTAATTTTCGACGCGAATTTCAGTATTTTATTATGTGTCTTTTAAGAACATTCATTTAACTGTAAGTAACTATTGATTTAATCAATATTATTCTAAATAAACCAAAAAAAGAATTAGAAATTATTTCTATGTAGTAAGTTGCGAGGTAGATGTTATACTCTATCGTTTACGATCAACTAATAAAAAATCACGTTGCAACTGTTTTTCGATGACTTCGGTTAATTCCGTAACTAGGTTCGTTAAATTTTACAAAAATTCTTTTACGATATTTTATTTTCTAATTTATTATTTCCAGTTTCTAACGTAATTTGAAAGTCAAAGAAGTATATTTCGTAAATTTATAACGTTAATTTACATTCTTTTACTCGCCCGACGTTGATTACTCGTTCCTTTTCGTTGGATGCTAGTTCAAAGTGTGAACAGTGAAACATGGCGTGGTCTCCGGAAGAAAATGGACTGCGTCAAATTCTACAATTATTGAAAGAATCTCAGTCTCCTGATACAGCTGCACAGCGGGCAGTTCAACAAGTATCCTTTTAATCATTGTGTTTAATATAGTTTATTTTATTACAAATCATTAATTTATATTTCTCTATCTTTGATAAGAGAAGATGAAAAGGGAGTAAGTTCTTACCCCACGTGTTTTAAAAGGATTAAGTTTTATACATAATTTAAATTAATGTTTTTTGTTAAACCTATCTAAATAATTGTTTTGTAACTCTACAAACCTTTGATTCTATGTAATTTTTCCCTCGCCTCCATTGAAGTCTTTTATTATAAGCGTCTACAAAGCAATGTGGCTTATGCCCTTAACAGCTGTTCACAGAAACTTGAGGAATTGAATACTTACCCTGACTTCAACAATTACCTCATTTTTGTGCTGACTAAATTAAAATCTGAAGGTAAGACTAGTTTTTAACCTTGCCACCATTTTTTCGACCTCCTGTCATGTTTCGCCGTTCAAAAATTCTTGAGATCTCGAGCAGCGAGTGGGTGAGTGAAAGGATAGTTTTTAGAAAGAAAATGTTTCAGTATTTCCTTGCATATAAATCGAAGGAAGATGTGTAACGCATTTTCCTTAGATATTACCTGAACGAAATCTATACGCATGTTCACTAATTTATATAATAAATATCTAAAAATACTTGAAGTATTGAGTTCTTTATTAATTGGTGAATACACTTGTTCCCATGTACAGGCAAATCCTAAAAATATATATTTATATATCTAGGCATTATGATATTAAAATCTTGAGTATATCATTCTTACGTGTCAATCACTAAATATTAGTCGCCGGTTTTGTTCACAGTTCATCTTCATTTTTATCTTAAACGTTAAACAAGCAAAAACTACATTTCGCCCTTCAGATTGCTGTTTCTATATTTGCGCTCACATGAAGTTTGTTTGATCTAAATCTAATTAGACTAGATAGAATTGGTATTTAAAGATTTAAAATAATGGAAAAGATAATGGAAAGAACCATCAAAGTCAAATGACGCAGTAACAATATGTAATCTATTGTCACCCCTGGAGTGTTGCTTTTTTCAGTTACATGAAGATGGATGAACCAATTGCCTGTGCTACATACATAAAACAGATCATTTCCTCTCATATAACATAGTTTTCATAATAATTAATCAATTTATCGATCTCCAGATTTTTTTTGTTTTTGCTTATGTATTTTCCGTGTATCTTTTTTTTATTTTTTGTCATCATTAATTTTCTTCGGTTTGTGTCTAAAAATAACACGAATATTTATTTTAATGGATGCAACCAAGGAGGGGCGAGCTGTCCAAATCCTACAAGTCGATGTTAATTATATGCGTACAGATAGTGAAATTACTTCCGTGATGGTTGCCAATAGTTACTTCCCCATTTCTCTTCAGACACCTATATGTAATATATAGGGCCATCGTCTCTGATCATTAGTACAGAAATAGAGTAGTCTGAAACCATGTTGAATGAATATATTTATATATAATGTGTGTGTGTGAGAGAGAGAAATATAGCGAATATTCTTAGGAATTCCCTCTCAAAATCTTTCGCTTTTTAATTTTTTTTTCAGCTAACGTATTTAGGTTTGGTCCTTCTATGCAGTATACAACTCGATAATATTAAAAACCTTTAATTGTTTAATTTCACTTTTTATGATTACCCACGTGTGTGTGTGTATACATATATATGTGTGTGTGTGTGAAACTACAGTAGTCGTGTTATATAATTGTCATTAGTCATTATTTGCTGATAGATAGACATTAGTCTTCGTCGCTTTAGTTGTTCCCCTCCTCCTTTCGCCAGTAGTAATAATGAGGCTGGCCATTGGGGATTGGGGAAGGGGCTCCAATCATTTGAACCGTCAAATGATGCTAAAATGCGTCCATCTCCGATTCCTTTTTTTACTTGTAGAATGATTCTTTTAGGAGGAAATCTGTTCAAAAATTCTTATGTAATAAGATGTGGTTGATTAGTGATCGAACATCCTGTTACTGCACCCACCTCTATAACGATGCATGTATTATGTATGTGTCTGCTAGTAAAACATGAATATAGTGTTTGCAAAGAACATGTCTTCAAGAGAAAAGGAACTACGCTGTTTGAATGAATGCTTCAGTTCCACATTTCTGTTACTTTTTTTTTTTTTTTTGTAAAATATGATTTGCTCGTTACATTTTATTTACAACGTATACACATCCACTGTAATTTGTGCGATCTCTATACATTTCTAATCTACGTTCAACATGACCTGTGTAATTTTTGAATAAAAAAAATTTCCACTTTTGTCTGCATTTTGTTTTATAGTAGTTTAGAAAATGGTATTTTATGTTTCATTTTAAACTGTTGCTATGTTATATTTATTTTCACTTTACATATATTTTATAAGCTCTGTATATGTACATGTGTATACGAATATTCTTTTATCTGTGTATGTATCTGTATATCATTTAACGCCTTTCTTCCCTGTTAACATGGGTTGGACGGTTTTACAGGATCTAAGTCGGTCTGCTTCGTTTTCCGTCTGTTATTGCATGGTTTCTTCAACCGGATGCCCTTTCTAGCATCAACCACTTTACATAGTGTACTAGGTCTTTTTTTTTTTTTGTGGTGCTAACACTAGTGAGGTTGCTTTGTAGTTTGCAAGACGAACAAACCTTTTTGTCTGAGAGGTAGAACAGAAAGTGGTTTCTTTATACGGCGTGTAGAGAGGTTAATGTATGATGGGATGGGTGGGGTGACCAGATTGGCGTCAAAGAGAAAGGTAAATGTGCTGGTGATGAATTGCCAGAACATTCCTTCAAGGCAACATATCCAAGAAATTGAATAGAAGAGTGCATGAAGACATGAAAATAAGCCGGATTGCAGGTGGTCAGTTATATATAGGTGAAGGTAGTAGGTGGTGAACAGGTGGAGGTGATCGATGGTAAATATGAGAGGAGGGGGAACAACAGGAATGATGGATGGATGTCAGTTACTCAGGAAAGTGAGTGATGACTGGTAATGGAGAAATGTGATAAGGAAATGGTTTGCAGTAACAGGTTCTAATTTCATTATTTAGAGCAGAACAATACGGTAGAAAATAAAAGGACATGAGGGGTGGGATTAAAGGTTGCACAAGTGGAGGAAGGGTGAGAGATCGATAAAACGGGTGGAGAGTGATAGTAGTAAGGAGGGACGGATGTCAATAGGTAGTGGTGTATATCAGTACGCGTTTGTGTATATGTATAAATCAGTATGTGCATATGTCGTGCACGTGCGTGTTTGCATAATAGTAAGCGTGTATATTATTTATAAATATGTGTTTGTATGTGTACACAGTTATTTTATTGCGTATAAGCCTATCCCCGTGTGAAGCTCTTAGTTGACTATCAGCTTTTGATATAATAAACATAGGTTGTATACTGATGTATGTCTGTGCTAGTTTGTATCTGTATATTGCTAATATTTGCATATTTTTGTGTGTGTGTTAATTCGTTCCTTCCTCTACGAAAACTATATGTATTTTGTATGTTTCTTTAAGTGGATTTTTGATACGGTAAGCATAAAGTTTGACATTGTGGCATATTTCAATCGGATGCCTTTCATGTCGTTAACCCATTACTGTTTTGCAAGGAATTAATTTTCCACTTTGAAAGTGCGAAGCTATGATCTGACTTATTTGAAGTGAGGTGTCAGTAATTATCACGGTTTTTGCTCAGGTCTTTTCACACCCACCTACCCACACACTTTTGTGTTCCATGTACCAGTAGTCAACCTGAGTGTTCAGTACAAGGGTCTCGCCAGAGGCTTCTCTCTCTTATGCATAGAAACATACATAGACCTAATTGAACATTGGACAAGGTGTTGATGTGTAGTAAGAAGTTTTCTTCCCAAGTGCATAGTTCTTGGGTTCAATCCTGCTTCATGGTGCCTTGGCCAAGTGTCTTAACCATGGGCTGACCTGAACTTAGTGAGTAGATTTGGTAGATAGGAACTGAAAGAAGTGTGTATTTTATATATATATATATATATATATATCTGTAATGCCTGTTATGCAAGTAATCTCCTTTCAATTATTCGGTAGCCAAATAATTGTCACATATTACATTTACAGATAAATTCCTCTACATAACATCGAGGTCTCTTTCATTCTTTTGTTGTATTACCATTTTTATCAATATATATATATATATATATATATATATATATATATTTATTGATAAAAATGGTGTTGTAAGTCACTTCAAAAATAAATATTGAAAAAAAAAACGCAATTGACCAAATTTGGACATACGATAGTTTAACATAATAGCAACTCTTATATATAATCTTGCCTTCACATTGTTTGATAGTTGTAAACAAATGTCTCTGTTATGCAAGCAATCTCCTTTCATTCCAAATCTTCTGGAGAAATATTACCTAACTTGCAAACATGTGGGTTAGTGACAGGAAGGGCATCTGGCTATAGAAAATCCATCTCGACAAAATTCAATCCAACCTGTTTAAGATGGACAAGTGGATAGTGTGGCATTTTTCAACTGGATGCCTTTCATGTCGTTAACCCATACCTTAGAAAGGGAGAAGCTATGATCTGATTTATTTGAAGTGAGGTGTCAGTAAATATCAGTTTTTGCTCAGGGCTTTTCACACATGTATGTATATGTATATATGCTTGTGTTTGTGAAAATATTCTTGTGTGTGTAACGTGTTTAACATTTATTTTTCAGTGTTAGAATAGATTGGATGAAGCATTATTTTACAGCTGGATGCTTGCATGTGACTAACCTTTAATGGTTTTCAAATAAGAGATTATTTTATTCTCCTTTTTGAAAGCACAAAGCTCTGAGGCAATTTGTTAACAAGGAATATAAATATTGTCACTGGTTTTTGATCAAATGGCTTTGCACTCTCTCTACATGTGATAGTCTTCCGTACAGTTTCCATCTATCAGTTCCACTCATTGGCCTTTAGTTAGCCATGCACAATTAATACAAATCCTGTTCTTCTGATTTGCTTAACTGTTATGGTTATCTTTACTTCAGTTCTGGAAACTACTAGCACCTTCAATTGAGTGCTGCCAATAAGTGTTGTAATTGGATATCAGTAATGTAAGCATTACTTTCTATTTGTAAGAGCATTTATACAGCTTGGGTGTTTTAGAGATGGATAATAATAGTAATATAAAGAATGTGATGATATTTAGACTCAGCTAAAAGGATGAAAGATTGAGTGACGTGTTTTCAATTCTCCAACAAATTCAACCTGGCTATGTAAACTGGCACCAGTTGCCATGCCCTAATCAATAGTCTGTGGAACTGATTGGTTATGCTTTAACAGTTGGCAAGAGGTGGGGAAAATAGTCATGCGGAACATTGATCTTTAAGATATTTTGCAGAATTAAGGTGTTACCCTCTCTTTGCTTTATGTCCTTTTTTCCAGTACTGGCATAACTTGAACCATATTTGCAAATTATCCTCATTTCCTCTTAGATATTGACCAGCTTCTTGTCTGTCTATCCTAGTCACCATAACTATGTAGTTCTTTTTTTACAGCTCTGTCTTATAACCCAATGCTTTAAGTTACATATTTTGTTTACAAGAATTTGTTGTAACCTGCTGCTTGAAACTTGTTTGCATCCCGGTCTAATTCTAAATTGCCATATTTATCTTTTACACTCAGTATATTGTTTGTCCTCAAAGTTAATTTTAAAGTTATTTGGTCTCTGTGTAAATGTCTGGTCACTAAGGGATTCATATCAAATGAAGGTATAAAAAGATATATCTTAAAAAAACACTATTTTATTAGAAGATAGTGCATGCTAGATATTTTTAGATATATCTTTTTATACCTTCATTTAATATGAATCCCTTAGTGGCCAGACATTTACAGAGACCAAATAACATATGTAACAGTTGTTGATTGATGGCTTACATATGAAAACAAGTAATTTATGGAGAATGGTCATTATAGTACTGGTGCAGTGCTGTTCATCAAATTATGACTTGATATGTCTTATAGGGATAAATAGTGATATGTTAAAATTTAATTGTAGGTCATAATTGAGATGGCTTGAGCAGCTTGGTTTTATGACCAACTTCTAAAAAAAAAACTGGCTTCACACTCGAGTGGTTTGTTTATAAAAGCTAATGTAACTGGGTGAAATGAAATCAGTTACATAGTAAGTTTTGATTAAGTTTAAACAAAGTCCTCTAATCAGTTCTCTTTTTGAAACCTGTTTTTGAAGGTATGGATTAAGCTGGTATAAAAACTCAATATCCAGCTGTTTCAAAACTCATGGATGACTTGTTTTTCATTTGATGGAAGCTTTTTCAAATGCTACAGCCATTGTGTTGTACTCTTAGGCAAAGCTCATCCTGGAGGTTATGCTGGATCAAGAGTGGAAAGGTTAAGAGTGCCTATATCTAAGTATGTCTAGTTATGTGCATGTATGTGTGTGTTCTCTTTTTGATTGATTAAAGCCTTTCTGTAAGGATCTGTTTTCTAACAAAGATACAAAGCACCATCGTTTGAATGTGGATAAGAAAAACTGTCACAGGTCAAACTTGAGAAAAGTCTTGCATATTTTTAGTTGGTTGGTTTCTTTTTCTGAAAACTCTAGTTTTTCTAGATTGCCATTAAAGCATTTATTAACAGAACTAGGTGCACCAATTATTGGTATAAATGTGAATTTATAATCTGGGTGTAGAAGTTGGTTTCAAAGTAGTTGTCTGTAGTTATATGTATGTATGCATAATTATATATAAACTTGGTTTAAGGGCTGTTTTTCCATTCTTGTATGAGTCAGGTGAAATTTATTGTTGCAGATTTTCTATCACTAGCACTTGTTTCCAAGCAAATCAATATTTTCCCTAATCTTAATATGAACAATACAATAATAAAACATGTTTTTATGGAAGAGTGCAAAAAAGTGACATTGCATGGTGATGACATTTGTTTAGAGTTAGCTACTGTCATTTTTAACTCCCAATCCACTCACAAGCTTTTGGCTGGCCTGGGCTCTGTGTGTACTTATAGTTTTATGCAAGTGTATGTGTATATACTTATATTATACCAAAACAGACTTGAAACCTGGGCAGTTCTCCAGTTTTCCAGCTCCTGTCAAGCCATCTAACCCATGCCAGCATGGAAAACAGATGCTAATTGATGATTTTTATATATATATATATAATATACACACACTCACACATACATGTATGTAGTATGTATATGAATATGTGTGTAAAAGTTGTAAAGTTTGTGAAAATGTTTTATGTAATGCAAAATATCTGATATAGAATTTAATACATTGAATAGAGTGGATAGATATGTTCTTTAAAAAAGACCAACTATTCTGGCTTCAGAAATTTTTCTTTATTACTTATAAATTGTGAATAATTTGAATTAGCTGGTTCTATTTTCATTGTAAAATATTACTTGAAAATTTCACTGAACTGATTTTTTCTTTTCATTTTTATGTTAGCTATACTATTTGGCAGGTATTCAACTGATTACTCTACAAATTTAGTTTATTTTTGGTAGATGTCTGCTCAAGTGCCCTCCCCCACCTCACTTAGACATACATCTGATTGTTACATGTGTACACGTGCACTGGAAGATATGCTTTGGTTGAGAATAAGTCGAACACTTCCATTAACTGTTGTATCACTTATGTACTATTCATCCTAAATTTCTGTATTTGTATTTACTTGTTTTTGCAAGGAATAGCCTTATATATATATATATATATATATATATATATATATATAATCATCATTTAATGTTTATATTATATGCTGGGATAGGTTTAGTAGTTTGGCAAGATCAGACTAGCCTGAGGGTTACATTAACAAAGTTTCTATGGCTGGGTACCCTTTCTAATGTTAATTGTGCTTTGTGGCACCAGCACAATAGTCATCAACTCACAAGTCCCCATGATAGAATGGGTGATGCAGTATTGAGAGAGATGGCTTTGCCAGGCATTGGAAGGCTAAAGTATTAGGGAAGGACAAGATATGGTGTCTTGCTGTAGGGGATTTACATGGCTACTCCAACAGGCAAGGAGAAAGATGGAGATGAGATAAGGTATCAGAACATACTGTCACGGCATAAGAGGGTTGATAAAGAGAGAATTGAATATGGGTGAGTAAGTAGGTTTGTGAGTGTGTGTGTGAAAGGATATTGACAGATAGTAGAGATGAGGACAGAAGTGAAAGCAGAAAATGGTGAACATGGATGGAGGAACTTGAGGAAAATAGTGAGTTATGGAGGAAGAGGTGAAAGGTGGTAATATTGATGCAGTGCTGACTTGGATTATTGAAGATTTTCTAGGAATAATGAATAAAAGGTTAAACTGATGTTATTTTGCTCTTTGTTATGTTGTATGAGGAATTTAAGATGGACTGTCCCTGGGAGCTCCTCTATGCTGGTGACCTTGTTCTTATAGCCAAATCACTACCAGAACTAGTGAAAAAATTTCAGGTGTGGAAGCAAGGCCTAAGAAAAAAGGGCCTTACATTTAATCTAGCCAAAACCAAAGTGGGAGAGTAGACAAATCACAAATCCCTTCAGGTAGATGGCCCTGCTTGATATGTAAAAAAAGGTGTGGGTAGTAACTCCATAAGATGTACCTGGTACAAGCTATGGACATGTCATCATCATCGTTTAACGTCCGTTCTCCATGCAAGCATGGGTTGGACAGTTCGACCAGGGATCTGGGAAGCCAGAAGGCTGCATCAGGCTCCAGTCTTATCTGGCAATGTTTCTACAGCTGGATGCCCTTCCTAATGCCAACCACTCCGTGAGTGTAGTGGGTGCTTTTTACGTGCCACCTGTGTAAGTGCAGCAATATAATAGGAAGGTTAACAGGGAAAATAATTTTTGTGTGGAAGGTGCACAGGTACAATTAACACTAAAAATATACAGACAATAGACTCCACCCAATGGCAGTAGTAGTTGATAGCTTCCATTACCTAGGTGGATAGTCAGTAGTGGAGGTGAGTGCTCTGAGAGCACAGCTGCTTGAATAAGAATGGGCTGGGCAAAGTTCAGAGAGCTCTTACCTCTTAGTAATGAAGGGCTTCTCCCTCAGAGTGAAAGGCAGATTGTATGATGCCTGTGTGTGAACAGCCATGCTACATGGCAGTGAAACAGGCTGTGGCTGCAGAGGACATGCGAAGGCTTGAGAGAAATGAAACTAGTATGCTCCACTGGATGTATAATGTCAGTGTGTAAGCATCTTGAGAGAAAATTTGGGCATAAGAGGCATCAGTTGTGGTGTGCAAGAGACGACTGCACTGGTATTATGTAATGTGTATGGATGAGGACAGCTGTGTGAAGTGCTGATCTCTAACTGGAGGGAACTTGTGGAAGAGGTAGACTTAGAATGACCTGGGATGATGTAATGAAGCATGATCTTCAAATGTTGATCCTCATGGAAGCAATGACAACTGTCTGAGACCTTTGGCTATATGCTGTGCTTAAGAAGACACATCAAGCCAAGTGAGGTTGTAGTTGTGGCCAATGCCAGTGTTTTGTAACTGGCACCTGTGCTGGTGGCACATAAAAAGCACCCACTACACTCTTTGAGTGGTTGGTGTTAGGAAGGGCATCAAGCTGTAGAAATCATACCAAATCAGATAGAAACCTGGTGCATCACCCTAGCTTATCAGTTTTTAGTCAAACTGTCCAACCCATGCCAGCATGGAAAAAGGACTTAAAATGATGTATATAGTACATAGTTTTACATTTGTTATACTAAATGTATGTATATTTGCAGTATTCCCAACACCTGCACCCACCTGTGTACTCCCCTCTATCTCCCTCTCTTTTGCAAACCTACCTGCACACAATATGTTCCTGTTGAATCTCTTCACAACATATCTTCTTCCTCTTACCTATACATTTCTCCCTCTACTTGTGCCTACTTACTATATTCCCCTCCCTTCCATCTTCCACTCTCCTTTCTCAGTCTTATGCACGTACCTACCCGTTCACCTAATATCATCTGTGGTCCATTTCACTATATACACCTCTTTGTAACTTGGGTGTATTCCCTGCCACATTGTTATCTTCTTTCTCCAACTTAGGTAGCCATGTATCTCCTCTACTGCAGTACACCTATTTCTGTCCTTTTCATACTCTAACTTCTCATCACATAACACAAAGCTACTTCTCTCAGTACTACTCAATCTCTGTTGAGGGGCTTTGTCTTGGATGTTATTTAGTGACCTTACTGTTGTTGGTGTCACATATAAAGCACCCAGTAGTCTGTGAAGTGGTTGGCATTGAGGGCATCCAACCATACAAATCATGCCAAAGCAAACAGTAGAGCTTGGTATAGTCTTCTGACTTGCCAGCTTCTGTGAAACTGTTGAACCCATTCCATCATGGAAGGAGGATGTTAGATGATGTAAAGTGCAACAGTTCTTTTATTATGCAAAACATGTTGTCCTTTACAAAACTTTTTAATGTTTTACAGTTCTGTGATGAGTATCTCTGATGTTGATGTCCATTGATATAAAAAAACAAACAAACAAATTGCTCCATCCTACAGTGATGACATTTAAGATGCTTAAAACATATTTAGATGTCAAATTTAAACTTTACTATTCTTCTCTAATGCAGGTTTTTTGAAACTCATTTACAATTTGTCTAAAACTCAATTGCTTGTTTCTAGTTATCTATAACTACTTAGCCTTTCTTTCAATATCCTTTTTTCCATTACCTCTTCATCTCTATTGCTATTTATGAACATTGTCTTATAAATCGTCTGGTTAGGCCATGATTTAAATGATATTAAATATGAAATTTAGTCTTTGCCAAATCTTGAACTTTGTAAAATATGTCATTTTGCTGGTATTGTACTTTACTCACAAACAGTGTAATATAGCTTAACTTTGTTCTTGTATATTTTCCTTTTTTTTCTTGTCCTATATATTCTTATTTTTTTCTTTTATAAATTATTTTCATAATCTCTATGTCCTTCATTTTTTTTTGTTTTTGCTGATCTTTCTGATAGCTTGCACACTTGTAATTTACTCTTCCTGTTATGTAGAGAACCAACTCTGAAAAAATGAGGCTTCTCCAGCAATAATAGCCCCATCTTGGAGTTGGATAAGTGTAACACTTTGTTCAGTAGCACTACATATTTGGAAGAGTAGACGATGCCCTGTGTCTTTTGTCTGCCTGTCTAGATTAGTGTGATTACTGTTTAGCTTTAACTTTTTGCTTATAGGAATTTCTAAGAAGGGTTTTCCAGAAGGCAGCAGTTCTGAGATGGAGGGATTGAGTAGTGTTAAGAGTGAATGTTAGATGATGAAATGCAGTAGGGATGATAGGGAAGGGAGCAGTATGTAAATTAGGTATTTTTCGGAAATGAGAATAGTGGAAGCTGCTGTAGTAGTAGTAGTAGTAGTAGTAGTAGTAGTAGTAGTAGTACTACTCCTCTGGACCAGGTGTATTTGAGATTCACTGAGAATCTTCTATAATCATCCAGAGACTTTTTTTTTTGTGTTAGGATGTGGTTGTGCCTGGTAAGAGGTCAGCAACTGGCCAAGGAATCTTAATCATTAAGTGATATGATTTTGTATGATTGTAACCCTATAGTGAGACCTAGTGTTTATAGCAATTTTGAGAAGTTGTGTGATATGTGAGAAAGTGTAGTACTTTCCTTGGTATGTTTAGTAATTGTCTTGGTATTGTAAGTGGTCACACCTCAGAAAAATTTGAGGTGCATCATAGAAGCCATAGAAGCTTTGTCATGAATTATCTATATTAAGTGTTAAGCACTGAATGTGATAGTTTGAGTGAGAGGTTAAAACATGAAGTCATTTTGCTAATGTGTGTGATGTGAGTTAGGTGTAACCTCATACTTTATGGATATTTGAAGTAAAAGGATATGTGTAGAGAGGGTGAATAACAGGTTGTTTATTCAGTGGTGACTTAATTTGTAGAAGCAGGATATACATCTGTGAACTTACTCAGGTGTTTATATTTAGATCAGAAAACACTTTTATGTTGTTCAGTATTCTGTTTTTATATTCTGGTGGAGGAGGACTATTACTCTTTTTGTATTAGGGTGACTGAAGATGGTACTGTTAAGTTAAAAACATGGTCAATGCAACTTAGTTTTCAAAAATACAGAAATATGCACTACAGTTTAGTGGGATTTGTTTAGCATCAGGTTATTGTTGATTGAACTGACATCAATCGTTCAAGCTGTGGCTTTCTCCTTCTTAGCGTATCTAAGACTACATTAGTCAGTGTCTCTTTTTTTTTTTATTTTGAAAATAGTATGGTGTGATGTAAAATTTTACTTTCAGTATGTTAGGTGATCATAAAGAGGCTCCTTCAGTGGGTTGGGGTATTAAAAGTTTGGGATAATGATGGATCCTTCTTTGCTGGACACTAGTGCAAGGTATTAACCAGCAGATATGCTAATGCCTACTTGCTTTAGATTCAAATAGTTCTCATTGTTATCTAAGATTTTTGCCTTGATGTTTAGCATGCCAGCAGTGTCAAAGACACTGCTGATGTGTTAGGTAAGCAAAAATTTAATCAGTAGAAGACTTTTTGGAATTCTAATTAGAATTGCTTAGGCACGAGGTTTAGCTATTCTAAGATATGCTGTTACTTTAGACCTGAATGTGATGGAGTGATGGCAAATCAGAAGTCTCTAGTTTTTTTTTTTTTTTTTTTTTTTACCGTAATGCTACATAATTAATCCTTTAGCATTCAGATTTCTTTGTCAAATGCAGTGCTTATTTATTCACACTGATATGAATTAGTCATGCATTAGCTTGTAGCTTTGAAATTTCAATGACCAGATTGTTTATCTTTAGAATAATATTTATTGTAGGTTAAGTGTAAGAGGCTGGATCTGGCCAGTTTGGAGATAAAACAGGTAAATCATTTTGGCCAGATGTGGCCAGTTTAAATGCCTAAGGATTTAAAACTAAAAGAGACGACTGGATGTACAGTAGTTAATTTAAAAGCTGTAGAATTGCCATTTCTGAACATTAAGCAAATTTGGCAGTTATGGGAATAAAGTAAAAGGGCTCATGTTAACCAGTAGAGTGGGCAAGGGAAGATTTGTTTGTTAGAAATTGAGTGGCGGATTTATGGAAGTGTTTGTCTTGGCAGGAGAAGCACTGTTAATAGAACAAACCATCCAAGTTGAAGAGAGAAAGAGAGAATTGTTTATTCATTAATGTTTGGCAAGAGACCAGAATGATTGGCTATAGTTGAGAAGAATAGTATTTTGGCAGTATAGTTAAAATAAATTTTGTCTGAGAATGACCTTTATAGCAATTTGGCTGAAATAAACAATTGATGCTAAGTGCCACTAGGAGTGGCTTTTTTTTCCCTCAAGTCTTTGATTACCATTTTTTGTGTGTATCCCCACAGCAAAATAGAAGTATTTGCATTTGTATGTAAGCTACTTTAAGATATTGGGTTCTTGGCTTTTCAAATAATTGGAAATAAATTTAGTCATTACAAGGAGAATTATACTTTCTATTGTAACACAGGTGATAGTGGGGGGTCAACTGTTGGTAAAAAGCGAATGATAATTTGTGTAAAATTAGTGGAAGTTCAACTAATTGGCAGATATAAATAGCTAGTGTTTGAAGTGGTAGTGGAAGTTCAGTATAGTTGTATTGTATGTAAATAGTGGTTATTGGAGCTTTTGAATTAAAAACTGGTTTAATTTCACATTATTGATACATGTTGATTAATGATAAAAGATGCTTCAGTTTTCATTCCAATTACAAACTCAGATTCTGGCTCAGGAGAAGAAATGGAGTGATATGAGTGGTGTAAATAAGTAGACAATGATTTGGATCTGGTGGATTGGAATTAGGGACATAGTCAAATGTGGATAAGCATAATTCTCAAACTACATACCATATATTTGATAGCATCTTGTTTGTTACCTCATGTTATATTACACATGCCCTTATCAACAGTTCTATTGTTCATCCATGCAAAGTTATGTAGCAGTTACATGCTAAATTTGATTGACTGTACTCTTTCCCTAGAAATGTTCTTAATAATTAAAAAACAAATTACATACTGAGTTGCAACTGTAAAAACTTGTTCCAATCCTCAGTTAAATGCTTCATTTAATTCACTTAATGGTTTTTGTCATGAAAGTTAAACTTTACATTTCTTTTATGTATAAGATCATAAACAGTAATCAAGTATATATTAATTTCATATTAAGCTAATTGACACTAAGATTTCACTGAAGATTTGCATTTTAAGATTAAAGAGAAATCCTTGTTTGTAATCATCTGATTTTATAGTTATATATATGTAGTATGCTTTTAAAATAACATTTCTTGATATTACTCTTTATCGGATACTTTATGATCCCTGACTAAGCATATGTACTTCTAGTGGTTAATTTTTTTTATCCTGTAGATATTAAAAATATAAGCTAAGTGTTTTGTAAATTCAGATATTGGCATGAATTACTGAAATATATTTTATAGATAGATTTTATTGTCCTTTAGCTGCAATTCAACATTGTGTTGCTCTATGATTAAAGGCTTTCTAGTTGTGACCATCTCATTTGAAGGACTATCTAGGACTACATTATCTTATGTCTGTTTTTTGTTTTTAGACAAATATTATTTAGGAGTCCTTTTGAGTGTTGGGCCTTATGGAGGCAGTGACCAAGATCTTTGGCATTATGTTGTGCTTGAGAAGACCCATGAAACTGAGTAAAATTGTTGTGGCAGATACCGGTGTCACGCAAATGGAACCCATGCTGGTGGCATGTAAAAGCACCAATTACACTCTTGGAGTGGTTGGCTTTAGGAAGGGCATCCAGCTGTAGAAAACCATGCCAAATCAGACTGGATCCTGGTGCAGCCTTCCAGTTTGCCAGCCCAGTCAAACCATCCAACCCATGCCAGCATGGACAATGGCTGTTAAATGATGTTTTCCTTAGTAGATTTTGACTGACTTGCATGTTCTTTCCTGTGGTGTCTGCCACTGTCAAAATCGAGAGATTAGACTCTTTTTAGAAAGTAGAGTTGCATATTGTTTGGTTTGGATATTTGTGAAATTATTCTACATAATCGGTTCAGATACCATTTTTTTTTTTCTTTCCATTATCTGAATGAATTTCATCATGGACATAAAATGTTTAACATATTCAAACATGTTTTTATATTCCCTCCCCACTGTTCCGTGTGTAAGTCCCATTGTACCTCTGACAGCATATAGTTCTCTCTCTCTTTGTTTGGTTCTCTTTCTCTAACTCTCACCTGCCTCTCCTTCATTGTCCTACAAAGGTAGCCAAATGTCTATAGTAAAACAACTGTCTCTGCACCTATATTCTCATCTCTCCTCTAGCACACAGCCACTTCTCTCAGCTGAGAGGTCTTTGACTTGCAAGTTACTTGGCAACTCCACTGATGCTAGTGCCACGTAAAAAGCATCAGTGCTGGTGGTTTATAAAGAAAAAAAAACCTCCCAATACACTCTGTGAAGTGGTTGACATTAGGAAGGGCATCCAACTGTAGAAACCATGCCAAATCAGACAAATGGAACCTGGTACAACTCTCTGTCTTGCCAGCTCCTGTGAAACCATTCAACCTATGCCAGCATGGATAATGAACATTAAATGGTGATATGTTTTAGTACATTAAATATGATTTAATGTTAGATTTTCCAAGCTTGCATGGATTTGATGTGTCATCTTCTACGGTGTCTCATTTATTAGTCATTTGTCATCTCATTTAGCAGTTATTTATACTTTTTGTTTTACTTCCACTTAGATTCCAACAGTTGTTAATTGTCATATTTGTGAGAATTTTTAGTTTCATTTATTAACAAGAATTGTTTTAAGAAAATAATGAATTCAGTGCCAGTTCTGACTTAGGGAATGGCAGTGTTATTTCTTAAAATATAATAATCTTAATTATTTATATTGCCACTTGTTATCTAAAGATTGTGATATGAAAGTTTACATGTGCATTTATTACAATTTTAATAAAATGGTATTAGTAATTTATTTTTCAGTTTTAAATAATTGCTGTTAACTTCTTTTAAATAAGTTTGCTGGAGTAGTAATTAAACTGTCAATTAACAATGTGAGATGTTATGAAAATATTAAAATTGTGTTAATTTGTTTGTATTAATATGAATTTTTAATGACTAAATTTTGTTTTTACATTCAGAATATTGAATAATCTATAGCATAGTTTTTCAGCAAGTCAGAAGTTGTAAAATATTAAAAAACAGTTTTTATATTAAAAAAGTGATCTTCATTCAATGGTTTCTAGGTGAAAAGTTGACTAGTTGCTGTATAGCCCTAGTCAAGCATATTTGTGGCATATAAAAAGTTAGCCTGTTGACTAGGTGCAATCTGTATGCCATACCTCTATGTAGCTGAGGATAATATAGCAAATTCTGGTATACAGTGGTTAATTTATGTGATAAGTGTTGTAGTCTGGGTATGTTGTAATTATCTCTATTGTTTTTGTATGTCTAGTTTCTGATGGTCTACCCAGTTCTGATGTGACAGTTGTTGCTTTTCTATACTTATTTGTGATAAGCATCCCAGTGCAAAGTTTGGTGCTAGTGATGTTATTGATGCTATTTCTAATTGGGCTGAGTAGGGAAGTTAATGTGGTTTTTGTTTGGTGATGAGTGTGCACACAGTGGCAGAGAGTATGGAAGTTGAAGTTTGATGCAATAAACTGCCTTTTAAATGTTCAGGTGATCTATGGGTGCAGTCAATATGCAGTCTGAGAATGGAGAAGTGCAATGTATTCCCAGTAATTTGATTTGGTGTGGTAAAATTAGAAAATCTCAAATGGATAGACTATTGTTTGGACACTAATTTTGTGGCTTTTTTTGTATGTTGGCTGAATGTGTTTATGTGATTACTTTAGGGATGTTTTACTTTCTACGCTACATGATTTGAGAATTTATAGAGGTGCTGAATGTAATAATTGCTAATATTCTTTTGGGTGTATGTCATTTGTTTGAGTGTGGTCATTGATTATAATTGAATTTCTGATGTTGCTGGTAAGGTAGATGATGATGGATTTAGTAATTATTTAATGAAAGATGTGACTAGTGTCATTTGAATATGAGCCAGTGTATTTTTTTGAAATGTTGAATTTTTAGTTTAGGTGATAAGATATTACAGATTCTAAATATTAGGTAAGTTAGCAAATTTCTTTTTAGTTTTATACCTTCATTTAAATGTTTGTGTCAGATTTATAACCTAAGTGAGTTCCTTCTTTCTCTTATCATTGTAGAGGACTATAACAACATAGCGACATTTTCAGCTTCTTTATATTTCAAATCTGTAACTTTTCTTAAAAAGAGTTTTTTTTTTTTTTTCCTCCCTTGTTAAATTTAAAGCTGAGTTCAACTTATGATATCTTGATCTAATTCTATTCAATTTTTTTTATTGCAGATGATCCAACTCGGTCACTCAGTGGTCTCATCCTCAAAAACAATGTTCGAGCTCACTTTGAGAAATTCCCTTCAGAAGTCACTAATTTCATCAAATCAGAATGTTTACAGAGTATTGGCGATTCTTCTCCGTTAATTCGGGCCACTATTGGCATTCTGATCACAACTATAGTGGCAAAAGGGGAGTTGAGAAACTGGCCAGAACTGTTACCCAGTCTTTGTCAATGCCTAGACTCAGAAGATTACAGTGTTTGTGAGGTAATACTCTCAAATTATATAACTGTTACAGGAGGTTTAACAAATTTCTTTCAATATTTTCCTTAAGATAACTTATGCTACTAATTAACCTCATGTTTTATCTGTTACTGAGTATTTCCCATTCATAACCAGTGAATATTTCTAGTTTAACTAGTGAGAGAGATTGGCTTGCTCAGTTTCACAGACTGGGACACAAACTACTGTTGTTTTTCTTTGCTCTCTTCTCACATAATAGTGTCATTTCTGACAAAGAAAAATCGAAATAAAATAGCAACAATCATTTCTAAAAATTATTTCAGGGTGCTTTTGGTGCAATGCAGAAGATCTGTGAAGATTCTACTGAGGCACTTGACAGTGATCTTGTAAATCGACCGCTTAATATACTTATACCAAAGTTTCTTCACTTTTTTAAACATAACAGTGCAAAAATTCGGTAAGTTTTCAAAAAAATGTCTTTCCTCTTGTTTTCATGTTCTCACATATTGAAACTATTTGTTTACCATCTATTCTTCAAAGACAAGTTGCTTCTAGTGTAGTCTTTTACACTAAGTTTAAGTGAACAGTAATTTCTCAGAATTTTAGGTTATTTCCTTTCTTAATAGAAGGCTGTAAACTTAAATTTGCAAAGTTTTAAAAGTTTATTACTGGCTTACTATTTCAAACATTTTCAGTAATAATTACATTAAACTAATATTTTGGATAGTATGTCTCACACAAGAAATAATCAATTTGTATTATCTAGTGGGTTTTTTTTTTGCTATCATTTCCACAGGTTTCACATTTGTTTAGTTTTAAATAATCATCTTTGTTCTTTATAAAATTTGATGATACAAAGCCGATTGTAGAATGTGTCTTATTGAGACTTGTTTCTATGTATTTTTTTTCACTGGTTTTAAGCCATCTGGCAGTGACCATACAGGGTCTCTGTCACCATTTTATTCTTTTTATTGCATTTTTTAAGTTTGTGAACAACTAAGATGCATTTCAGTTGAAAGTTAATTTATATTTCCACTAAATGAAAAAGACAATTTAAAATTTTCTGACAATCTTAAGTAATTCCTTTTTTTTTTTTTTTTTTTCCAGTTCACATGCCATTGCTTGTGTCAACCAGTTCATCATAAGTCGGACTCAGGCATTGATGATGCACATTGATTCCTTTATTGAAGTAAGTTGGCCATTGAACTAATTTTGTTTACAATAACTGCAGACATCTATTTTATTTTTAATTCTTTTGATACCAACATGCTTGAGACTATCCCTGCTTTTATGTTAAAAGCTTTAAAGAAATATATATTAAAAACTTCCATCAAAATTTCATGTTATGTTTTAAACACCAGCTCAATAGCAACAATGTTATTTCACTAAATTTTTCATCATTTTTCGAATTGAAACACATGAGGTGTATTTCAATAGAAATTTGGTAACAAAAGTGTCAACACCTTATAAATTGCTTTTATTTATTAATAGTAAACTTGTGCTCATTATACAACCTAATGAGAGCTTTAAACTCTGAATTCTAATATTGTAAACCATTACAATGTATGTAACTGTCTAAATGGTTGGGCTTTTATCTGGCATATTTAGCAAATTTAGGGTTTCATAAGTAATTCTCTCATTTTTAAGATTTATGTGAAATTTTCAACAATCAGAATGCTGTTAACTAGCTGTAAGAATCATGATCTTTCTTGAAATTGTAAGAATTTCAAAATTGCAGAGATCATTAGTCATGTAACAGTGTTATTTTTGTGGTTTCCTTGTTCGTTTCCAATAATGCTAACATGAAGAAATATATTATTTGACATCTGTGATAAATGTTTTCTCTTAACCATTTCATTATCATTTGATTACAATTTCAAAGTTGTTTTTGAAAGTTCTTAGTTGAATATTGATTAGTTGCTAATAAAATGGTTTAATCCATTTGATACCAACCTGTTTGTGGTTGATACTTACTCTGGTCCTATAATAAAACATTCATATTTATTGAAACCTTCCATCATAATTTCATGTCCAAGCATCATCATAAGAGAAATATTATTTATCTAATCCCTTCAAATTATTGAAATACACAGGCAGTGCATTTCATTACAAATATTGTTGTGAAAGCATGAAAAAAATAACTCAACAAAATAGATTTGAAAATATTTTTTTATATTGACTGATCAAGGTGTTTAGAAAAGCAAAATAACTATAATTTCATCTGATATTCATAATTTCTGTCCTTTTAACTTGATACTTGTTAGTTCTGTCATTTTTAGTTTTGATTTTGTTTTCCAATGAAAGAATTGTATCTAAATCATTACTATCAGTTCTTAGTGTAATAAAATGTTTTTATATTTTGTAGAATCTCTTTTACTTGGCAAGTGATGAAGATACTGAGGTCCGTAAGAATGTTTGCCGTGCTCTGGTGATGCTTGTTGAAGTGAGAATGGATCGCTTAATACCCCACATAAATGACATCATTGGAGTAAGTATTATGATTTTGTTGCCTTACCCATGGCTGGTTTTTGAAATTTTGCCAGAAAGGAAGGAAATAGGTGCATGTAATTGTCATATCTTTGTATTTGATTGCAGTATATGATGTTACGCACTCAAGATGATGATGATGCAGTTTCCCTGGAAGCTTGTGAGTTTTGGCTTTCTCTAGCTGAACAACCAATTTGTAAAGATGTTTTGGCTCCTCATATTATGAGGCTGGTTCCTATTTTAGTGAAAGGAATGAAATATTCTGAAATTGATATTATTCTTTTAAAGGTTAGTTATTATTTACTGTTAAATGATCAAATTACTATTGAGTTTTATGTTTAATTTGTTTCAATGTAATGAATTTATCCTATGATCATTATTTTGTGTGCAGGGTGATGTTGAAGAAGATGCTACTGTTCCTGATAAGGAATCTGATATAAAACCTAGATTTCACCGATCTAGGACTCACAGCCAAAAACACCAAGAAGGAGAAGAGGTTTGTATACTACTTTTGTGCAAATAATATTGTTTCCTTAATAGAAAAGTTTCATTGTTGTATGTAAAGAGATTCAATTCTTCGGTACGCATTACATTTTTGTTTCACTATATGAAAATGCCATTTATACCTTTATCCTTAGGGGAATTGATTCAGAATTGGTTTAACTCTTTCAGAACTGTATTTCTTAATATTTCAATATAATCAGATTTTGGAAAAGGTTTAATAAAATATTTGTATATTAGATAGTTGACCTACTAAAATTTCATTTTATGAAATTTTGACATTTTACTTTAAATATGAACACTTCCATATGAGTGATCTGATGTGGTTTAATATTAGGGTTAAATGTATTAAACAGTATGACTGAAAATTAGGGATATATGGGTGATTATATGAAAGAGCATTGTTCTATTGCCTAATATTGAGTACTTTTATATTATAGGATGGGGAATATTCTGATGAAGGTTTTGATGACGATGACAGTCTGTCTGATTGGAACTTACGTAAGTCTTTTATTTTGTATTTGAGAGACATTGCACTATTTTCCACTTTTAGACTTTTTTGTTGTTGATAATGATCTTTCCGTAGCTATTTATAGAGGAAAGTTTTAACTGGCTGTTGTACTTAAGTCATATTAAAGTGATGATTGTATTTAAATTATGATAAACATTTTGTGTGAGAATGGCTATGTTACATGGTTGTGAGTCATGGGCTCTGATTTTGGAGGACATACGTAGGCTGGAGAGGAATGAAGGTTGTATGCTCCATTGGATTTGCAACATCAGTATACATGACTGACAAAGCACAACTGTATTGAGAGAAAAGTTAGGCATAAGAGGGATTAAATGTGGTATGCAGGAGAGGAGACTGCATTGGTTTGAACACGTGATGTGTATGAGTGAAGACATCTGTATACAGAAGTGCCTGTTGCTGAAAGTGGATGGTACCTGCAGGTATTTGGCAGGGATTTTACAGCTGGATGCTGTAAAATCCCTGCCAAAACAGCCTAGGGTAGTTTTTCTACCTGGCTGGCTCCTGTCCTACCCATGTATGCATGGAAGATGGACGTTAAATGATGATGATGATATAATGCAAAAAAAATGGTTGTAAAAGTTGGTAGAAGTATTAACCTTTAATCATTTCCAACAGCTTTAATAAATTTAATCTGTCATTTTTGTTTATAGGTAAATGTTCTGCTGCCGCTTTGGATGTTCTTGCTAATGTATTCCGTGATGAACTGCTGCCAATTCTATTACCAATCCTGAAAGAAACTTTGTTTCATGAAGACTGGGACATTAAGGAATCTGGTATTTTAGTGCTTGGCGCCATTGCTGAAGGCTGCATGACAGGGATGGTTCCTCATTTACCTGAACTTATTCCTTATTTGATCAATTGTTTAGCAGATAAGAAAGCATTAGTCAGATCCATTACCTGTTGGACACTTAGTCGATATGCCCATTGGGTTGTTGGACAACAACATGAACTTTATTTAAAACCTTTGATGACTGAAGTAAGTAGTTCTAATTTACAGCACTAATACCTTAATTTGCAACATATCTCTTGCTCTTGAAAAATTTCAAAAAATATTTTGTATTTTCCATTCATCAATTAGATTTCTTTTAAATATGCATTAATAGTAGAGTTAGAAGAAAATCAAAGATAATCAGTTCATTCAAGCATTTATTTTTATCTGGTCAAAAAATGATTTGTGACAGGAAGCTGCAAAATGGTGTTTTAATATCTTCATCTAACCTGTGCCAGCATATACAAACAGATATAAAAGCAAATGAACAAATGTCTATATGTGTGCATCAATAACACTTGCATTAAAGAAAAAACTTTCATAAAAAAACCTATTTCAGTAAGCTTACATTATTTACATTTGACGGATATTTGTCCTCATCTTGTTTAAAACATTTCGGATTATATACCCTCTAGCCTTCACCAGGTGTCTTGGGGAAATTTCAAACCTGGGTTCTCATTCCTAAGGTATTTTTCGATATTATTATTATTCAGGTCATTGCTTGGAATCGAACTCGGAATCTTGGGGTTAGTAGCTCGCACTCTTAGCCACTACATCATATTCCCGTGCGCAATTATGGGGTGAATTTAGGGCTTATAAATCTAATATTTGCATATCCGTCCTTAATACCAGTTCCCATATGCTACTCATATCTGCACTCGGTCTGCTTAGGAGGTTGTTGTGTCCTAGCATATGTGCTGCTTCTTTTAGTTTTCGTATTTTCCAGTGATATTCTCTATTATTTTAACTTCATCCTACAGGGGGAGGTGGTCTCCATTTTTCCATACATGATCAGCTATAACCGATTTTTCCATGCATGATCAGCTATACCCGATTTATCAATATCTCCTCATGTTACAGCTTTGCGATGTTCGCCTACCCTTATTACACTGTATGGATGGTGGGAATTGAAGTTTAGGTATCCTCCAGTGAAGGTTGGCTTGTGGTATACAGATGTCCTGAATCCAAACATGGTGTATGTTATTAATACATCCAGGAAATATAGACAACTGACTCAACACTACAGTAAACTACCACACATGAATGGCCTGCCTAAGATTCACAAGGATGGTATTCCATTAAGACCTATAGTGAGCTGTAGAGGTTCAGCATGTCATCCACTACTAAGTTGTTTCCTTGTGGATATAATCAGTCCATTAGTAGGAAAGTCAAAATCATATGTGAAGAATTCCACCCACTTCACAGAATTGATCAAGGATACACCCATTGAATTCAACCAGATGGTGAGCCTAGATAAGTCTGTTCACCAAAGTCCCAACTGGTGTAGCACTATTGGTGATTCAAGAAAATCTAGTGACACACCCCAACTAAAAGAACACACTAGTATACCAATAAGAAACTCGATGGACATGTTGACCTTCTGTGTAGAAACTACCTACTTCAATATGGACACTGATATATATTGACAAGAGGAGGGTTTAGCTATGGGTTTGCCATTATCACCGATAATAGCCAATACATACATGGAATACTTGGAGAATTTGGCTTTAGGATCAACACCACTAAAACCAACCCTGTGGCTGCGATATGTTGATGACACCTTTATACTCTGGTGCCATCAGGAAGATGTCCAAATGCTGTTGGATCATGTGAACTCAATAAAGCCATCCATACAGTTCACAATGGAAAAAGAAAAAGACAATCAGCTAGCATTCCTAAACGTATTAATAACACACACTAAGTATGGATTCAGGACATCCGTATACCGCAAGCTGACCTTCACTGGACGATACTTAAACTTCAATTCCCACCATCCATACAGTGTAAAGAGAGGGATTGCCCAGTGCCTTAAACATCGTGCAAAGAATATAAGTAGTGATCGTGATACTCACCACAAAGAAATGATCAAGCTCAATAACAATCTATTAAGCAACAACTACCCCAAAAACATACAATTTACTCCAATAAACTGTCCACTGTCTGTCTACCCAATGTGAAAGGCATATCCGAAAAGATACAAAAGATATGTCATGCATATAACATCAGGACAGTGTTCAAGAGTAATACAACACTTCGCAAATATCTCCTTCCAGTAAAACCACCAATAGAAGAGAATATGACCAAAGACTGCATGTACTCCATCCCATGCAGCTGTAGTAGGTTATACAAAGGCGAAACATGCCCCCCACTCAAAATAAGGGTAGAGGAACATCGCAAAGCTGTGACACAGGGAGATATTGCTAAATCGGGTATAGTTGATCATGTAGGAAAAATGGAGACCACCTCCCTCTGTGGGATGAAGTTAAAATAATAGACAGAGAACACTACTGGAAAATACGAAAACTAAAAGACGCAGCATATATGCTAGGACACAACAACCTCCTAAGCAGACCGAGTGCAGATGTGAGTAGCATATGGGAACCGGTATTAAGGACGGATACGCAAATATTAGATTTATAAGCCCTAAAATTCACCCCATAACTGCCTACTGGCATATGGCGTAGTGGTTAAGAGTGCGGGCTACTAACCCCAAGATTCTGTGTTTGATTCCAAGCAGTGACCTGAATAATAATAATATTGAAAAATACCTTAGGAATGAGAACTCAGGTTCAAAATTTCCCCAAGACACCTGATGAAGGCTGGAGGGTATATCAGCTGAAACATTGTGTCAACAACAAACAAGATGATGACAAATATCCGTCAAATGTAAATAATGTGCATAATTCTTCACCTCTTAAGTAAGGTTGATATAAATTCCTTCAAGTCAATTATGGCTGTCACTGATTTACAGTTCTCTATTCTACTTTTAATGTCCTTTCAAATTTAACCATTGAAAATACCCCTATCCTATATGTAGTCTTTTGACTAGCTTTATTATATATGTGTGCGTGCGCATGCACAAACACGTGTGTGTGTGTGGAGAGAGAGAGAGAGGTGCAGATGTGGCTGTGTGGTTAAGGAGCTTGCTTTCCAACGAATGGTCCAATCTCACTATGTGACACTTTGGGTGAGTGTATTCCACTAGAGCTCCTGGTCAACCAAAGCTTTGTGAATGGATATGGTAGACTCGTCTGTGTGTTTGTATATATATATGTGTATATATACACACACACACATACCCCCCCCACACATTTTTGTGTGTGTGGGTGTGCATATCTTGTATATGTGTATGAATGTGATGGTTGTAAATTAGCATCACCTTCATACCAATTATGTTGTTCAACTCTAGTGTTGTTCACACACAAGTGAACACAATTAAGAATCCCAATAAGGAAGAAAATTAAGTTTGATGAGATGCAGTTGGGTTTTTTGCCCTCTTTCTAGTAAGACAACCACTGAATTATTTAGCTATCTGACTTGAAAACCTTTGACAGGGTCTCTTATTCAGTGATCTGATAGCCCCTGATGAAGATAGGAGTAAACAAATGGCTTGTGAGAGTCAGCCATACAATTTGTGTACTGGAGTTCTGTTAGTAAGGTGAGAATTAGCAATAAATTTAGGACTGCTGTTACCTTATCACACTCTTAACATTCTCTCTTGTCTGCTATCATTCTCATAACATCGTCTTCTTTTGATGGCCTTCTCCAGCTTTGTCCCCACTCAATATAGTTGCCCTTTCATATTTCTGTCACTGTACATCTCTCTCTATCTCACTTGCTTATTATTTTTATATGTTTTGATCTATCTATAAATTTATATTGCTGCTCTCCTCCTTTCCTGTACTGATGCTTATCATCTCCTCCTTTTTGATCCACTCCTATTTCTTCCCTACTATGCTGATATTTGCCATCAACCAAACCTCCACTCTTGTTCCACTCATTACATTTGCCTCTGCTCCCATCTTTAGCCATCTGTCACCCTTCTGTCATGTTCTAGTGAACTTACCCACTCTTCCTAATTCCTTGTATTCTCTTACACTCACCTCATGTCTTGAAAGTACACTCTAACAACTTGTCATCACCACCATTATCTTCTTTCCAGCTGCTCCTACTCACCTTTGTATAATGTTGGCTAGCATGTATCTCCTCTATTGCAAAACACCTGTGCTTGTCCCTCTATCACATTTAAACTTCACAACACCAGGCGTAAAGCTACCTCTCTCTCTGCTGTGACTCAACTAGTGCATGTGTCATGAAATATCTACAGCCTGTATGTTGTAGAAACCTTGCCAAATCATGTTGGAGCTTGATGCAGTTCTGTAGCTTGTTGAATCCTAACAAACTGTTCAATCCATTACTGTTTGGAAGACAAATGTTAAATGATGATGATGACATACTCCAAAATTCTTTTGAAAGATTTGGCAAAATGAAAATAAGTTCTTTCAATTTATATTTAAAATACTCTTTCAAATTCTCATTTAGCACCAGGTCAATCCTGATTGAATAGACCTAATAAATGCCTTTGTATGGATTATCATGGACCTAGACTTTAATTCCACAATATTGATTTAAAGGATTGTATGTATCATATGACATTCTAGTGGGTCCTTCAATCAATGGTTGCTGTGCTTGCCATGTATAGACTATGAGTGAGTGTCTTTAATTCATGAACTAGTTTATTATGTCTATTATGTCACAAGATTGGACAAAATGAAGTTATTTTCTAAAATACTCTCTTGAAAATGTTCTGATTGGGCACTTCTCTCATTAAAGGTGTTTTAGCCATGACCATACTGCCTTCCTTTGAAGCCTGATGGATCAGTAACTAGTGTTACCTAGCTTGTGTGTATTTTTTTTTCTTAAGATGGAGTGATTTGAAGGTTTGGCTGGTATTTCTGGTAGCTCAGAAAAGTACATAGAGGCTCCTTCATTTGTTTACTTGGAAAATGTTTTTTGTGTTATAAATGAACCAAAACAAGTTGTAAATTTGTGTTTATTCACTTCTCACATATGCATTCAGAAAACGTTTTCATCTGATTTATAACAAATGAAAGAGAAAATGGAATTCACAAAATTCTTTATTAATCACAATGATTGTCTTGACACTTCTCGCATTAGTCCCTCACAAGTGAGATTCTGGACAACTGGTTGTGGTGTATTCTTCTATGCAAATGTCTCATTGGTTGATTTTTTTTTCTTTTACTAAGTACCTTAATAAACTCAGTTTAGCTTGGTTCGATTATAATGCGCCATTATTTGCCTGTAGCTTGTTGCATACAGGTTTCATGGTTTGGAATGACACAGAATGGATTGTTTATTTTTTAATGCATGTGTGTGTGTATATTTATATACATACATATGAGTGTGTGGTAAGAGGTTTGCTTCCCAACTATATGGTTTTGGGTTCAGAAAATCTGGGCTGGATATGGCTGGTTTAAAATTTAAAGTGTTAATATGCCAAAGAAAAGCAAGAAATGGCCTACAAATTTGCCTGTTTCATGTTCAATTGAGTATGATGTACTATTAAAAATGCATACCAAAAGTTTTATATTTTTTCCTGTTCATTAGTGTGTGTGTGTGTGTGTGTGTGTGTGTGTGTGTGATCAATGCCTTTCATCAGACATCTACAACCTGGTATCACATACTCTATTTTGCTGTAGGTGTACAATGGAAAATTTTATATGTAATAGTATAGGTTGATAATCTGTTATCTGAAATGCTTGGGCTCTGAAAGTATTTTGGAATGATTTGCATCTATAAATTGGGATGAGCTAAATGTTATCTATTTAACATTTCCTATTGCAACTTATATACCATGGAGGTATTCTTTTAGAAATTTCATAAACTGTACAGAATGTATAAGAATTTTCAATTATGTGTGTGTGTGTATATATATACACACACACACACACACACACACAAACACACCTTGAATTAACCCTTTAGCATTTAAACCGGCCATATCCGGCCAAAAGTATTCTGCCTGTTTTATGTTCAAACTGGCCAGATCTGATCTCTCACACCAACTCTACAATATCATCTTAAAAATTAACAGCTACCTCATCAAAATCTCATAGCTACAAGATAATGCATGATTAGTTCAAAACAATGTGGATAAAGAAGCATTAATTTTGGCAGAATAATGTGAACACTAAAGGGTTAATGATGCTAGTCATTGTTATATTGATATGGATTTATGTGGAATGGAAATTCAGATTTAGCATAAAGTTTTTTGATACTATACTTGTACCAAAACCATGAAATTTTCACTGCTTACGAAACATAATTGTAGCACTAAACACTAAAATTACATTAAGTACAGCAACTTAAAATGCATGTTGTTTTGATTAAAAAACTACAATATATATTTTTATACATTGTGAAATATTACTGCAAAACTCCCTATTTTGTATATGATACAATAATTGCATTACTAATAGTTAAAATACATTCTCAGTTAGCATGCCACATACACATCTGGCTGTAAAAAAATAATTGAAAAATAAAAAAACCCAAAAAATCACTCTACCACTGATGGAACCTTCCAGATGCTTTCAGGAATTCTCCATTCATGTTGCTTCTCTCATGCTGAAAACTCTTTGAATTTTGGAGATTTGCAAAGAAGAGAGGAGACTGTGCTGGTATGGCCATATATAATGCATATGAATGAATACAATTGAATCAAGAGGTGCTGATCTCTAATCATAGAGAGGGAGCATGTGGAAGGGGTAGACCCAGGAAGATGGATGAACTGGTGAGAAAAGATCTATGGACATTGGGGCTCACAAAGAGGATGACAAGAGACTAGGCTGATGGCTGTGCTAAGTAAAAGCATGGTTGTCCTGTGTCTCTCTCCAGCTGAGCATTCCTAATCTTGCAAGCTCATGGGTGCTGGTGCCATGTAAAAATCACCAGTACTGGTGCTGTATAAAAGCAACTTGTACACTGTAAAGTGGTTGGTGTTAGGAAAGGCATCCAGCCATAGAAACCATTCCAAAACAGACATGGAGCATGGATAGCTCTTCAGCTGGCTAACTCTTGTCAAACTGTCCAATTCATGCCAGCATGGAAAATGGATGTGAAATTATGATGTCAACCTGTATTAAAATACAATATAAAGCAGGTGTGAATATGTGTGTGTGTGTGTGAAATGACATTTATTTTTATTCTATGATGCATTTGTTTCTATTCATGGATAATTTTGTTGACATAGATGGATTTTACAGTTGGTATTGGTACCTACTTTTAGCTGTCACCATGTTTGTGGAACAAATCTATCAACTTGTTTGTCAGCTGCCTTTTTAAACTGAATCTATTGCAATGATGTTGATTGTGATGTTTATCATTTCAGCTTCTAAAATGTGTTCTTGACACAAACAAACGTGTTCAGGAAGCTGCTTGTTCAGCCTTTGCTACCCTTGAAGAAGAGGCTTGTACTGAACTTGTTCCTTACTTGGGGTACATTTTGGAAACCCTTGTATTTGCTTTCAATAAATATCAAGTAAGTTCCAGACGTTCTTCACTCAACTGAGAATTGATTTCATTTCTTCACTTAACTTTTATTATATAAATTTGAATTTAGATCTGTTTCTCAAGGTGCAGTGTGGGCTACTAAAGAATGGGCTATAAGTAACAGTTTCTCAAGGTGCAGTGTGGGCTACTAAAGAATGGGCTATAAGTAACAATTGATTAAAACTTGCAATAAAATTTTAATTAAAATCTTCTTTTGAAAATATAAATAAATAAATAATATCTACAGACTTCATTCAAGGTGGCTAGGGATACATTTATGTGGGGTAAAAAGAATTGAGAAACACTGATTTAGATGAAATTGGACATACAGAAACTGCACTTCTTTTATTTTTATTTTTATATTTTAGCACAAAAATTTGTTAATTCTTTATGATGCGATTGGCACTTTGGCTGACTCGGTTGGTCATCACCTGAATAAACCTGTAAGTATAGGTTATTTTTTTAATGATTTTTTTTTCTTTTTAATTTAAAAGTACTACAGAATATTCTAATACTGTCATCAATATATTTTTTTTCTTTTATAGGAATATGTGAATTTGTTGATGCCTCCTTTGATCCAAAAATGGAATGTACTGAAAGATGAAGACAAAGATCTTTTCCCCCTTCTTGAAGTAATATTTTTCTTCCTTGTTTGTTTCTGAATAAGCATCAGTTACATTATCCAAATATTTTAATTCTAGTCATTTACATCTTAAGTATTCAATATGGTCATAATAGTATGTTGAAGGATTAACAGATTATCATTAAATATGAAAAATAGTTGCATTTGTATTTGTTGCATACCTTAGCATGTGTTTAGCAATCACTTACAATTGTGTGTATGTGGCACTTTGGTTGAGTGTCTTCTACTATAGTCCTGGGCTGAATAAAATCTTGTGAGTGGATTTGGTTGATGAAATCTGAAAGAAGCTTGTGTGTATGTTACTATCTTCTTGTCTTGACTGTATGTGATAGTTGTAATTTACTCTTACTATCACTCAAACATGGAAAAGTGGACATTAAAATGATGTGGCTGCGAGGTTGAGAAGTTTGCCTCCCAATCATGTGATTTCTTTTTTGGTCCCAGTGTGGCACCTTAGACAAGTGTCTTTTGTAGCCCCTGGCCAACCTAAGCCTTGTGAGATTTGGTTGACAGAAAGTGAAGACAGTTGTGTATTTTTGTGTGTGCATTTGCATGTACATGTCTGTGTGTGTTTGCATTTATGATTGCTTGTATGAAAGTGCAGTAGGTAGTGGTGTTGTCAGTTTCTTCTAATAACAAATCATTGACAAAAATCTCTTATTCCACATGGCTGGCCTTTGAAGGCACGTGTGGAATAAGAGATCCCTTGAAAAATAGTTTTTAGGAAGGAAAACATCTGGCTCTAAAACAGTGCTGCAGATAACATATTCATACCCATCCATAAATGCATGCGTGTGGCTACATAAAACATTTAACATTCATTTTCCTTGCTGGCATGGGTTGGACGGTTTGACTGAAAGCTGGGGAGCTGCACAAGGTTTCTATCTGATTTGGCATGGCTTCTACAGCTGGCTGCCCTTCCTAATGCTAACCACTCCAAGAGTGTAGTGGGTGCTCTTTGTGTGACACTGGCATGGATGCCAGTTACAAAACACTGGCATTGGCCACAACTATGATCTCACTTGGCTTGACAGGGCTTCTCCAAGCATGGTATATTACCAAAGGTCACAGTCACTTGTCACTGCCTCCGTGAGGTCCAAAGTTCGAAGAGTGCTTTTTACATGCCACCAGCACAGGTGCCAGGTATGCGACACTGGCATTGGTCACGACTACAATTTCACTTGGTTTGATGGGTCTTCACAATCACAGCATATTGCCTAATGTTGAAGGGTGCTTTTTACGTGCCACTGGCATCAGCCATGACTGTGATTTCACTTGGCTTGATAGGTCTTCTCAAGTACGGCATATTGTCAAAGGTCTCAAACACTTGCCTCCATGTTTGAAGATCATGCTTCATCAACTCGGGATTCAGCAATTTATAATTTATAGGTAAAATGTTTGAAAGTTTTTTCAACTGTTCTTAAGAATATATATTCATGAAATTTCTTCATAAAATTTAATTTTCTTTTAATATCAGTCTTCCATGGTGGTTTGGAAAAAACATAAGCACACACCAACTTTATTGTATCTGATGTTTCTCTCTTTTCAGTGTTTGTCAAGTGTTGCAACAGCTTTACAATCTGGATTTCTTCCCTATTGTGAACCAGTCTATAAGCGATGCGTTTCACTTGTAGAGCAGACTCTCAACCAAAACTTTGTAAGTAAGCTTATATAGTATTAAAGCTTTAGATTATAAATGAACCATAAATATGTTATTGTTTTCTAGTGGAATGCATATTTGAGGAATTGTTAAGGAGAAAATTAATTTTCTACACACATGTTCACACAAATTTATCAGAGCTGGTTAATAGAAGTTCTGTTCTTCAAATGTAAACTATTTCTAGCTTTGAAATATTCTACAACTTGATAAGTCATAGTAAAAGGAAAACATATTTGAATGTTTATTGTCTTATAAAAATCTTTTTAAAATTATATATTCAAAATGGAGAATTTATTTAAATTCTGTTATTGCTTTTCTGAGTTATGTCTAAATACTTTTAATTTGAGGTCCTCATACATAATTTGCTACAAAGATGCTATGACCTGATAAAATTTGTAATATTAGGTAGATGTAAAAAGTTTTTAGTATATCCTGTTTTCTTCCTAGTCAATTCATTAATTGTTTATTTCAGGCCAACTTGACACATCCTGAGCAGTATGACCCACCAGACAAGGACTTTATGATAGTTGCCTTGGATCTTTTAAGTGGCCTTGCTGAAGGACTTGAACATCACATAGAAGGTCTTGTTGCTAATAGTAACATCCTTAAATTGCTCTTTCAGTGTATGCAGGTGAGATATACAATACTTAATCTTATTTCACTTGTTTTCTTTAACATTTCCTGTTTCTAAATTCTGAAAATATATATTGAGGTTGACTTGTTTAGTTTTGAGCTTGATTGGTTGTGATGTACCACTGTATTTCACTTGTGTTGTACTTCTTTGGGACTTCTTTCATTTTTACATGAAGAGAATCTTAACTGCTGGCATGGGATCAAAGGGTGTCAATGTGTGTCCTACTCAGCAGTTCATCGTTTGGAAAACATATCATAGAAAAACAAAACCTGGTATCTTTGTGTATTTGGCATTATGCAGTGCTTTAGAAAACCCATCAAGCCAAGTAAGATTCCAGTCATGGCAGATACTGGTGTCACACAAATAGCACCCATGCTGGTGGCATGTAAAAGCACCCGTTACACACTGAGTGGTTGGTGGTAGGAAGGGCATTCAGCTGTAGAAATTATGCCAGATCAGACTGGAGTCTAGTGCAGCTTTCTAGCTTGCCAGCCCTGATCAAACCATCCTGCCCATGCCAAATGGATGATAAATAATGATGATCATGCTGTTCCTTTCATTTTGTTGTATGGATATTAATGCTTATAGATGAGGAAATATTAAAGCTAGTTCTTTGAAATTATCCTGTATTTGTTACTCCTGAGTTGCACAAAGAATCTATGTCACTAATATTGTTAGAAATACAATGAATTTAGTGAGGTTATATCATTGGAAACTTGTAAACAACAATGCTGTTTTTAATCAAATACAACATCAAATAAAAATAGCACTGGTTGGCATTAGGAAGGGCATCTAGCCATAGAAATCATGCTGAAGCAGACAGTTGAACCTGGTGCAATTCTCTGGTTTGCTCTTGTCAAAACGTCCAACTCATGCTAGTATGGAAAGTGGATATTAAATGATGATATCAGTAATACTATCTAAGTCATTTTTGACAGCATTAAAATATTTTTAAGACCATGAAAGAAAGCATTCAAATTTGTCAGTTGAACTTGGTGTTGATTGATAACAGTGAAACTATATATACTAAAAGTACATGCCAAAAAATACTGGTAAAAATTGTAAAATTTTATTAATTGGTTAATTAATATAAAATTTCTTTAAATCAAATATATAAATCAATGAGATTTTATTTTCGGGAAGTTTATAACTATAAAATATCTTATGATATTCAGCATGCAATTTATTTTTATATGACCTCAGTATCACAGTACTTCGATATTTTCTCACATTTTGTAGTTAGTTTTAGGATTTAACAGACAAATAGAATTTGGGCATGTTTTGATTCTTGGTAGTTTCAACCTAATTTTGTACATTTCGAATACTAATGGCAATTTTGATATAGTTTGCAAATTGAAACAAACTTTTTGATGTTTTTTCTCTTTTCTTTAGGACCCAATGCCTGAAGTTAGACAAAGTTCTTTCGCTTTGCTAGGAGACCTGACTAAAGCTTGCTTCCAACATGTAAAGCCATGTATAGGTAAGTACTTAATCACTGTATTTATATTTTTAATATAAACCAGTTTACATTTATTTACACTCATAGTTGAAATAAAATTCATAATTTAGCAGTAAGCTGGAGAGAAGAATGACTTGTGAACTTCAACATGGAGTATGATAGTTTATATTTAATGTACTAAATGAAAGTTACAAGAAGAATCTTTTAAATTAACCTTTTTAATAAATTAAATCTGTTTCAATATTTAGGTGAATTTATGCCAATACTTGGTGCTAATTTGAATCCAGAATACATATCAGTGTGTAATAATGCAACATGGGCTATTGGTGAAATTTCCATCAAAATGGGTAATTATGTTTTATTTTTTACTAGCTCAGTAGTAATTTGCTACTGATAAATAACAAGTTCTTATAAATTATAGTAACTGGTAACTGACATTTAGTTTTCAAAATTACTAAATATATACCTGAATTTGACAAATGTTCAAGTATTTAATGTTTTATGATTTCTAGTATTTAAATACTATATCACTATCTGAAATGAAAATCTGACTATTTTAGTTGAGTAGTTTAGTCAGCTGTTTTAAACAATTTCAAAGTAATTGTTGCTTTTGGATTGGAAATTAGTCTTATAAATTGAACATAATATGAGTTTTGGTTGTATTAAAATAGAATTTTTTATACGTATCAATCAGGTCATGAAATACAGCCATATATAAATTTAGTTGTCACACCTCTCATTGAAATAATCAATCGACCTAACACCCCAAAGACTCTGCTGGAGAACACAGGTCAGTAAAGTTGTATTTGTTATAAATGCTAATAATTAATGTATGTCTATTTGATTGATGAAATAACTATAAGAATGTGTAAGCATAATTCCCTGTTCTTGTAGATTATTCCAAGTATTACTATGGAAGATTTTCATTTATTACTCCTCCCCTTTTGTCACAGATTAAAAAGAAAATTGAGCCAGTTAGTATAACTTGTCAAAGACTTCTGATAATTTTAATCTTTGATAAAGTGCCCATTCTATTATGAAATTTTGTGGCATGTTTCCCTCTCAAGTGAACACTTCTGTAAGTATATGATGTTCCTCCCTGGTTTATTTGTTTTACCATAATATTAAAAAATACATTATGCGTTTTCTTGTGTAATCAGTTTTGTTGAGAGAAACAAAAATGTTTTCACTTTGTATTTAGTTTGTTTAAATAACTTAATCTTCATTTAATGAGAAATTTACTTCACTGAAACAAACTGTCCAAATCTGTTATTCTTATTTGATAGTCACCTCTACACCAATTAAGAAAATGTAAATGTGTATGTTGCTAGGAAATAATCTCAGGTCATTGGTAAGTAGGGCTGATTTGAAGCAAATTGAATACCTAGCCTCCTATAGAGGTATTCCCCAGCAACATCTTTTTTATGCAGTGTTAGTTTTCCACTACTGTTAGTCGGTTTTCTGCTGCTAGCACAAGCTAGGTATTTTATTAAAATTTAAGTTTATTTTCTTATATCAACAGTATAAAAGTTTTCTGAGTTTGATTTGTTTGCTTGTCTTGGGAGTAATATTCCAATTCTGATAAGAAAAGTATACATCATCATCATTTAACGTCTGCTTTCCGTGCTGACATGGGTTTGATGGTTTGATTGGAATTGGTAGGCCAGAGGGCTGCCCCAGGTTCCTGTCTGATTTGGCTTGGTTTCTATGGCTGGATGTCCTTCCTAATGCCAACCACTCCAAGAGTGCAATGAGTGCTTTTAATGTGACACTTGTACAGGTGCCATTTACATGATGTCAGCAATGGCCATGACTACAATTTCACAGGTACCACTTACATGACACTGGCATTGGCCACAACTACAATTTCACTTGGCTTGATGAGTCTTCTCAAGCACAGCATATTTCAAAAGGTTTTGGTCTTGTACAGGTGCCATTTACATGACGTCAGCAATGGCCATGACTACAATTTCACAGGTACCACTTACATGACACTGGCATTGGCCACAACTACAATTTCACTTGGCTTGATGAGTCTTCTCAAGCACAGCATATTTCAAAAGGTTTCGGTCACTTGTAATTGTCTCTACAAAGCCGGACATTTGAAGATCACACTTCTGGCAGTGGCCATGATTATGATTTCACAGATGCCATTTGCATGGTCACTACTACGATTTCACGTGGCTTCAGTCTTCTGAAGCACAGCATATTGCCAAAGGTCTTGATCACTTGTCTTCCAACATTTGAAGATTATGCTTCACCACCTCGTCCCATGTCTTCGTGGGTCTACTTCTACCACAAGTCTACTTCTACAGGTTCCCTCCACAGAGATTGGCACTTCTTTGCACAGCTGTCCTTGTCCATATGCATCACATGATCATACTGGTGCATTCATCTCTTGCACACCACATTTGATTCCTCTTAATCTCAGATTTTCTTTCAAGATAGTTATGCTCTGTCATATGTGCACACTGACATTGCACATTCAGTGAAGTGTACTGGCATCATTTCTTTCAAACTTTTGCATGTTCTCTGTGGTCACAGCCCATGTTTCACTGCTATGGAGCACAGCTGTTTAAACACAAGCATCATACAGTTTGCCTTTCATTTTGAGGAAGAGGCCTTGTGTTCCCAACAGTGGTCGAAGTCCTCTGAACTTTGCCCAGCCTATTCTTATTCTAGTAGCTATGCTCTCAGAGCATCTACCTCTGCTACTGACTTGGTTACCTATCAACTACTAGTTTTATCCCTTGGCATTTGATGGAGTCCATTTTCTGTACATTTGCAGTGTTTATTGTATCTGTACATCTGCAACACTCAGACTTTTTCCCCCTCAGTTAACCTTCCTCTGATATCACTGCACCTCTTATGTGTCTATAGCTTGCACTGGGTACATCTTATGGAATTTCTACCTATGCCTTTTCTACAGATCAAGCAGAGCCATCTACCTGAAGGGATTTGTGATTTGTCCACTTTCCCCACTTACTAAGACTTTGGTTTTTGCTATACTAACTCTAAGGTCCTTTGATTCTAGACCTTGCTTCCACACCTGAAATTTCTTTAGTTCTGGAAGTGATTTAGCTTGGAGAACAAGGTCATCAACATAGAGGAGCTCCCCGGGGTAGCCTGTCTTAAATTCTTCTGTTATTGCTTGGAGGACTATGATGAACAAGAGGGGGCTGAGGACTGATCCTTGGTGAACCACTATTTGTACCCTGAATTTGTCACTGTACTCATTTAACTATACCACAGTTAAAAATACTGTTTGGTTTTTAAAGCCCAGTTAGTTCATGTGCTCTGGCATATCTTAATCTTTAGAAAATAGTTTTCACTTTATTACCAAGAGGTATTAAAAATTTCCACACCTTTTTAAAAACCAGTATTTTTTTAAAATTTGATTCATAACTTACAACTTATGTGAAATTGAAATTATTCCATACAATCATAGCTTTTGTGTGTGTGTGCGTGTATGTAATTTTTTGAATAAGTTTATATAAGAAATGCACGTTTTTTTTGTGCTTGTAATAGTTATGTATACTTCATTTTCATTTTAGCATTTTGGGAGATAGGCTTTAAATTTTTGTTTGGTCTTAGCATTGTTTAAGGTTAATGGTGTTAATCATTACATTGATATATTGCATGCATTTTCATTTGTGTTGTGCAATGGACAAACAGAAATCCCTGCAAGCGTATTGATTTTCATATCAGTAAAGCTTTAATTTTAATAATTTCTTTTGATTTACTGTTACTTTTAAGAAGTTGTATTAATGAGCTGGGCTTTGTTAAAATGGTTTTTTGCAGAAATTCAATCAGTTTAGGTTATTGTTACAGTCAAGATGGAACATGAAGCTAGATATTTTAGTTGTATCTAGTTCAGTATCTTACTGCTTAAGTTCATGCTTAATCAGGCTTTTTACTTATCTCTTGTTTCTAATGAATTAATTTGAATTTTGTGCTGCTGCCAAACAAAGCCCTTAATCAAAACTTATTTTCTCACTTTTATTTTATTGAGGATTCATTAATTTCTAATTAGAATCAGTTGTCTTGTGTTTAAAGTAGGATTTCAGCACTTACATGATTTAAGTTGATCTTGATTACCTTTAAAATCTTTAACAACAAATACAAAATGATATTGCAAATCATATGTCAATCTAATTTGACCTGGGATTTTTAGGTAAATGAAAATATTTATGGCTAACAAATAGGAAATTAAAATAAAATCAATAGGTAAAATATTGTAGTGTAAATAAGAAAAACTTTTTAACTTGTGCTCCTAAATGGCATAATTTGAAACCATTTGAACTGGTTTAAATAAAACTATCCAGTGAAGTTTACATAAGGTCAATGATGGATTTAAAATATAAATTCTACTTAGCTTATTTTTGTTTATATAAAATTTGATAAGCTTCATTTAAACTTGTATTTTTTCTTTTACTACCTGAAAATGTATTTAGGAATTATCATTTATATGTCATTATCTTATTTGGCAAATTTTTATTCTAAGATTTTGATCTCCAAAATTCACTATTATAATCTTGTGGCATCTATTATTAATGTAACTGGTATATAGATCTTTGTAAAACTGGTCTCTAATTTTTGTTTAGTTACTGTAGAATATATTTAAATAGGTCTTGACTGTTTACAGCTTTATCAAAAGTAAAATCCATATTTAGGCTAGGAGAAATTCACAAAATATTTCATGAAATGCAACACGGATCTAAGGGTTGTTCATGGTAGGGGTTTACTGATATTATTGGTAAAGTGCAAATAACATTTGAAAGATGTCTTAAAGTATCCTTATTCCAGTGCCTATCAAAAGCTATTGCTGGATATCTTTGTCTCAGTCATGTAGTTAAGACAATTTTTAATTTCCTCCTTATTTCAGTTGCTGTTTTGTTTGATAGAATTTTTTTTCTTTTTCATAATGAATTTCTTCAACCACAATTTGGTACATTTATTTTGAGAAAGTATTTGATTTGTTTCCGTCTAAAAAATGATTTTTGTAGGGCAAAGTGTCAGCTGGTGGAAATATATTATAGAATTAGTCCTTCTATTCTGTATATTTAAATGCTTCTCTTGGGTCATCCTATAAATGTTTTTTTTTACAACTTTTATTTTTCAAAATTAAGATAGTTTTTTTAAAATCTAAAATATACTCTCCTTCATTTTCTACAATACTCTTCTGTCTATCTGGTAGACTTGCAAGGCCCCTCTTCTAAGATTCACTTGTCCGTGACAAAAAAATATTCCTCCACTACTGTTCTGACCTCATCTACAAAATTCATATTTTCTGTCCAAACAATTTTGAAGACTGTGGCATAAATGATGATCAAATGGGGCAATGTCTGGCGAATATGGTGGGTGAGGTATTGTTTCCCATTCCATCTGCTCCAGCTTTTGGAATGTCATCTTTGCTGTATGGGGCAGAGCATTATCCCTATGGAAGAACACCTTTTGTCTTGAAACCAAAGACGGTCATTTTACTTTTATCGCTGACTTAAGCTACTCACAGATCACCTTTGTTATCATTTGGTTTGGGTTTAAAAGTTTTCATATCCCACCTAACAGATAATACTGTACATAGGTGAAGACTTTCTTCAGCCTGGGATGCCGGTGTTTCTCCTTTTCCTCCCCACTGTCTTTAACACTTGACATTTCTATAGGGAACCCATTTCTTGTCACCAGTCACTATTCGATTCAAAAAAAGGTTCATTCGTGAGACATGACAGCAAAGAAGAGCACACATTCACTCCTCTGTGCACGATCAGACTTGGAAAGTTTGTGAGGAACCCATTAACCCAATTTGCTGACTTTTCCAATGGCATGCAGGTGAATGGTTGAATGACCAAATTGGAGATTCTCTGCTGGTTCTTTAACAGTTACAATAGGATTTGTTGCACCAGGGTTTGCAGGGTGTCCTCATCGAGCTCTGCAGATCTTCCAGGATGAGGCTTGTCTACTAGACTAGTTTCTGGAGCCACTGTTGACACTGGTTTGCACTTATTGTCTGGTCCCCATATACTGCAATAACTTTCCTTGCACGTTCTGTTGTGTTGTTGACTTTATTGAACTCATAAAGCAAAATATACCGAATATGCTCCTTTGTCACTTCCATTATAATTTTGAAAAAATAACTGTTAAAATTGAACTGCATTCTTCAGAACTTGCACTAAGAATAAGGACAAGGTAAAATTACTACCTGCTTTTTAGCAAATTGATGCAGGTAGTTTATCCTGTCCCCTTCTGACTTTTAGTTTATGCAATTGAAAAAACTGCATTATTTATGGGAAGACTCAATAATATGAGTAATACCAGTATTTATTTTGAGCAAGATTATTTACTTGTAGCATTTAACCCTTCAGTATTTATTGTCCAAAATATTTTGTTTTATGTTCAAACCAGCCAGATCTATCCTCATGCCTTACCCTAAAATGCCATTTTAAAGCTAAACAATCACATCATCAAAATTTTGAAGCTGTGAGATATTGCAAGATTAATTCAAAACAATGCAAATAAAGAAGCTTTACATTTACAGAATGATCTGAATGCTAAATGATTAAGGATACTTTGGGATTTCCATCATAATTGTGTAGACAATTAAAAGTTTTTATTAGAATAATAAAATCTTGTGATTGGTTGAGCAGTACTGTTAAACAGCAGGGCTTATGAAGTTAAAATCTGTTAAACAATTTAAAATTGTTTGGACTTGACAAGTCTGGTTGAGGAAATTTGGTGGTTACATGTCGTAGCTACACAGTAACTCAGATTGTATAAGTTCTAAGAACATCTATCTATTGTCTGTAATAGTTTGCATTTTATTATATTTCACTGAGAATTATCAATGTAATTTACAAAGTGGGTGGGAGATGTGGGCTTTGTCTTGATGACAATATCCTGTAACCAAGGTAGTTGGTGAGAAGTGGAAAAGTGTTTTTTCAAGTTACGAGATTTTATGAAAAAGAATAAGTTACAAGAAAGAGCTGATCATCTTATATAAAAATCTTTGCAAGGTAGTAGTGTTGTGAAGCAAAATAGGTATAGTAAATTTGGAACAGCAGAAGTAAAGAGTATATTGGTATATACTAATATACTGTATTCTCACTAGACTTTTTGAATTTGCATGTGTCTAGTTGAAAGTGGCTCATGTGATGTTTGGATTCCATTCCATTTTATAGTCATGAGTTGGTTCCTTTTTAACCTTCCAAACTAAAACCAATTACTTGACCTAATGGAAAATAGCACACAGATTTTAAGAAGTTGATTGGGTAGATTTCTTTCAGCATTTATCATCCTTTGCTTAAAAATAGTTCATCAGACAGATTACGCAAATGATTCTTTTCCTTGTACCCCCCCACCACCACGGTTGGACTGACAGCTTTCACACAAAAAGAAAGTGGGGGTACTGATGCAGAGGTCAAAATGGACTCTTGTATTTGTTGCTTTCATAATTTTTTTCTGTTACATATAGAAGGACCAAAGGAATTAAAATATATTTCTGTTAGAGCATGATTTTTTTTTGTAAGTTTGAGTATTTCCATATTAATGTAATTTCTTTGTGGTTGCTTGTCTATTAGTGTAAAAGCTGCAGCTAGAACATATTTAAACTTATTGAATTTAAATTTGCTGCCATCATTTATGTATTTTAATTGTATTTTTACTGGGTACTTAAAGAGGTGAAGAAACTATAGTTTGGTGAAAAGAGCAAAGTGTTTTGCATACTTTGTTTACTTAAACCCCTCTCATTTCTAGTTTGAAAATATTTGAGAAATTTGTCTTCAAAGGTTTTTTTCTGAAGAAAAGAAATAGAAAAGCTTAAATGTAATGTGTATTAAATAATAGGTTCACCTAATAGTTTCAGTAAAGTATATGAACTGAGAAAATGTTGATAGATTTAAGTAATTGAGGTGTGTGGTGTTAATGTTGTTTCAAGACAAGTTGTCATAAATTATGTCAAGTTCTGCATTAAAATTTTGCTTAACAACCCTAATATTCAGATAATTTGCTCTGATCATTCATTGTTCTTCTGATAAGGATTTTGCAATCAAGTATGTTAACAAGCATTTGAAAAAAAATAGTGGTACACTTGTAGAGCATTATGAAGTTCAGAGCTATGGTTCCTATAATATATGTATTTGACATTTGTGACTGCAATGGTCTTACTGAACAAAACATGTTAAAGGAAATAGTTCAAACGAGCCAGTGACATGAGTTTGGATCAGACTAATCTATTGAATGGGGGAGAATTAACATCTGAGCGAGGAGGGGGAGATAATTTCAAGAGATTTAAACTATTCTTAAAATAAACTTACATGGTTAGGGGAAAATCTAATCTTTTTGCAGACAAAGGACATGTTTACAGGCATATTTTGTTGTGATTTTCCTCTCTAAGAACTTCTCGAAATTAATTTACATTTTTAATTTCTTGAAATTCTCTCTTTAAGTTGCTAACAAGTAGTGCTTATTTCTTATTCCTAAATTAAAGGGAAATTTCAATTGAGAATTTTTTGCTTATCTGATTTACATCTCTCTATAACGTTATCTATCAAACCACATGCAAGGTGGATATTTAAATGAATTAATCTCAATATCTTACTGGTATTTTCATAAACACAAGTGACATTAGTGAAATTTTTAGTATTGCCCAAGGTTAAAATTTAATGCAAGTGTTGATTTTAATTGATCTCAAACAAGATGAAGATTGAAGTCAGAACATAAAGGAATATAACTGAATATAATGGAATGTAACAACAATTTTTGCAATCTATTGTATTTTAATAATGAATCAGAAAAATAAACCCAAGTCCCTTACAGCAATATATATTGCTTAGAATTACTAATATCCTATTGAAAGTACTTTAAGAAAGTTTTTATTTTCCTATAGTCAACACTATTCAGTCAGGAATAAATAAATGGTGATATAAAAACATCAAAGAACTGGTTTAAGAGTGAAATGAATCCTAATAAGTCCTTGCTCCCACTCCCTACAGTAATATTTTAATATGGCTTGTAGGTTTGAATTATTTAGAATTGTCTTTGAGCACAAGACTATGATAACTCGAGGAGTCTGGTAGATAATTAATTTTGCAAGGTCACCTACTTCCCTATAGTAATAATTTCTGTTAGTATGTTGCAACAATGTTCTCGATTCTTCTGATATCTTTCTATGCTGATTATGATTAAATCCGTATGATTGTAGAAAACTAAGTCCAAATTACATAGCATATGATGTATATATAAACCACAGGTTTCAAATATATGGATGCTTATATGCCTTTGAGAAAATTTTATTTAATTCAGTAGGTTTAAAGTGAATGTATCCAGGAGAAACTATCCTAGTGTGTTTTATACTGACGACCTTTAGCTACAGACTAGTTATTTAGATTGCAATAAGCTGCAGGTAAAAGGACAATAGTTGAATGACTCATTCATCATCTTCTTACTTTCTCCCTTTCTCTCTTTTTTTTGTTAATTTGGAAAAAAGAGAAAAGAAATTGGAGTTTTATTGTTGGATTGCTATTTATTTATTATGATCACTTGCTTTGTGTTGTAAATGTTGTATTGATGTAAATGTGGTTGCAATTCACACTACTTAAGTTAACTTTCTTTTAAGTTTTTGTAATTTTTCAATAATTTTTTAATTATTTTTTTTTTTTAATATGATTGCATTTAATTTGTATGTTTTGTTGACTTGTCTTTTCTCTGTTTTCTTCCCGATATATTTGCTCCCCGTCTTGTCACCATGGTAACATAGCGATAACAATTGGTCGCCTTGGTTTAGTATGTCCGCAAGAAGTCGCCCCTATGTTACAACAGTTTATCAGGCAGTGGTGTGTAAACCTTTTTTTTATTTCTCTTCTTTCACATTTTTTGTTCAGAATGATATTTCTTCAGTCTTGCAATGTTTACACAAACATCTGTTAAACTTATACAGCTGTGCCACTTGCTATATAAGGGAAGCTGATGTTTGTTGACATTATTTAGACATTGAAATTCCTCTATGATCTACACAGCTGTTTTTCATTTATTTATTTAGATTATTATTATTACTTCAGTTTTATTTGTTTTTCTTTTTATCTTCATCAGTTTCTTTAACAATTTTACATTAGTTTGTTTTTCTTTAGGAAACCTATGTATCCCCTTTATTGTTGGCTTTACAATCTGTAACATTTCTCTTTCAGTTTATTTCATTTATTATTATTTTTTAACACCCTTCTGTTTTAAGCAGTCAAACAAACCAAATGCTATTTACAGCTCAGAATGATTTCCAATTGTTTTTTTTTCTTTTTCTAATCAACACCATCTGTTTTGGGAGTGGGTGGGATTTTGAGATAATGTAGTTACTTTCTGATTGTTTCAAGGATGTGTGCTCCCTCTTCCCTATCCCTAATTAAATCTATTTCTAGCTTCACTATATTTTAAAATATCCTGTAAGTAGAAATTTATTCTCATATCTGTTTGCTTTCCAGTTTTATGAATAAGGAATAAAACCATTGGATTTGCTCTGTTTATTGCAAACTTAGTTGTCTGCTGTAAAATGTAACTATCAAAATGTTCAATATTTACTAATCATAGTTGCAACTTATGGTTGAATTTGAAAATATTTGCAAACACACAAAAGTGTACACACTCATACACACTAAATGGAATACTTTTTATGGAACTATCGTAAATTTCTTGATCTGGGCATGTTTGTAATTTTTGTAAGATAGTCATGATCTACAGATCTGAGAGTGGACTTCAGCTAATTGAGCTAGCTTGATATTGATGCTTTAACTAAATAACTCTTCTTTAATTTCTAACTTGAGATGTTCTGTGCAGATGAACTGTTTAAACATGACTAATAAGTTTAAAATTGTGGATTAGAGGAATTACTTAAGTTTCATTTTGAAGAATTGTCTTTAGTAAAAACCTACCTAGTTCTAAATTGTATTTTTCACATAAAAAAAAATTGATTCTTGGAATAGTTCCTGGCCACAGCCCAGTCACTGGAGCAGGTAAAAGAGTTTTCTTGAATTTGTTTCTTCATAGTATTAATTCACAAGGTCAAAGAATTTATATTTGCAAAAACTCTAACCAATGAGAGGCATATGTTCATAAGTATGTATATAATCATTTTAATGTCTGCTTTTTCTATGCTTGTGTGGATCAGACAAAATGTGTTGACAGAATTTTACAGCCAGATGCTCTTCTCTCCAACCTCCCACTTTCCCAGCAAGATATTTCCGCTTGTTCTTTGGACATGAACAGCTCATGATCACAAAAGCAGAGGGTTAGTGTGCTGTTTATGATGCTATTTTTGTATGTGAATGGTGGTTTTGTTTACAAACAGCACACAAATGTGAAGACAGTGACACAAACACATGCACATGTGCACACTCATTCACACAATTACTATCATTATTTAATGTCCACTTTTCTTGCTGGGATGATTTGGATGGTTCAACAGAATCTGATGAGTCAAGAGGATCACATTGTGCTGCAATGTCTTTTGTAGTTTGGTTTTTATGGTTGGATACCCACTCGAGTGCCAGTCACTTTACAGGATGTACTGGGTGCTTTTTTTCATTATACCAGTACAAGTGAAGTCAACTTGCTAAACTGGAGGAGAATGTTGAGGAAATAGTTACTGGCAACTTGAAGATAAAGTATGATGAGAGGAACAGATTTATAGTTGGGAGATGGTGGTAGTAGAGGGAATAATTGTAGGGAAAGAGGAGGGATTGTGTCTAGTCACTGATAAAAAGATGGTAGTTAGGGTGATGAAATGAGTTAAGCCACATGAGGGCAAGGATGGGCAGAAAGGGGCATCAAAGAAAATAGGTGAGAGTGGGTGGATCCAGAGAGAATCATTGAGGGGAAAGAGTTTTGTTAGGATCTTGGGGTAAGGCCAGAGGGGGAGAGGGGTATGTTGGTGGTAGCATATGAGCTGTACAGAGTGGACACTGAAGGAAAATGCAGCAGAGATGGGGATGATTGGAGTAGGGAGTGGATGGAAAATGGAAAATATGTACAAGTAGAATGAAGAGGATAGATCAATAGATAGTACTAGTAAAGGATTTTGGTGGGGGGTTAGGGATGGGTGAGTGTGAGATGCAGGGTGGACCATTCATAATTTACACAATCCATAGATGGTAGTGAGATATGAAATGGAGGGATATGAGTTGAAAGAATGAAAGTGACTAACAGGTAGATGAGATGGATCACCCAGGAGTGCAGAAGGTGGTGGCAAATATAGGCTTAGCAGGCATGCATATACATACACATAGAAAACAAGCGTTAAATGATGATATATATATATGTTCCCTATATATATATATATATATATATTGGAAAAATAAAAGTTGAAAATGCATTGAGACTAGTTAAAATATTTTTCATTAATATATTTGAAGCTTTTAAAGGGTTTCACATTTTACAATGATTTTCAAAAAGTTCAAATAGAAAGATTTGGCTTACGTCGCAGCTGTCTTGCCTCTAACTAGTGTTTGAAGTTTGCCCTGTTTTTATAGGGAGTTCATGGCTCAAATTAATATACATTTTGAATAGGATTTGATTGGTAGAGAAGTCACATGACTGGTCTTAGGAATTTTTGTAGGTTCCCTGCTATGTTCTTGTGTTAGTACCAAGTGACAATGTTTGGTGTTGTAAGTTAAGGCTGACAGTTGACCAAACAAACAATGCAGTGAGTGTTTTCTGTCAAATGTTTGTAGAGAATGAACACATTAAGTTTATAACCTTCTATACATTTCCTATTATGTTCGTGCTTTAGTGTCACGTGACAGTATATTTTATATTAAAAAGCTTCGTGGGAGAGTGGACAGGAGTTTATATGTTGTCCAATGGCTAGTCAACTGTGTCAAACATTGTCACTTGATGCTAACACACAGAGGTAGCAGGGAACCTACAAAAATTTCTAAGACCAGTCATGTGACTATCCTCTACCAATCAAATCCTATTTGAACCCATGAATTCCCTATAAAAACAGGGCAAACTTCTAACACTAGTTAGAAGCAAGACAACTGCGACATAAGCCAAATCTTTCTATTTGAACTTTTTGAAAATCAGTGTAAACTGTGAAGCCCTTTAAAACTTCAAATATATTAATAAAAAATATTTTAACTATTCTCAGTGCATTTTCAACTTCTATTTTTCCCATCTGTGTAGAATAAAATAACTGTTTTCTACACACACACATTTTGAGTTAAATTTTTCCATTTTGTATCTTCAAACATATACTATATACATACACACATGCTCTCTCTCCCTCTCTCTCTCTCTCTCCTCTCTCTCTCTCTCTCTATATATATATATATATATATATATATATATATATATATATATATACACACACACACACATGTATGTATGTATGTATGTGTCTCTACATCTGTGTTTTTGTGTGAATGGGTTTTTATATTCCTGTTGTTTTTTTACATGTATTTGTTGACTAGAAAAAACAGCCTTGCTATCAATATTGGGGTTGTGATTGCAGGTGATTGCAAAAACAGTTTCGTGTATCTTGACATGTTGCATGATCTTTATAAACAAAAGGACTTGAAATGGTGTCTGAGTTGGGTAATGATAGCCTAGTAATTTGCTAGGATTGAAATGGATAAGGGTTAGCAACAGCAAGGATATCTGGCCAGAAAATCTGCCTCAATAAATTACATCTGCTCTATACAAGCATAAAAAACTAGAAGTTAAAATGACGACACAAACTAGCACGTGTGGAACTATGCCTAGGCATGTAACTGTGTGTATACATATATATATATATATATACACACACACTCACACAAATTACCGAAGCCATAAATGTTCTCTTTGGTACATGTCTATTTCCCATTTATACACACATATGGTGTTTGATATACCTGTATTTGTCTCTCTCTCCACACACCCACACACACTCAACGGCCTTGAACATAATATCTGCCTCAGTATGTGTCATCAGCATGACAATTGTCCTGCCTTACTGTAGCCAAGGGGCTTCTTAGACATACAAAAAAGAGAACATTTATTTCCTAGGTAACGTATGTGTGTATGTATATATTTGTATCCTGCCAAACTTATGTATCCATATAGAGATTCCAGCTATCACTACCATCATTTTAATGCACCTTTTGCCATGAGCTGTTGGGTCTTCTGCAGCACCACATATCATCAATCAATATGGTTCTTTGACATCTCCAAGGTGCAACATCTTCAGGTCAGCCTTTACCAATTCATCCCATGTCTTTCTCGATTTCCTTCTTTCTTGGGTTTCTCTAACTTGGAGTGCATGGCACTTCCTTATGCAGCAACCATCCTCCATATGCATCTCATGCCCATACCAATGCAATTTTCTCTTGCACCCTACATTTGACTTCTGTTACACCCAGTTTTTTTTTCTCAGCTCATTTGTACTATGGTGATTATGCATGTTGACATCCATTGGGGTGAGCTTGCTTCATTTCTTTCTAGCCTTCACAAATCTTCTGTATTCAGTACTCACATCTTACTACCATGCATCATTGCAATTCAAACATAAGCATCAAAGAATCTGCCCTTCACTATAAAGAGGAAAGTGTTTGTTGCTTGCAGAAGTAATTGCTTTGTCAACATTTTCTAATCTATTACCCCATCTACTGCACTTTTGAATTGAAGTACAATCAACCCAACAAGCTTCTGAGCAGTTTCTATCTACTCAATTTTACTCGCAAACTTTGAGTTGACTCATGGTGGTGAAGTGAACTTAGACCATACTACATCTACATAGGTATACATCCATTTATAAACATTGTATGCATGTGTGTGTGTGTATATATATATATATATATATATATACACACACACACAACACACACACACACACACACACACACACACACACACACACACACACACATATACTCAATATGACACTGCCTCCAGTAGGATGTCATAGTTATCAGATGGCAATTGAGAAGAATCAAGACTTTTCCAAAGTTAGCATGCCATAAAGGGAAAGGACAAAATACACCAACACACCTATAATATATATGTGTGTGTGTGTGTGTGTGTATATATATATATATATATATATATACACACACACACATAACTAATTCATATTATAGGTGTGTTTGTGCATGTGTATCTTGTCCTTTTTCTTTATAGCATGCCAACTTTGGAGAAGTATGTACACACACACACACCTACACACAAATATATTCCAGGCCTTGATGTACATGGTGCAAATAATAATTTTATTTTTATATATAAATAAATAAATTTATGAATTGCTGTATATCTAATTCATCCATTTGTCTTTAATGTTTTTCTATGCCAGCAAGAGTTGGGTGAATAAATATTGATAAATTGTTTTACAGCTTGAGGCACTTCCTGTCACTAATGCCTTACCTGATTTTTCACTAATAGAATTGTCAAAAGTGCACAAATATAACCCACCCAATTTTATTTTCTCTCTCAATGCTTGATACAAGTACATGGAATACAAACTTATGCAGATTTACATATACATGTGTGTGTCTGTATGTATGCATGTGTATGTTTTGAACAATGAAAACCTGAATGGCTGTACATGTTTTTGTTGAAGATTTTGAATAAATGACACTGTATCAAGTTAGTTTTTTCACTTGGCTCACTCCTGAGACCTGTGATTGAAGACACCAGCCAACAGTACCACATAGTGAGAATGAACTTCTTAATAATACAGTCATGCCTGCACATATACACACAGTCTGATACATACAGATGCATGCATGCATACATACATATATACAGACAAGAGGGAATATCCAAAAGTAACTGGAGATGTTTTCTGTGGGATAAGCCTGTTGTATGTAGTTTATGCTTCTGCTGCTTGAAGCCACTTGATGCAACCCTCAGGCATCAGTCTGCTGATCGGTGTCATTAGCTGAAGTTGTACTGCCACATGATGTGTCTTTGTTTTGCAGTGCTTCCCTGTTCGTTGATTTTTGTGTTGACTGAAATGAAGGAACAGCCTGCTTTTGTGAAATTGTGTTTTCTGCTGGGGGAAATGGTGGCTGAAACAGTTTCATGCTTCAAACAGTTTACAAAGCTGCTACCAGGAGCAAAATACAAGTTTACGAATGGTTTTCATTCTTTAAGAATAGTCACTTGTTACTTAAAGACCAACCTCATTCAGGGTGTCTGTCGACCTCCTGAATGAATGAAAACTTCACAAAATTCACGGACTGATCTTGGAGGACCGTCCTTGAACAACTGAACTTGTTGACATGATTGGTGTGTCCTGGAACTCCTGCCAACGAATTTTGAGTGAGGAATTGTGAATAGAAAATAGTTGTAGCAAAATTTATGCCTCTTTTGCTCACGGAAGATCAAAAGCAGTCACAACTGAATGTGTCATGAACTGAAAGAACAGTTGGAAGTTGATCCAGACCTTTCGAAGGTGATCGCTGGTGATGAAAGCTGGTGCTACAGACTTGCAGATGTGGAAGTGGTGAAGAAAACAATGATTGAGGCATTAAAAGGCATCACTTCACAAGAGTTCCAGTACTGCTTCAGACAGTGCAAAACGCATCTGGACTGATGTATTGCTTCAAATGGAGAATACTTTGAAGGCAATGTGTAAACATGTAAAATTAAGTGAATTAAATAACATTGCTAAATTCCTCGTGTGTGTGTATATATATACACACACACACACACACACACACACACACACACACATATGAGTATACAGTGTAGTATAGTTTTCATGAAGACTTGTCTGAAATGTATATACATACATTTTTAATTAGGAGAGTATTGTTCTTCGCTTGAAGCATTGTATATTGGTTGTAAAGAATAAAAAGTTTTGAATGGTACAACAATGCACTATAATACAAACAATGGACTATAATAACTGTTGTGATTTAGTCATCCATAGTCTGATGAGATTTCGGAATAAAATTCTTGCTTCAGATATTCTTAGATGGAGTTGCTGCTATAATTGGTTTATAGTAACGACTCCATCTAAGAATATCTGAAGAAGGAATTTTATTCCAAAATCTCATCAGACTATGGATGACTAAATTACAATAAGTATATAGTCCATTGTTTGTATTATAGTGCATTGTTGTACCATTCAAAACTTTATATTTTTAATTATTTTTTTTAACCCCAAACAATGCAAATTATAAAAAATAACAAAGGTCACTGCTTAAGACTTTTACCTGGTATTTCAATATTTCTTGATTAGAATCCATTCTTCAGGAAGTCTATAGGGAAAAAATGTTAGTTGCATTCTCTTGTCATATACACAACAAAGTAGAGAAATCTAACAACATCTTTTCTTTGAAGACTTCCTGAAGAAGGGGTCCTAACCATGAAATATTGAAATACCAAGTAAAAGTACTAACCATTGACCTTTGTTATTAATTTTTTTTTAACTTCATTGTTTTGGGTTTGAAAAAAATGATCTAATGCATTACATATATATAATTACTATATCATAACCTAGTATTTTATCTTTGAAAACATGACAAATCATTGTCACTTGAACTATATTTTGTTACCCTATCTATTAAATCTAGCTGGAAACCATTTAGTAAACACTAACACACATCTGATGAGGATTTTTAAATTTCATTCACACCAATTCGACTTTTTCATGACACAACTAAATTCTATGGAGTCTAGAATATTTTAAAATTATGACTAGTTTTTCCTTGGCTTGTGGGTTTAAGGCTTGTATACATGTAGTGCTGTATAAATGAAGATATACTATTTATTTTTAGTATTGACTTTATTTGTTTTTGTTATGGAAATTTAGAATTAATATTCTTAATAGAACTAAAGAAAGATTTATGACGAAATAACATCAGTAGCCTGACAAAGCCAAGTTAATGTGTAGAGTATTAAACTTTATTGCAGTAGTAATTTTTACACCAAAAGAGGTATTGGTATTATAACTGAGCTGCTTTCTTGAAGACACAGCATTTAGTAATATTGTTTTTTAACTGCTATACACTATTCCTTACCATTAAACCATTACACATAAAACAAAGTTTTCTTGATATTTTTAAATAGCTTTTTTTTGTTTTTGTGTGCACCACTGCCAAATGTCTCAAGTTAGTAGACCATGAAGTCTACCAGGTTATTTCTTGATAATTTAGAAACATTTTCTACATTCAAAATTTTTTTCCTGCAACCTTAGGTTTTTTAGTCTTTTGATCGTTGGTGTACAGTGTTGTTGCATAAAAATGTTGATATTGGTGTGAACACTTCAGTATTTTAATTTTTAAAATACCACTAGCAGTAAATCATGTATTCAGGAACTTAAATCTCTGCCAGCTGCTGTGAAATGTTCAGGTATTAAATCTCAATTGTATAAAGATTTTAACATTTTATACTTCCGTGACTCTTGTTGCTTTTGAAGTGATTGAACATAATTTTACATAATTGTCTATGGAACATTTTTTGTCAATTCACTATTTTATGCATGTTTCTTTGAAATTTTTTACAGGTTTGTATTTGCAGTAAAGCTCTCTAAATATAATTTTTTGCTCAAAATAATATTACTTTGTTTTTTTACTATTGAAATAGAACATGAAGTGTTTATATTTTACTTGCAATTAGCGGACATTAGTTCTGATATAATTTTTATACATCACTCAAACTGTCTAGCTGATTCTGTAAATGCTAAATTATGTAAGGTTTGTATGCTTAAATAAGTAATAATTGTTCTATAATTATCACTGAGTGATGACATATCTTATGATCTATTTATAGTTCATGATTGCTGATCAGTTATAGAGATCTATTTTTGTACAAATATGTTAAATATGAACTATAAAATAAAAAGAATTTGTGGCTGACAGCAAGATAAACTTAAGGGAGATTAGATGTATAAAAGTAGTTGAAGTTTAATATTTTGTAACTATCAAATAATATAAAAAGTTTATAGAATCCTCCAAGTGGGAATATGACAATGGAAATTTAAAAAAAAACAACAAAAAAAAACCCCACTTTGGTTGATGAAAATAAATTTATTACTTATTAATGTGGTTATTTGACATTTTATTCAGTCTTATTGATTGTAGAGTTTATACAAAATTTGAAGTAAATTTTATGATGGGTATGGTTGGGTGGTTAAGAAGCTTGCTGCCCAACTGGGTTCAGTCTTGCTGTGACACCCTGGACAAGTGTCTTTTATAATGCTCGGTTGACCAAACCCTTGTGAGTGGATTTAAAAGATTCCCATCATATATGTGTTTGTGTGTAGGACTTCTTATCTTGATATCATGTGATGATTGTAGACAAGCATCACTGTTATACAATGTTTGCTTTTAGTCTTCCATGAAAAACGTATCTGGCTATGGAGAAATATTACCTGGCTTGGAATAGGTATGGGTTGGTAACAAGGACGACATCTAGTTGAAAATCTGTCAACAAATTCTGTCTGATCCATAGAAAAAGTTGACATTAAATGTTGATGGGGATATAGTCTTCTTTGTTTATTAGTTTAAATATTTTTTGAAGCTAAGTACTGTAAATGTAGTAGGTTTGTTGCCCATAAATTATAATAAGTGCTAACAGCTGAATTCTTTTTTTTTTCTTTTTTTTGAAGATCCACAGTGAATTTTCTGCCATTCTCACTGGTATACAACAATTGTATCAAAACTATTGATCTGATTTATTCACTTGATGTACATATTGCTTTTCAGCTAATCAGGAGTGATGTTTCATCATTATGCCACTTTCTACTGTTCGTTAACATGTTTCAGTCCTTCACTTTCAGGTCCCTATAAATCAGTTGAGCTTTAGATTTCCTTATTTAACTTGATTGTATAGGAGATAATTGATTTGTTTTAATTTTTTTTTTGTCTTACTTTTGGTAAATGCTAATACTTCTTTTATGAAGAAAATAGTTTTTAATGAATTTTAGTTTGATTTAAAGGGACTTTTGTGTATTTGTGAAAACTACAAGCATTTAGTATCATTTAGCAACTTTCAATGTTAGACAAAATGACTTTTGTTTATTTGTGAAAATTACAAAGCTTTAGCACTGGGTCAGGCCTAATCAAGCTTTCTGGCTGTGACCATCTTGTCATTTTGTATATTGGGGACTATATGTTAAAAGGAAATGTTTGTATTTGAGGCTAAGCATGTAACTATGCATGTATATGTGAGAGATTTCTATCAACCAAATTGTGTTCATAAGAAACTTTCAAATTCCTAATTTTCACTTAAATGTAAAACATGGTCCCTATCTATTATGTTATATTTTTTTGGAGATAGCTAGGTTGGGAGGGCAAGAAATTTAGAAATGTCATTCTAATTATTACACATGGGGGTTTCAGTTATCATATGAAAACTAAACTGCTGATTGCTCATGACATCTTCTGTTTGGGGATCTAAAGAATATACTAACTACCAGCAAAACTGGACTTCTTACAGTCAGCTGGCAATAACAGGCCATTTGCACAGAAACTGAATATAAAACAAATCAAAAAGGATAAGGTGTGCATGTGTCAGATGTTTATCAATTTATAGATTTTGAATTATGTTACTACTGTGAGATGTCTTACTGAAACAATAGTAAATAGCAAACAACATATTCCAAAATGCCAAGTATGCAATGAAATAGAATAGTTTGGATTTGGCAGCTTAGAAAACAATAGTGTTTTTTTGTTTTTTTATAAACTCTTAAGAATTGTAACTATTTGAGCTTGTTATAATTCTTTCATGTTAAATATTCAAGTTGACACACATAGACACACTTTTCATATTTATGAAATATTTTCTTTCAGCAATCATTCCAATTCTGTCAGAAGTAATTTCTGTAACAGTAATTTGTTTTCCTCTGTTTACATTTATTTTCAGTAAAATTTCTATTGTGTTTTTTTTTTTTTTATCTTTGCTTTATATTAATTGGAAATTTGTTTCAATATAGGTGTACTTCCTTGCGGAATATCCGTGACAATGAAGAAAAGGATTCTGCTTTCCGTGGAGTGTGTAACATGATAAATGTGAACCCAGCTGGTGTTGTACAAGATTTCATTTTCTTCTGTGATGCTGTTGCCTCTTGGGTGCACCCCAAACATGACCTTAAAGAAATGTTCTACAAGGTGAATTTCTTTATTGATCATTTCAATTTATTTGTTTGGTTGTGTGTACATTTCTTGTAAGGAATATTTGCAAGTGAACTTTTAGAACATGTGTTTTTATAGCTAGATGTCCAATCTAACAGTCTGTAAATTATGAAGAGGAAGTTGTTTTCAGCTAATAGACTGCTTTATGCAGGTAAATTATCTTCATCTGGGTACTTAAGCTCTTATAGTTAATTGTATAAGACCTAAATTTAAGAAAGTTTTTTAAAGTAACCAAGTAGTTGATGCATGCAGTTCGAATTTTTGTGCTTCTAAACAAGATACTTGATTTCATTTTAAATTTCAAATATTTTTCTGAGTAAGCCACTTAATTGTACATCTTAAAGTTCACTGAATTGTTTAATAAGTATCAGATCTTCAGAGAATGTCACATACCTAAGATAAACTTGCTAATTTTGGAGGTGTGAACACCTCAACCATTTATGAGATCTTTGTGGTTTGTGAACCGATGGATGCACACTCATGTATATCTAATTTATAATTTACATTTATTTGCATTAAATATGTATTGCTTTTGTTTACATTTTTAAATCAGATTCTTCATGGATTCAAGCAACAAGTTGGAGATGAGAATTGGTCCAAGTTTTCAGACCAGTTTCCACAACCTCTTAGAGAGCGACTTGCTGTTAATTATGGAGTTTGATTATCTAGGTTGCTCACCAAGGATGGTATGTATTTAATAACTTATTTGCATGTCAGTGAATAAATGTATACTATTTATGATCAGATTCATAAATATAGCAGCCTAATGAGGCTATAAAATAATTTATCAAGGAAAGTAAAAATTACTAATAATTAATAGATTTTGATTTTTAAAAAAAATGTTCTCAAAACTTGTACAGTAATTCAGCAACAGTAATATTACTGGTAAAGTTAATGAATAATAGTATATTGCTACTAGCAGTATCGCCCGGCGTTGCTAGGGTTTGTTTCGACCCTTTAGAATTGGAATTTTCGAAAAGTAAAAATTTTGCATTATGTAGCTTGTTATTCTCTTTAAGTGAACATTTTTCTGGTTGAAATACACCGAAAAATGGCGACACAGCAGTAAAAAAATCGTAAAAAATAGGGATTTTTTTATGTAAATAATTTTTGGTGTTAACATGGACCGATATGAATTTTTTCTTCTACGGAAGGAAGAGCAAGCTTTCTTCTATCATACTCTTCAATTTTGGTCAACTTGCACCGCAGGGTCTTGGAGGAGATACTGTTAGTTGAAGGCTACCAAACCTGCCATACGAAGACAACTTCAGCTTTATATATATATATTTTTGTTGATCAAATAATTGCATTGTTGAATTATTCTTTTAGATCAGTATTTCTCAACGGGGATTTCAGGGGAGAGTTTCAGGGAGTCGCTGGCGATGTATCGTGATGATCAAAAATCCGGCCTGCTAAAATTTGGTTAAAGTGATTCAAACTGCAGACTCAACGCAAAATGGTCACATTTAATTCAAAGCGTTAAAAATGTTATGAAAACAATTGGTATGTGTTCACAAAATCCAAACGATTAATACGAAAAAACCCTCCAGGCTACATCCCGAAAATTCATTTCTTTGCCGAATTTCTACAATGTTTACGGCGATTCTTTTTTATATCTTGATTTTTTATTTTTCACGCAATTTACGCATGCTTGCACACGTGGTGAACAGAGTTCACATCAAACAGCTGACTGAGTAAAGTTCACTATTCAATGCATGGGATAAGGCCTAAACAAACACATTATCGATTTTTGCACTTGCGAGATGAATTTCGGAACAGAAATAACGCAGTTCAAGTTTCATTCACCTAAACTTTGTGACCCATTTTTGGTGGTTCTACGATTTGTTGGCTAGGAGATGTGCCGGGAAGTTAGACACACAAGTTGAGTTTTATATATATAGATATCTAGTAAATTTGATGGTAGGATTTGATTTTATAATACATTAGTATCACATAATGACTGATTTTGAAATATAAGCTTTTCTGAATACAACTACAATTTGATAAACATCACAACCTTTTTGTATGTTTTGTGTATTTGCTAATTTAGTGTCTAACTCTGAATAGTGTTTCTGGAATATTACAAATACATAGAGACGTTTACAATACAAACTCATCACTACATATTATGTTATTGGATGTGGCTATTGAATACTGTTAATGGATCTTTGAAAATGTGTATCTTATGGGTGTTTTTCTGTCAAAGAAATTTGAAAATCTTAAATATTAACAATGTCTGAGGTGCTAAATCAATTTTTATACATGATGTTAAATTTCAATAGCATAGGTAATGTTATCTTTTCGCTGACTATTCACTTGTCTTGATTGAGGCCGAAATCAACAAATTTGGATTGAATATGAGAAAGATCTTCTCTTTCTTTAAGATACAAAATGTCTGATGGTTTCTTTTCTTTTTCTTTTCAGGGAAGGGGTTCTAGGGATGGTCAACAAGCAACCAGGGGCAGCAGCGGCTACGGCAGCAGCAGCAGCAGCAGCCTCAATCTCATGGCTACTACTCCAGGGGGCCGTACGTACAGGGGTTGGCGTAGGGGAAGGTAGGGCCAGCTCAGCTAAGTCAGGAGGGGGGTGGGTCCCTGCAAACGACAGTTCCCCAAACCGGAGGAGTTAATGGAAATAATTAAATTAAACTATGGAAAAGGTTTTACTGGGGGGTGGATAATTTCTAGATCCCTCTATTTCCTAAGTATTATTACTAACATAAAACTATTATTACTATTTGGGGATTGTCAATTGCCCCTGCAGCAGAAGCAGCAGTCTACTGGAAAGTAAAGCAAAAAAAAAAATTCAAGTGATCATCAGCTTCATTGGGAGGGATGTGATTGGGAGGGATTTGTACATGTTTTCTTGTCGTACAGTGTCTGCATTCCTGCCTCTGCTGACCGACAAACTGATGATTATGCCACTAAACAAGCACAGCAAGCAGCTGCAGTCATCAACTCCACTACTATATTACAACCACCATCACCATAACCAACTTGCTGTTCTCTCTTTCACTCCTCCATAATATTCCTTTAATATCCTCCTCAATAATATATGTTGACCCTTGACTGGATCTGCTTCAGTTTTGTATTCCCCTCCCTTTTTTTATTGCATGCAGCAGCAAAAAAAAATATAATAAAAAAAGACAGATCCATCTGTTTGTGGGCTCAACACCACTAAAATGCGCATGTGCGTACACATACACACACACACCAACCAACCAACCTGTTTCTGATCTACACATAAATGTGATGATCTCTTCTGTGTGGAGCAGATTGCCCCTTTATTGCACTCACAATGACTTTTGAAAAAAAATGCAGCTTCAGTGCAGATGGCATTATCAGCTTAACAGATTGGCGCAAACGGCAACATTTGCCTGTCAGTCAGTGATTAGTGTGAACAGCACTTTGCTTGCATGCACTTAAATTGCATGCTCCTGTTAAATTTTAAACCTGTTGAAATTTGCACATGGGTATTTTATGTGAGTGTGTTTGTAAGTATATATGTGTATATGCATGTATATATATGCATATGTGTATATAAAGTATGAGTGTAAGTATATGCATGTATGTAGTGTGTATATACATGTGAAAGTATATAATATGTATATATTATATAGCTGTATGTATGATTCTTTTTCTAGCAAATCTCCTTGATGGAGAAGCATGTCCTATCGTTACTTCTATATTGTAAAAGAAGCGACAATAATTGACAATAATAGAACGCTCTCTTAATTGGGCAAAGTACTATTGCTATTATAGGTACTCTATTACTTATTACACAACAACGATTATTGACTTCCACCACTGGCTTTCAATTTGTCTGCTGATAACATATTTATTTTTATTTTTTTATCATGTTGTGCCAGATATGGAGGCGGAACAATAGGAAACACTGCCACCAGTTGGAGACAAAATAGTTCATTTGAGTCTGAGGAAATATTGTATATGAGCTGGACTTAGTTATATTTCATTCTTACTGACGACTCTGAACATGCATATTCTTCCTTTTTCATTCTAGTCTCATCCTTTTTACCTCTAGTATCTCTACACTTTTTTTTGTATATTAACTATACCCCTGTTTTTATAGATCCCTTCCTTGTCTGCTATCTCCCTGATTATTCTAAATGTTTTTTTTTAAAATTTCACTTTGATGCTTATTCAAGATTTTTATTGTATTTTTCAATTCTGAGAAAATTTATTTTTTTAAGACATCTTTTTAGAATGTTCTATCCTTGACAATAATTTCAATGTCTGTTTGCTAAAATTAATACTGATCCCATAACAACTGTACATACTTTTTTGATAATTTTTCCCTTCCCCTATTTCTCATTTGCTCTGAGAAAATTTGGCTGAAAATAGTACTGTTTAGTGATTTAATAGTGTTGGTTGTGACAGCCCTGCTCTCATAACTCAGTCGCAATATTCCAAAACCTGTTTGGTGCTGAATTGAATAACAGTGTCTGTTTCCTGGTGTTTGCCTTTAACTATTAGGCAATGTCAAAAGGAACTAATCAGACTTGAATGACATATTTATTATTCATTTTTAAAAAAAAAGATTGAAGTATTTTATAATTCCTTTCTACATACAGTTGCTTTTACCTTCTGTAACTATTTCGGGTCCATATTGCTGTACTGGAGTTATAAAGAGATTTTCCTGAGCAAAATCCTTCTTGGTTCTTTTTCCTTGCAACCTATTTGTCATATTTAGAGCTGCTAGTCTGAGAATAATTAAAATCAATGATTAAATAGAAAACTAGTGATTTGTTTTTCATTTATCAATTTGCATCTTAGTTTTTCTTTTTATGTTTTAGTTTACCTTTCTCAATAGCAGATTTATTAAATGGAAGCTTTAGGGGCTAAACTATTTGTTTTGGTCTTTTTTTTTCTTCAGAGAAATGGTTCCTATTTCCATTATTCTTTGTGGAAAAGGAATTTATATTGCTGACAGTGTTTTTTGTTTAATGGTTTAATCAAACATTCCTCCCTTTCCATGAATAGCTTTGTAAAGTTCTGTCTTATGCCATGCATTTTGACACTTATTTCTATGGCTTCCTTTTGGTTTGGTCTGTATAGATGCCTACACTCTATCTAGAAACAATTCTGTGAAGCTACTTCTGCATGTTGCTAGACTTGACTTAATCTTTGGATGACAGTCAGGTTGTCAAAGGTTGACATCAACACTGTAGTGGACAAAGAATTATCCAAACTGGTGATGTTACATTACTATAAGTTAGCCGTACTGTAGTAATGGTGTGTGACTAAATTGTAACAGTGTCTTCTGCACCTGGTCTCCTGCTCACTGGCTTTGCAATGTGTGTTGGCAGCATTTTGAAAGCAATGCCCTGGCCAAAATGGCTATTTTTTGTGCTACTATTATGACAGATCTAATCAGTTTGGCTGTTGTTTTGTCTTGTGCACGTTAAAGCAATTTGACATCTATTATTGTTATTATTGTTGGTCACTATATAGTTTGAGAATGGTTGGTATATTATTGTTGTTCGGTAAAGAAATTCCTACAATACAGTGTGGCTGTGTTTACATTAATGCCTGCCGTTCTCTGGAAAACAAGTGAAATAGCATCACATTGTTGACTGTTGTGATTGACTAACATTATTAAACTTATGGCATGCTAACTTTGAACTTTTTTTACCCCAATAACTGGTCTTATATTTTACAGTAGCTAAGCCAGCACTGAAAAATTGTCACTTTGGTATTATAAAAATATGCCCAAGTGTCTCTTAGTTTTTGAAAATGTTTAAATCTATTCATCTACTGCTTTTTAATTTTTTTTTTTTACCTAAATATTTCTTTGCTGTTAACATTACTATTATGGAAGCAATCAATGATGAAAGATTACTCAACTGCAAACATTTGTTGAGGCTCAATTACAAGTATAATATGCTGGCTTTGGCTTTAGCTTAGGCATTCTAGAAGTCAACTATTGTCTGCAATTTTAATACTGACACTCTACTCTCTCTCTCCTCCCGTCTTCAATATTCTTACAATTAAGGTTACTAGCAGTTGATTTTTCTGCTTTAGATTCTGTTCTGGCAGCAACAACAGGTATAGTGAGCAGCCAGCAATGTTGGTTATAAACTGGCTGTAATGAGTTAACAGGTTATGTAGTTAACAAAGGCATAAAGACAACTGTTTCAATTAACAAGAAACCTAGTTGTCTCTTTATACTGCCAGACATTGTCTGCTTGTATGTTTTGTCTTCTGATTTTAAAGTAAAGCATGCTGAATAAACTGGTTGGTATCATGGAAGAATTTAGTTTTCTTTCTTTTGTGTCTATGCATGCATTTGTTCAGTCTTTCATGTTTGAGAGCAATTTGATGTAAACTTGTATGATTATTTGGATAAATTATCAGACTTTGTGCAAATAATTGATTTGAAGTAATATGAATGAAGTCAAACTGAGATTTCTGTTTGAGAAAATCTATTGCTAGTTAAAACTGTGATATGGAATTGAAGGATTGATATGTTCAAAAAAGATATTCTAGAGTACTACTCTTCATTAGCTCATTTCCAACATATAATTGTTATAAAAATATCAAATCTGACCTACTAGCATCTATCTATATTTTACAATTACATGAAAATAATGTCACTAATGTATTACCAGAAACATAAGATAGCTTCAAGATATTTAACAAGAGGAATTATTGAAAACTGGCTTAGTATAGAGGAAACTGCTGGTTAAGAAAGGCCACTCCTCCCCCTCCAGTTTTATGCAATTTCATAAATGATATATATTGATTTAAAGTCTAATCAACCTCATCATGACCTTCATTGATATGGTTTACTTCTGTTAAAGAAGGCTAACTAATTACTTGATCTTGGGTAGAGGTCTCCACTTCATTCTTCTATGGATCTGAACCAATACTGAGCATTTCCTTTGGAATAAAGTACTCAGTATAGAGGGTTGTTGAAGTTAGTCCTAAATCTATTCAATGATTATACCCACCACAACCAAAACCTCTTTCCTTCCACATTCACTAACCTCATCTATCAATATAATTCCTCTTTAAGATACATTGATCCAACATCATCTCTAGCTAACTTGAACAAGTGTAGTGGCCCTGCCACCCCAAATACATAATTTACCCCGTTTTTCTGCAAATCCTTTCTTAACCTATTTGCACCATCATCCTTGTTATGATGGACTCTTAGTCCTCAAATTATTTCCGTGTTCTATTGGCAGGTCACTGGATTGGCTACAAGGACAAACTTGTTCACTGGCCTCTAACTCTAAATTATATAGTTGTTCACTCTTGAAGAGCTCACTGCTTTTGTTAATAATTTCCATTTTGCTTTAAAAGTCACAAATGCCTCTGTTTAACAATCCTCACCTACTTAGCACCTCACACCAAATCTAGCTTTCATAACAATTAATCTTAGATTGTGATTGACTGTTTATCAAGTAATTATACTTCATTTCACCTTACTCCTCTAGGCTTACCTAAATCCATGCTCTCTTTAAATGTAGCTTATTGGGCCACATTTTAAAAATTCTCCTCTCCCCCATCTTCTCAAACCTTTTAACTACTTCAGCCACTCCAACACTAGCCTCTCTTAGGCAAGCACCATCAACAGGTTAAATTTACTCTAATCTCATCTCCCTAATACATAGATGAACACACTAACTTATACTAACTCTGCTACTTTTAACCATTCCTGTTGTGCATGTCTTACATTTCATCTTGACATCCACCACCACTCAAAGGCCACATTAAATCATCTTACATACTTAATGACCTCCACCACCAAACACATTACCACCGCAATATGCAGGTATCTTCTTTTGACTCAGATAAAGAACTAGAAATCATAATATCAGATCTTTTCCTTTCTTCAGGTAGTTTATTTAAAATACATTTTCTCTTGCCCACACAGATTCTCATTGGATTCCTCTGATTCTAGATATGACAATATATGGGATAATTTCCTACATTTCTTTTAGTATTAAATTTTATAGTGACCTCTTGGTTGTACAAAGTTATTGACACAAATTTTTCAGCAATACATATGAATAGTGTAGTTAATCTTTTTGTTGGAATACGTTGCCTTTACTTCAATTAATTTTGAAAATTATGAAGCACTTCACAAAATAAAAGTAATATTAAGCTTGTTTCCAAACCTAAACAAACATGAAATTTTTATGGAAGGTTAAATTTAAATCACTTTAAAACAAGCGTGTATCATAGAACTAGGTGCTGTCTCAGTTTTGGTATCAAACGGGTTAAACCTTATTTACAAACAAGTTTTATACCACCTAAACTTGCAACAGGATTGAAACTTGGCTTCTCTTGCAGCTGATATAATGGACATCTAGTTGATCACGAAGATAGAATTTAAAGTATAAAAGTGTCTTTGCCATTGAATACAAGGCATTTTTTAGTTGCTCATTCATTTGCTGTATCATAGATATGAACCAAAAAAGAAGCAGGAGTTACATATTTCTTTTTTATTAATTATTTTGTTATAAAATATAAACTTCAATTTTTAATCAATTAAAATATTTTTGTGTGAAAGGCAGCTCCTTTTGAAATTTGTCTCAATCAGACCTTCAAGTTGGTTGAATTGTTGAGCTGTACACACACTGTTGTACCTATTTACAGCTAAATGTACTGTGGAAAAAAACATTGTACTGAAGTTTACAGCAAAAACAACTTTTCTGGACATAAACAACCTTCTCTTATACATTCTTTGACCCATTCTGAATTAAGGATGTGGAACTTCTTTTCTGATTGGCACCGTTTATATTTGAACATATCCAACCTCTCTAGGTGACTGCAATGAAACAAATTAATGCAATTGAATTTCTTGAAATAGCTGGATTTTTATTGTTTAAAAATCTGAATGGTTATTGCTATTGGAGATGTATTGTAATTTCATACATTTCCATCATTAATTACTGCAATTTCCTTTTCAGATGTCTTAATGCTGGTAAAATAGGCAATTATATATATTTATGTATCAAACATAATTTGTTCTTGTGTTCAGAATCCACTTCAACTATGTTTGTCTTTCGTCTACTTCATACTTTGAAGCTAAACCTTAGTTCTCAAGTGCCTTGTAAGGCCTAGAGAGACTTACATTGATGGAATATCTTGAAGTGCATTGTTTCTTTTCTTTTTTTAATTCAAATAATAAATCTGTAAGTAACGTTAAGTTTATACCATCATGAAGTTAGAGAACTGAATACTTAAATTGATAGAAAATAAAGCGACTCACTTTTTGTCCATTATCAAGTGGGATACTGAATTGTCCAATACTGGCAGAACTGTGGCTCCGAAATACCTCATTTCCATAGCCAACAATGTTAATGGAGAATGCTGAAGGTAATTGTCATCATTAGGGTCCAATTTGTTGTCCACATATACTCTAGAAAAACAGTAGATAGTTGATAACTTGGCTGACCATTTTATTTTCTCTTCACTAAAATAATTTCAGGTTCTGTTCAGTTCCTTTCCTATTTCAGCTTAAGAAAACATGCAATTTTATTATAAATAAAATCATGAAATTCCCATTTATGGTTTAAACAAGACATTTTTTTTCAAATTTTGAAATTTATTATCTAATAATATTCAATGTTTTGTTTCAGTACTTATTGTATAACATTTCTAATGTCTAGACACAAAACAAAGAATATAAACTAAAATACAACATTCATTCAAGATATGTGAATATAAAACTACTAAAACATAACATATATTCAAGACATGTATGCTCTCAGTTCAAGCTGCAGAAGCAGTATCTGTTTTATATGCATTTTTCACATTCTAAACTGTCTTAACAGAAGAACCTTACTGCCCACTGTTTTATACTTACTTGCACAACCTGAACAATCCATATGGAGACTCCATTGGGAAATATTCATCTTCTATTTCTGCAATCTCTTCAGGACTTAGACATTTAGGCTTAGGAGAAAAAAAAATTTGTACTTTACTAGTAGATATGTGCAGAAGCCACAATATGCAGTTATACAACAGTACAAATATATATTTGGTTTATAACATTTCATGTTTAACCCTTTAGCATTTAAACTGGCCATATCTGGTCTCTCACACCTACCTACAATGTCAAAAAAAATCACGTCATCAAAATCCTGAAGTTATGATGTAATGCATGATTAATTGAAAATAATGTGAATAAATAAGTTACCTAACAGAGTAATCTGAATGCTAAAGGGTTAAAATGAGATGTAGAGCATAACAAGTGCATCAGTTAAATAAGTTCACATTACAAGAGTCAATGAACAATTTCTGTGGAAGTTTCTCTGAAAGTTATACTCCAGACTGGATATGTGAATAGAATACATCTAATCAGAAAAAGAAGCCGTCAATTATATAAAGTCTTCTGTTAGTCTTATACTTTATCAGTTGCTCTCTCTCTTCTTAACTGAGTGGAACTAGTAATGGTAAGAAATGTTCAATCCTCTGTCTAGGTAGGAGCCCAGTACAACTTTAATAATAGTCTAGTTTGAGTTTCAACCCATTTGAAAATGCAGAAAGATTTGCATTGGCACTGCAAACTAACATTCCCATGGAATGGTAAGCTTGTAACTGCTCTTAAGATAGTTTAGATATCTATACACAGTTAAGCCAGCAAAAGGTGACATAGCACAACATTAATAAGGCTGTAAACAACCACCATTTAATATTGAAACCAATAATATAAATAGCTTCAAGAATACAGTGAACTGTCAAGGAAAATAAAATGCAGGAATGGTTTTTTAACACTGATTTGCTAATGACAACCACTTCAAAGACCATTACAACTATAACTTAAGCTGATCTTTCAAAACTAATGCTCATATTGAAGTGCTGAATGTATATCCTACTGGATATTTCAAGTTATAGATCTTAAGTTCAAATCTATACATGTTTTAGTGTATACTTTTGCAATAAACTGAAATTCTTTCTGACTCAAAAGTTCATTTAGCTATTGGAAATAGATACCAAATCTGTTGGGAATATTTTCTAAGTTGAGCATGTTATGCAAGAAATGTATTCTCTAGCCAATGCTAAAGGGTTAACTCCATATAACTGGGGTAAAGCATAGTTGAGGTGGAGTAGCTAGCTCCCATGACTTTAGGAAACATTTTTTCATGCTTAGAGTTGCTGAAGCATGGAACAAAGTGTTGGCATCAGTTGTTAGTTGTCGGAGCACTGCATCCTTCAAAACTTCCATGCTTTCTGAGATTCGCCAACACTACACCTGATTTTCTCCCCTCCATACACACACACACGCATGTATCTGACTCGTGCATTGTTCGCTTTCCAGACATTTGTACATTACTGCATATACTCTATACGCACTTTCTGACATGTGGTGCACCTGAGCACTGTATACAATAATTTCATTATTATTATTATAGCTGAATATATGATTAGTTCAAACAACCAAAGAAATAGTCTCTTACCAATTGCATTGTAGAAAAGACATCTTTCAAGTCCTGATATGTTGAGTGATAAGTATAATTGTCTCCATACTCATCAAAGTCTTCTCTTATCTTAGCAATTGTGGCCTTTGTTGCATGGATGATATTTTTGGGAGTCCTTGAAAATAAATATTTATAATATACAAGTTTATAAGTTATACATCCTGAATCCATTAGCCTGATAATTAAAATATCTTTCTATCAAATTTTTGGTCTCTAAAGGTTTCTTTACATATTGTGATTAATATTATCAATATACAGATGAATGTATTTTATATCATCTAGTTTTGCTTTTCTTAAACCATTTTCATATTTCAAAATGACTTCAATGGTTCTTTAGGTTTGGACATTGACTCAAATTTTTGACGCAACATATTTTAGAGCAGAATAACTTTAATAGATTATTGTTCTTTAAAATTACAAATCTGACAATTGCTCAAACTTACCAAGGAAGCAGCTTTTTATTTTCAATGCAATCTAAAAACCAGCTGACATTAATGATGTTGTAAATATTACTTTTGATATAATGGTTCACTTGGTAAGTCTTCTTGTCAGCCAACACACAGTATGTCTGGGAATCTGATGAGGGTAGAATAAACAAGCAGAATATATGAGATGGGGTGTGATAGTGGAGTTGGGAAAAAAGATGATGCAGAAGTTGGAATGCAAGGTGGTGGTAGTGGAGAGGAATAATTTTACATTGTACTCAATGCATACCCCACCCATATCTAATCTGAATGTGGTAGTGGTTAGAGAGCTCTATAAATTTGTCCACTGATTGTTGCACAACTCTATACAGTTCTTTTCTATATGACTCTATTACTGTAGATTTGTGGGTCCTAACCTGCAGTACATGTACCATCATAGTATATCAATACATCTATATGAAAGAGTCTGGGTGTATAACTATAATGTACACTGCAGTATAACAGCCTCGTTACAAAATAGCTGAAAAATGCAACCAACCAGGAATGGTTTGCTCCTTTACAAAATTATAAATAAACTATGTTAAAGGCCACCCAGTGTTTTTGCATACCAGCAAATACATTTTATGTTATTTTTATATACTTCTGGTTGGTTGTTACAGATTGATTTCAGAAGTGGGTTGAATATATAACACTGATGAGCCAAAAAATAAAAACTGAAATATCAATGTATCATCTTCATTCAGTTTCAGGATGATTTTGTTTTTTAATACTATGCATCTTTAAATATATTCTATACTAGAAAGCATGCCATATGTTCTATATACTGCCAAGTATATACTATGCCACTGTCTCTGCACATATACATGTACTGCACTATAAGTACAGAAATGATATTTTCTAAGTTCTATTCAATGAAACTGCTGTATTGCATTATAAAAACTACATCACTACATAGTACTGCATATCTTTCATTAAAGAAACTGCACTGAATTACACTGTAGAAAATGTATTTTGCTATATTGTATTATACTAGTATACTACAATATATTTCACACTAGTTGTGCAGGAGATGTCTATATTGAGCTTTGTAAATTTGACTTATCAATCTGTCATGGCTTAAATTCTGGACAATCTGATCTTGTTTCATTGCTTTGTGTATTTCACTGAATCTTTTACCTAGATTCTCTATGGTTTTCTCACATATTTCGAAATGTTATACTACAGTACACTGGCGCTGAAGCAGTGATATGATCTTTGCAAACTGAAGTCTGTAGTTGAGATAGTTTACTTCATTTGCTCCTCATATTTGCAAATGTCATCCAGCCAATAGCCTGGAGAAGAATAAGCTGACTTGCCCCTATTATAAAGACATGAAACTTTCAGCAGAGTTATATTAAGATCACTGGACCTGTTTCAATATAGCATCATGCTATTACTACAAAAATAACTACATTACTTGGGTCCCGTACTGACTACATACCATGCTACATTATACTATAGTTGCAGAAGTGGTTTACATTACACTCTACTTTATAGTAGACATCACTTTATTTTTTGGATTCTATACGAGATACACACCACACTACACCTATACTATACTCATAGAGGTGACTACATCTCTTGGGTCCTGTGTAATATACAGACCATATTACACTACACCAAACTATAGGAATCTATACATAGTTGATCAGCTTGCTTGGAATAACAGCCAAAGCTCTTTCTAATTACATCGTAATTTACCATTCTTTATCAGACATGCAATAATCATCACTACTGAGAATGAATAAAAAATGGGATGGTCACATCTGACATACCTTTGATCACAGGTCTGCTCAATCAGCACTGACCTGGGGTTAAACAACAATGTGCAGTATTAAATCAATCTGTACTATGTTACAGCTTTAGAAGTGATTACCTTACCTGGGTTCTGTACAATTTGTCCTCCATACTGCACTACATGTTTCTCTAGTTTAGCCTTGTCCCAAAGCTTTGGACCATTCGCTACACAGATGTCCTTTTGATCAAAGATATTGTGTACCTGTCAACAGGAAAAATATGAGATTAAGCCATGATGGATTTTGAGGTACTTGGTGGTTGCAAACAGCTAGGTACAGAAATAGATGGAGATTGTGGAATGAGTGTTTATGGCATCTGGGGAACAATGATAGATAAGGGTATTGTAAAGTAATTAGTGTTAATTGGCATTAAGATAGGCCAAGGTAGTAAAGGTGGACTGAGAGTACTATGAAAGGGTATGAGTAGTGGTTGAGGGTAACTGAAAACTGTGATAGACCAAAAGTGCTGGTGGCACATAAAAAAGCACTGGTGATGGTACCACATAAAAAAACCATCCAGTACACTCTGTAAAGTGGTTGTCACCAGGAAGGGCATCCAGCTTTAGAAACTAAGCCAAAACAGACTATGGGACCTGGTATTGCCTTCAACCCATGCCAACATGGAAAACGGATAATAAAAATGAAGATGATGATAAAAGGTCACATTGATTACAGGTGTTAAATTCTGGTTTCATGGCATGAAGTAGATAAAAAGTAAATATCTTGCTCGAATAGACTATCAGTTTATCTCAAGTAACACATCCAGATGATCTTGTGTCTATTCCTGACAGCTCAGTGAACCAAGGAAATACAGAATAAGGTGTTCTGCTTAAATACTCAACAGATACTTGTAGATTTGAACTCATAAACTAGAAGTTGGTAGTCCACTGTATTATGCTTGTGACCATTTTACCTCTACCTAGATCTAGGACAACATGAAAGTAGATGGCTAGGTGTTGATGGTAGCAAAGGAAGCTTGGGGTGATTATAGATAGAAAATGGTATATAATTGGAAAAAGAGGGATGAGTGGTGACTGGGAGCTGAAGGTAAATGTAGGCAGAGTTACAGAGTGATTTCCATAAAGTCTGGTGGCGGTAACTGAAATAAGAGATGGAAGCTAGAAGTAGAGGTAGCCCAGGAGAGGTAACAAAATAGTTAAGTACAATCTGAGAGAAATATGACTAATAGTTGTTGCTAGCTCGGGTAGAAGTATTGTGGAAATTATGAGGTAGATGGATATGACTTGTGGAACTATAACTAGTTACTGTGGGCAGTTGGTGGGCTGGTAAATCAAGAAAGATTGTGGAAGAACTAGTTAGACAAAACCTAAGAGAAATTACACTACATGATGATGATGATACAGAGAGGCTTAATTATGAGCTGAAGACTGCAAAATGAATTAAGAAAAACAGTAGTGAGGTGTAATATTACAGAACCAACTAACTTAAAAAAAACACGAGCAAAATATAGATGTAAAACTCCTGGAGATGACAATGGTGGTGGCAATGAAGATGATGAAATGAGGATAATAAAGTCTTGCTGATGTTGCTAATAACAGTGATAAGGTTAGTTGATATGGTGGAAATTATTGCAATCAATGTTTTGACTCACCATTTTCACATGAGAGGTATCAGAAGGTTTGAATCTCTCCATCACTCCTTTTTTCTCTACTTTGGGCGCCACTGTTCTCTTCTTTTTGACAGGTGTTGTATCATCCACATTTTCATCTAATTTGTTGGACAGTTTACCTCCTGATTTCTGGAATATATCAAGAGAGAAAGAAAGAAATTGCAAGTTCATATGATAAAGCAGGATCTAATATCTGAGCTCAATTTTGAAATGGAGTCTGTTAAACAACAACATCAGCTGGTACTTTAATTGATTTATTTTGGTGAAGAGGTACCTTAATCAATGTAGTCTAGCCACCAGGTATGTTTATCTATTCTGGCTAATAAATAACTTAATATACTCTTGTGATGTACCATACTGTAGTTTTTGTAGGTAACATAATATATTCTGGCTACAAGGTACTTCAATGTATTCTGGCCCTAAACACTTGAATCAATGAATATTGGCCACTTCATACTTTAATAAATGTATTTTGGTCACTGGGTATTTTAATCAACATTTTCTATCTTCATCAGTATATTCTGACCACTAGGTATTTTAATCACTGTATTCTGGTCACAAGGTATCTTGACTAATGTATTCTGGTCAGTAGATGGCCAGAATAATCCAATATATACTGCCTATAAAGGGTATATAATTACCACTAAGTAGTATTACGTATTCTAATTTCTAAATATGATTAGGACGTTAAACGATGATGATGATGATTAGTAACCAGAAGGTACTTCATTAAATAAATACTGACTACCAGATACATTGAATAGGATGAGATCAGCCTCATAACCAATCAAAGCACCTGACTGATTAGATGTAGGATATTTAGAAAAGTTAGTTCCATCTGCTTCCTGCAGGGAGAGTAGGATATGTATAATTAGTGAGATTAGTAATTTGATCAATCTTTACTATAGAAATGTAATAACCTGTTTCAGGTCTTCCAAGTCCCTAGTTGTCATACATTCAAACCAAGATTTATCATCACGAATCTTCTCTACTCGAGGGAAACGGAGGGTGCAACCAGTTTGAAACTTGTCACTTGATACAATTTCTGCTGCCTTTACCTGTACAATAAATAAAAAGATCTGTCAATCATTGAATGAATTAAATAAGAAACATTGAGTAAATATTTCTACTGGGTTTATTCAAACCTGTTGGGGTAGTAAAGAGTCAAACAAATCTGTTAATGCAACAGGTTATAGTAGTGTATAGTACTATAGTTTTATACTATAGAAATGCCACAATCAATATTATAAGGTAACCAATGCAGTTTCTGCTCCTTTATCTCATTACCACTCTATAGTATAAAACTCTCAGGAACCACCCTACAAACTGTAAAATACTTAGAATACTTAGGCAATTTTACATTACATATATCAACACCACCTCCATACTACAGCGACATTCAAAATATCATTCCTTCAAAATCTACTGACCTGTACAATACATGATTTAGAAGGTTCAATCCAAACAGATGGTTTCTCTTTGAATCCAGGTGCCAAAACAATTGACTTGGGTGGGTTTTCATCACTCTTTTTCCAGTGTTTGTATAATTTTTCATTGAGTTCAGTTAATTCATTTTTTGTATATCCTGACCCAACCTAGAAAGGAAATGACCAAACATGAACAGTTTCCTTAAAATAACATTGGAACCTTTTGAAGATGATGCCTGCTAATGCTTTAACACTGAAGGAGATGAAATGATTTTTATGAAACGTAAAAAGAACATGGGTTATTATCCAAAGTTTTGACAAAAGTATTTGAATTGTAATAAACAAAGAAAAGTATAGACATTCTTGAAGAGATTGATTTGTTATTGTAAATCAATAAGGGTTAAAATCTATAATGTTTTACATGAAAAATAGAGAAATACAACACTGCATATTTTGTGATTAGAGACAAAATAGACTAAAAGAATTTACATTTTTTTTCAAGATAATATGAGTTGAATGGGTTTGCTGCCTGACTGGCACCCATGCCAGTGGTACGAAAAAAGTACCATTCGAGTGTGGCTGATGCCAGCGCTGTCTGACTGGCTCCCGTGCTGATGGCATGTAAAAGCACCCACTACACTCTTTGAGTGGTTGGTGTTAGGAAGGGCATCCAGCTGTAGAAACCTTGCCAAATCAGATTGCACCCTGGTGCATCTCCCAGCTTGCCAGTTCTCAGTCAAACTGTCCAACCCATACCAGTATGGAAAGCAGATGTTAAACGGTGATGATGATGATTTGCATTGCATGAAGAGAGTGTGAATGGTGAAGTTAATAGGGTATATTCATCAAAGAAGTTAGAGGTTAATATACAGCTATCAGCACAGTGTTGTACCTGTGGCTAAGACAAATGTTAATAAGATCTAACTTCAGCAAGCTTAATGTAGGGACCACAAAATGGCTCAATTCAGCACTGAAGAAGCAACAACAATCCATTCCTCTGAATTTCTGCAGGCGGTTTGGCAAAAGAGACTGATAGAATAAGTACTAGGCTTACAAAGAATAAGTCCTGAGGTCGATTTGCTCGACTAAAGGCAGTGCTCCAGCATGGCCACAGTCAAATGACTGAAACAAGTAAAAGTAAAGAGTAGATATCCTTTTTAGAGGGAATATGAACTACTTAAAGCCAAAAAGTTAGAGATAAGTATTGGCTTTTAAAAACTCTTTGAGAGACATTTGCATCTAAGTATCTTACATGTCAAAATCAAATTTACTTCGTGAAGAATAAATATGAAGATGTTTCAATAATAAACAAGAAACAAAATTCACATGGAAAAAAAAAAAAAAATTTGTACCTTACAGAAAGAATGAAATATATTTGGTTTTTCACCATCTTTAGGTGACTTTGCAAGAGCAAGGAGGAAGTGAGACATTAGTCCGGACCGATGTCCTGTGCCTCTGTAGCCACCAATAATCAGTAAGTCAAGTTGATCCATCAAACCATCAACATATTCTGGTTTTACCTTGAACCATCCCTCTCGTCGGGCTTTGGGCCGATACACTGATTCACAGTCCTTTATCATTATTCCTTCTTCTCGGTCATCGATTGCCTTGTTCAAGGCTTCAATGCAGTCAGCCCTGGAGAAGGAGAAATATATTTACTAGTTGATAAATGAATTGAAAATTCTTATAAAATTATTCTTAAAATAATGTCATGGGAACCGTTGAGTAACTATACATTGTTGAATACGATTAAGGTACAGCTGTGTATTTGACTAACCCATATTTGGCTTGGCTTGAAGATTCAAAAATGAAACTTCTGCTTGAATCAGAAAATGCTGAGCAACCAAGTTAAACTTAGCAAGGCTTGAACTCAGAATGATATGCCACTAAATATTAGATCTATATAAGAACTCTATCACTAACCTACATGTCTTTTAATTAGCTTTGTAGCAGTAAACCTTCCATTTTTATTGAAATTTGCATTCTAAAATATGAAGTCTATACTTCAAACTAATGTGATAATAGCTAACCTATGAAAAGAAGACTTTTAACTTGCCAAACTAACTTACCATTATACTGTGTTCTGTCTATTATTATTACAACTATAATTGTTTGTTTTTATGTCTCTACTTTATTCAAACACATCCATCACTCTTATCTCTTTTCGTTTTATTATGTACAAAAGCCTATTCTCACTTCACATAACTCATAGTTTCTATGAAAAACTGCAGTCATCAATAACTCTCCAGTTACTTATAGTGTTCTTCAGAATATCACCCTGCTACAATTGAAACTAAGTGTTAACTTGGTCCACTGCATCTGTGGACTTTCCAAGACATACTCCAAATAGTAGTTGTGATACCTGTGCTGGTGGCACATAAAAAGCACCATCCGAACGTGGCCGATGCCAGCACCGCCTCGACTGGCTTCTGTGCCGGTGGCACATAAAAAGCACCACCCGAACGTGGCCGATGCCAGTGCCGCCTCGACTGGCTTCTGTGCCGGTGGCACATAAAAAGCACCATCCGAACATGGCCAATTCCAGCGCCGCCTTGACTGGCTTCTGTGCCGGTGGCACGTTAAAAGCACCAACCGATCGTGGCCGATGCCAGACTCCCCTGGCACCTGTGCCAGTGGCATGTAAAAATTACCCACTACACTCGCGGAGTGGTTGGCATTAGGAAGGGCATCCAGCTGTAGAAACACTGCCAGATCAGACTGGAGCCTGGTGCAGCCTCTGGCTTCTCAGATCCCGGTCGAACCGTCCAACCCGTGCTAGCGCAGAAAACGGACGTTAAACGATGATGATGATGATGATGATGATTTTTACTGAAAATTGTATAGTAGAATGCAGAGTGCAGTCTCAAAAGAGAATAACATTTAATAGCAGAATGGAAGATTTGAGAGGTGTCATATATGTCTGGTTTACTATCTTTATAATTGGTGCTTTAGTCTACACCCAGAACTACAGTAATAGCTTAGGAGTGAAATTTAGGATTTCTTGGTTTTATGTGAATTGATTTTGATAAAACTTTTCCCAGTTGGTTTGCACACTATGGTAACACCATTATTGTGTTTTCATTATTCTGTGTAATGTGCTTTCTTTTTTATTTCAGATTCTTCAGTTTCTGGGTGAACCATGCTAATAGCTTTTGAATGAAAACAGCCCATCTAGACATTTTTTTCAGAAAATGAAGGGTAATGATACATATTAAGCATACATTGAGTATATATTTAACAGAAAACCATAATAATAATATTATAACATTTATTGATATAATGAATTATTTGGCCACATGTGTGCCATTTCAACATAACTTCAAAAACCCTGTTAGTCATGGAATATGTCAATTTCTTAATAGTAGCAGGTTGGACTGCTCCTGCTGCAGCTTTGATGGTTGCCCATAAGACATCTTTTGATGTCAATTGGTGTCCATCAGCATAACATTTTGTTTAACGATGGATCAAAGATTTTTGATAGGGTTGAGATCCAGAGATGCTGGTGGCCACACCATCAACCTTTCACCTTGTATAGCCTAAGACCCTAGGAATGTTTGGGTGGTCCTAGCAGAGTGGGAGGCAGCATTGTCATGCATAAATATGAGATTCCTTAGAAGTGATGGCAGTATGTCATCTAGCCAGGGATCCAAGTCCTCATTCAGGAGATTGTAGTAGGTGGCTGCGGTCACTTTAACCACTCCAGGCACCCTGACTGGGCCAACAAGTCCGTCCTCAATGATACCAGCCCACAACATGACTCCTCCACCTTGTTGTTGACACTCATCTCCAAAACAGACCCAACCATTTGCCCAACCATCAGACCCATCAAGGGTTGCCTTGGTTTTGTAAGTGAACAGAACACAACTCATGTCTAACATCATGTACTTTTGGGCCCATTGAAGCCTTAACTCCTGTGACAGGGCATTAAAGGAGGTAGTTTCAGGGGTTCTCGCATGGAAGCCATGATCCCAAGGATGTGATTTCTGGTGATTTTTGGTACATGAGGAAGTCTGGATGTGGTGAAAATGGCTTTGCTTGCTTGTCCAGGTTTCCCATGTAACTTGTAGCTAATATTCCTTAAATCCTTAGCTTCACAATCTTGGAGGTCCCACAACTGAATCGTTTCTTCCTTGGTGAAGGAATTGTCTAACTAATTTCTCTTCAATGACATGAAGAGAGGTGCCTTTAGTGCTTTCTTTGATGATGACAGACTTTTCTTCATCGCTGAGGCCTTTTCCACATCTCATTGTTCTTAGAGAGGAGAGGTGCTATTAGCATGGTTCACCCAAAAACTGAAGAAAGGAAGTTACACAGAATAATGAAAACATAACAATGGTGTTGCCATAGTGTGCAAACCAGCTGGGAAACAGACTAGGGCAACTCAACAGCAACATAAGCAAAAATAAAAAAAGAGAAAAAAAATCAGTAGAGTTATTCTGTACTCACTTGGATACACCTTTTTTATAGTGACTAATCTGTATTCTACCACTGATGGGTGCAATGGTCTCTCGTATGTATGGTAGGCGCTCTGTGATTGGTAAATTTGTCAAGACTTTATCGTTATGCAATAGAATATCAAAGACTATGAAACACGGGTTGTAATCACCGCTGTCAGCTGATTTGATATCATAATGATTGGCTTTGGTTCCTGTAACAAGTTAGAAAACATTATGCTTTTCAATGATTTATGTGTGTGTGAGTTTGTATAATTTTGTGCGTGCGTGTTATGTTGTTGCTTAGCTCCTAATTATCCCAGACTGAACTGACCTATGATCAAATGTGTTCCAGGCATAATTTTTCTGTGTGTATTTTTAAGCACGGTCTAACTAGAACTACATTAACCCTTTAGCATTTAAACCGGCCATATCCGGCCAAAAGTATTCTGCTTGTTTTACGTTCAAACTGGCCAGATCTGGTCTCTCACACCAACCCTACAATATTGTTTGAAAAATGAACAGCTACCTCATCAAAATCTCATAGCTACAACATAATGCATGATTAGTTCAAAACAATGTGGATGAAAAAGGATTAATTTTGGCAGAATAATGTGAACACTAAAGGGTTAAAAGACATGTGATTTGAGAAAGATTACATAACATAAACAGAAATAGAAAAATCAGAAGTTTGCCTCTCTTCTGCTACAAGAAGATCAGAGTTATTTCAGAGTATCAAGATAAATAAAAAATTATTAGGGAAAATATGTTTGAAATGCAAATAGTGCACTTACTAATGCAGATACTTAGAAGAAAGAGGCCTGAAAAATGCTATTGTCGAATATGAAAAATGTGTGTGAGGAAGAGAAACTACTCAAACTATATCAAATAGAGGGACTAGCCATTGAAATGGACACTTACATAATAACAAAAGTCATTAAATATATGAAAACAGAGAGAAAGAGTAGCGGGGCTATAGGTAAGTTGCTGAGACAATGAAGATATCTAGCAAAGTAGGGCTTAAGAAAGGAAGTGTTGTACCAAATTACTGGCATGGCAGTAAAATTGCCAACAACTGCAAAGGAGATGCTTTGGGAAGATTTGTGCTTTTAAATGTGGCCATTTTGTTGTTCTTGATTTGATCCAACACCGGTTGAACAGATCTATGTTCAAAAGCATTCTCACCATGACCAGTCTATCTGTAAAGAAGAATATATTATCCAATATATTCCTCATCATACCCTTTTACTCCCAAATGTCCTTCACTTACTTTTGATACATTTAAGGTATGGTTTAAAGGAAATTTGATTAGCTAAGTGTATGTGTGTGTATAACACACACACACACATATATATATATATATATAATGTACACACACACAACAGGCTTCTTGGCTCCTTTCAGTTTCCACCTACCATATGCAATCACAAAGCTTTGGTTGGCATGGGGCTATTGTAGAAGGCACTTGCCCAAGGTGCCATGCAGTGGGACTGAACCTCAAACCATATGGTTGGGAATCAAAGTTCTTACCACACAGTTACATCTGTGTCTTTATATGTGTATGTGTGTGAATGTATGTGTATGTATATATGAGAAAAACAGAGAGAGAGAGAGAGTTTGTGTTAAAGGGAAACAATGCTTTCAGCTAAAGTGAATAACTTACCAAACTCGCCAGTGTCTGAGTTGTATCCAAGCATTTCTCCATCTAAGATACAGGAATGGATACCAGGAAGAAAGCTCTCATGAATGTATTGTGTAATGGTGCCTTGAAAGGCAGATGCTCCAAATGTTTTTGAATAATTATGTCCACTGGAAATGCAAATAAATAAATGAAGAAAGCTTGCATGGTTATTTCTTGGCAGTGGTAGTTGTGGTATTGATAATGAATGCAAGTTATATACATATACATAAATATATATACATACACAAAGAGCATGTTATTGTATATACAATAACATGCCATTCACTTCCCAGAACTTTTTCCATGTGCATCTCACTCTAGCTACTGTCACCGAGTCTAATCCACTCCTCTATTCTTCATGTCTTTATGTATTCATCATCATCATCATCATCATCATTTAGCGTCCGCTTTCCATGCTAGCATGGGTTGGATGGTTCAACTGGGGTCGGTGAAGCCAGAAGGCTGCATCAGGCCCAGTCTGATCTGGCAGTGTTTCTACGGCTGGATGCCCTTCCTAACGCTAACCACTCCGTGAGTGTAGTGGGTGCTTTTTACGTGCCACCCGCACAGGTGCCAGACAGAGCTGGCAAACAGCCACGGACGGATGGTGCTTTTTATGTGCCACCAGCACGGGGGTCTTCTGTCTTAATGCCATTTTCAAAATTCATCTCAACATCCCTCCCATCTACAGTCTCTTTCATACACACCTTATACTTAAGTGTAACTGTTATATTACTAAATGACCTACTCACACCACCTCATTTTCACTCAGCACATATTGTACATTTAATTGAGTCCACTCCAAACATCTTCATTCCACAATGCTTCTGACCACTTTCCTGTTCTCTCCACCTCACAAAATGTTTTACCATTTACCATCTTCTTTTACTTTCTGATATTTATCCTCATACCTTTTACCTCCATACAGTCCATCCATATATTTATCTTTACTTTCAATCCAACCATGCTTGCTATTATTAAGCCATATCATCTACGGATAGTAATTCCCAAAGTAAACTCTTCTTTACACTTAAAGTCAGTAGCACCTTCATCATGATTACAAATAGTAATAAGTTTAATACTGATTCCTGGTGCTATCTAACCTTCACTACAAACTCAACATTGTTTCTGTCTTCTGTTATTGTGGCCGTGTATACTCTCTTATGTGGAGGTGCATGGCTTAGTGGCTAGGGTGTTAGACTCATGAGCGTAAGATTGTGGTTTCAATACCTGGACTGGATGATGTGTTATGTTTGTAACAGTATCAGAAAGGATAGGTAGTTAAGTTACCACTTTAACAAAATAGAAAGATGATACCACATTAGCTAGGATAGTGTGCATGTAAGAAACATCAGAAGACAATATTTTACTGTTAATAAATACAACAATTTATTCCTTGAATGGTAGTTCACACATGTCAGTAGAAAGCATATCACAAGGTTATTAATGTTAAAGTTAAAGTTAAACAGGGTGTAGTGTGAGACAAACTAATTTCTAATAATGTACAAGTTGGTTAAGTTTGTAACTTGAAGGTTTTAAAGAGTTAGTATATACAACAAATCCAATGAGTGGTATGCAAGGGGAGTTAGAATCTTGCGGATAAATCAGTGACTACATCTTGTCAACTTGAAGTACCAACAGCAATGAGGTGTTTTCATCTTGGCAGTCCAACACAACTCTCTTTGATTCTTGAAAAAGGCGTGCTTGACTGCTGGGTAGAAGTTGCCACATGTATCCTTCCACAGCCAGCAGTAGTTGGATGAAATGGGCAAAGCATGACTGAGCTATGCTGCCACAACAAAATAGTGCTAATATGTCTCACTACATGTTCTTAAGCAAAACACTTCATTTCAATGTTGTTCCAGTTCACACAGCAGGTAAAAATGAGTAATCCTGTAACAGAGTGGCATCCCATCTAGACATGAAGAATAGAGGAATGGATTAGACTCGGTGACAGAGAGAAAATCGCAGTTGTGGCATATACTGGTGTCACACAAATGGCACTCATGCTGGTGGCAAGTAAAAGCACCCACTACATTCTTGGAGTGGTTGGTGTTAGGAAGGGCATCCAGTTGTAGAAAACCATGCCAAATCAGATTGGAGTCTGGTGCAGCCTTCCAGCTTATATATACATATACATATACATATATCATCATCATTGTTTAATGTCCACTGTCTATGCCGGCATGGGTTGGACCATATATATAAATCTCCTGCAATGGGTTTAGAGCAGGCATTTGGCCCCAAATCGGTAGTTGTAGGTGGATTTATCTGGCCTACATGGGTTAGATGTGGGTAGGAATGATGCTGTACTATTCACACACACAATGTAAATGGCCTATATCAGGAAAAATGTCTTACTTTCGAGAGAAGTAACTATAGTCATCATTTTGTTTGTGAAGCTGTATCCTTTCACCATCAAATTTAGTCTCAATCAAATAGGGCTTCCCAGACAATACTTCAGAAATCTACAAAAAAATTCAAACATATATATGTATATATATACAACATTTACACATGATTCCAAAGAATCAATTTCTGATTTTATGTTTATGATAACCTTATGCATCAATGGTTGTATATATTATTGCAATGCTCATGAGATTGATTTTTGAAGAAAAAACTGTAAATCAATGAAATAAAAAGACTTGCTTATGCCATACTCCTTGGATGCAATGATGTATATATATATAGATGTATGTGTGTAATATATATATATATATATATATATATATATATATATATATATATATAAATATGGATGCGTTGTCTCCTTAAGCAAAACACTTAATTTCACGTTGCTCCAGTTCACTCAGCTGGAAAAAATGAGTTGTACTTGTATTTCAAAGGGCTGGCCTTGTCACATTCTGTGTCAGGCTGAATCTTCTTGAGAACTATTTTACGGGTACGTGTGTCTGTGGAGTGCTCAAACACTTGCATGTTAATTCCACGAGCAAGCTGTTCCATTGATCAACTGGAACCCTTGTCATTGTAACCGACGAAGTGCCAGTTTAGTTTAGCTTCTATAAATATATAGATTATGTATTGGCACCACATAATAGCACCCATGCCATGTAAAAGCTGAGTGAAAGGAAAATTGTACAATGCTATATGGTAGTGAGATGTGTGCCCTAAATGCAGATGACACATGAAGACTAGAGAGGAATAAAACTAGTATACTCTGTTGGATTTGCTATGTCAATGTCAAAGAGGAATTAGGTGTAATGTAAGAGAGATGACTGCTGGTTTGGTCATGTGATTGCATATGGATGAGAGAGTTGCATAAAGAAGTGCTGACCACTTAAAGTGGATGGAGCTTGTGAAAGAAGAAACACAGGAAGATATGGGTTGAAGTAATGAAGGACAATCTCAAGATACTGAACCTTAAGGAAGAGATGACAAAGGACAAAGTAATCTGGTGTCTTGCTGTGCTTGAGAAAACCTGACTACCACAACAGAATTGATATTCTAAAACTACCTTGGTAAATGTTTGAACATGTGAAGTTCTGCCCCACCTTCATTCTCATTGCCCCCGTCAAGCTTCCCCAACATCTCATTCCTTACACTCATCACATCTTTATCTCTGGTATTATTAAGCTATCATAATCTCCTGAAAGCAGAATAGGCACATTCTATGCACTGTCACCCCTACCTTGTTACCTTCTGCTCCACCTCTCTAGAACCATTTTCATTCCTTATTGGTTTCTCTCTAGCCATGCTCTCTCTCTCTTCTGCTAGACTTCCACTAGATTCCTTAGAATCACTTTCATTCCTTATCTTCCTTGTACCATGCTTTTTCCTCTCTGCCAGACTCCATCCTTACACCTGTTTCATCCCCTATCTCTCCCAATGCCTTCACATATCTAACATAACTCCCACCCCCACGAACTACTCCTATATCTCTCACCTTCAATTGCAACATCCACCTCGATTCCAGCTAACCATTTCTCCTTATATTCTTTTGAAATTTTCCTTTCTGTACCTTCACCCAGTCCAATCCTCTGTATCACTTTATGTTTATACCTTCATTGTGCCTTGAGGGTATATCCTGATACATATCCACCAACATCTCTCTCACTTTCTCAATCTCAATCCTTCCTTTATCTCTAACTGCTTTATCCTTGTATCTCTTCCATAGCAAGACATCTATCTCTATCTCTCAATTATTCTTCTAACTTCTCATCAACTAGCATGAAACCACTGCCTTCAATACTACTCCCCCTGTTTGAGGGGACTTTGTTTTGTTTTGCAAGTTGCTTAGTGACTCTGCCAGTGCTGGTGCCACATAAAGAACACCCAGTACACTCTGTAAAGCAGTTGGTGTTAAGAAAGGCATCCAGTGATATAAACTATGTCAAAGCAGACAATAGAGCTCAGTATAGCTCTCTGGCTTGCCAGCTCTTGTCAAACTGTCCAACCCATGCCAGCATAGAAAGCAGACGTTAAATAATGATGATAATGATGCATATAAAGAAACTGTTAGAATATCAAAATTGTCAACTATTCTTCTATTATAACTTCTTTTATATGGGATTAAATAATTAAAAATAGAAACAAAGGAAATATACAGATATAAATAAAAGAAGTGAGACACATTGAAAATAAGTTATAAGTTTAGACAAGTATAGTTACCTTGTTTGGGTGAGCAGTTTCTCCTAACATTGGTGAAAATGGAGTAAATAATGAAATGGCAATCTCATGAGATCTGATGTTAGGATCTGATAGTTGTAAACAGACCTTTAAAAGATAGAAAACAAGTCAAAGTTGTTATTATTACTAGCTGGACCCGTGAAAACTTCACGGAAAACATAGAAAATGTATGCATCTGTAAATTGTGTGCTGGTGCCATGAGAAATGCTTCTATATTGTGACACTTACAGAATATAGAAAGAAGTGTGAAACTGATAACTATATAATCCAACCAAAATATCTCGTTACACAAACGTAAACAGAATTACTATTTAGCCTTAAAATACATTGAACATATTCAAAGAACCTTCTTTGTTTAGTGGTATGGAATGTTCTACTGGTATTCTTTTATTCTTTTACATGTTTCAGTCATTTGACTGTGGCCATGCTGGAGCACTGTCCTTTAATCAAAGAAATTGACCCCTGGACTTATTTTATGTAAGCCTAGTGCTTCTTCTATCAGTCTCTTCTGCCAAACAGGTAAGTTATGGGGACTCAAACACACCAACATCGGTAGTCAAGTAATGGTGGAGGGGGAAAAAACACAGACACAAACATACACACATAAATATAGACACACACATCAATATGACGGGCTTCTTTCAGTTTCCATCAACCAAATCCACTCATGAGGTTTTGGTTGGCCTGAGGCTATAGAAGACACTCTTTAAAGTACAGAGTTGAATTTCGTGTAGCCACCTGCTGGCAACTTTTTTCCCCACCCATTTTTCTGGGCTCTTTTCACAGCTATACCTCATTCAAAATTTGCATTAGCTTTTGTATGAAAAAAAAAGGAAAGGAGGGGAGCTTGTTTGTAGATTGTAGAGAAAATGTTAAATGTGCCTGAAAGAAAAAAAAAAAACATGGTCTTTCTCCCTAAGTAAAAGACATGAAGAACTATCAAAGAAGGCAAATAAGTACCAGGGGTGGGGGAAAGAAGAGAGAACTAACACTCGATCCTTCTAGAACTCCTGGGATAAAAAGGTAAACACCTGAAAGACTTTCCCTCTATTCATTACTAAATGTCTTTCCCTCTTCTTCATTGTTAAAAGTAAAGAAGCTAGAAAAGATTGATCGTATTTCATTCTAATTGTCATTTTAAATGTCTGAGGCTTTCCTTTCTGTCTCTATCACTTCACCCACTTTCTCTACAGTTAAGAGAGTTAAAGTGCATGGCTCAGTGGTTAGGGGTATTTGGCTCACAATCATAAAATCATGAGTTCAATTCCTGGCAGCGTGCTGTGTTCTTGAGCAAGGTACTGTACTTCACCTTGCTGCAGTCCACTCAGCTGGCAAAAATGAGTTGTAACTGTATTTGAAAAGGGGCCAGCCTCATCACATTCTTTGTGAGGTTGAATCTCCCTGAGAACTATGTTATGGCATGCATGTCTGTGGAGTACTCAGCCACTTGTGCATAAATTTTATGAGCAGAATGTTCAGTTGATCAGATAAACAGGAACCTTGTCATCGTAACCGACGAAGTGCCATTTTTTAAAAAGAGTGAAAGAAAAGGAAATGTTCCATATTGTAAGGCAAAAATGTCATGTGTTCAGTATAAGTATTGAAAGCTAAAACAAAATAAGTGCTATTCCGTCATGTAGTGACTTTGCCCTTGACTCGCGTTCAATTTGATAACAACAACAACCTGCACATTGGTGTTTATCTGGGGGCTTGGCCTCCAAATCTGTGAGACCCACAAATGCCGCTGTTAGGACTGGATTAACACCCATAATGACCCTAATGACTAAAAAGATATCAGAAATTATTATATTATTTATTCATTTATTTAAGAAGTGATAGTTAGAGAAATATTTAATGTGTTGTTTTGTGTTCAAGAAGACAGTCACATGTAATTTGATGGTAATTAACAACCAGCAAAAGTTCTGAAACCGAAAGTCATTCTAAGATATCACAGTTCTACTGACCTTTTCAAGATTATTGTTCACATTAAACATCTCTTCAGCATCAGGGTGATATACACCAAATATGGAATTTTGACTCAAACCAACTTTTAGTTCCTTCATTACCATGCGGATCAACCACTTCTGTTCAATGGCAGTCATGTTGCGCAAAAGGTGAAGCATTGTTTCATGTACAACATCATGTTTCTTGCTAGTATTGGAGACTGCGATATCATCCAAACATTTGTTCACATCTGAGATACTCAGGTTACCATTTTTGGGACAACGGTTCTTCAGCACATAGTAGGCTACACTGGCAAAATCATTGTTCTGTCAAAAAATATTAAAGTTTCATGAAGTACTTTCAGATCAAACAATTCCCATTCTAGGCAACTTACACTCATTTGAATATAATTACCATATTTACTTGCATACAAAACCATGTTTTTTCTGGATTTTTAAACCTAAACATAGGGCTGTGCATTATACAAGAACTAAGTATGAACACCTTTTCCAGTCAAGTGTACTGAAAGGTTAAGATCACTATAATAATGTTACATTTTTTTTTGATGAAAGCAGTAAAATATTTGATGTTTGATACAACAGCAGAATATGCATCTGTAGAATCACTGTTGTCAATGTTCAGGATTTTTCAGTTTTTGAAAGCACTACATGAGTTACTCAGTGTGAATATTAGATTACTTAATGATGAAAAAGAATAATACATAAATACAGTCATTATAGTAAAGTGACTATAAATTGGGAGAAAAAATAATTTTGTTCTTGAAATACTCTATTTATTATAATGAACTACAACTATATACATTTTTGTTGAGAGAACAAACTTATTTAACAATGAAACTATTTAAGTGGAAGTGTATACAGTTTACATTATGTTTCTTATGTTCGTCTATACTGGCTGATGTCAGAGAAGACACACTTTTACAGCCTACACTGGTTAAGTTCAAAGGTCACTTTTGAATTTGTTTATTGCTTTGAGAATAGGTAAATTTTTTTCAATGCAGTTATAATAAAACTGATTTTTCTCTATATCATAGTACTAAAGAAAATGCACTATGTATTAGAGAGATATTTGTTTTTCAGGGCTTCATTATTTGCCAACAATAGTGTGCATTATACATAAGTGCACATTGTATATTAAAAAAAAATAAGGTAAATTTTGTATAGTTTGTTTTTCCTTTCCCTTTCAAGTCAGTGACAAAATATCGAAATATATTGTCTACAACAGAATTCACAACTAAAACAGTTTGTAAATTTGAAGGATTGTTTATACCACATATATAGTTATAAGTCAAAATATGGTAACATGCACTAATAAAAGCTATAGAATGCAAATACTATATATTTTCTTTAAAAAAAGTCCAAATTTACTATATTCAAAGGAAGTCTTTAAAATGGGCTCCATCTAGTTAGTAGTAGCATCTCCACAGTATAACTTAAGGCAGTGGAAGATAAAATTTACGGTAGAAAAATTCATGTTGCATAGTTAAGCCAGTAGTTTAGTTAACTAATAAGAAGAGTTAGAGTTAGAATGTTGTTTTCTTGACTAAGAAGGGTCAGTAGTGATGACTGATATGTCTCTTAAACTTATCAGCTGATAGGAATGATTGAGCAAACATTCAAATTGCTCTATCAAGTGTAATGCTCATTTATTTACATTGTTTTGTATTAACCACAAATATCTTGTAACTTTAAGATTTCAATGATGTGACATTTTATTTTTAAAATGGCATTGTAGGATAGGTATGAGGGGCTGGATCTGGCCAGTTTGAATATAAAACAGATAGAATATTTAGGCCAAATACAGGTGGTTTAAATGCTAAAATGTTAAGACAGTTACTGATATAATGTTTAGGGACAAATCATCTGTTCAACACTCAGTAGTTAGTAGATGGACACGGCAGACCTAGATGACACACAGTGGCCAGTAATTAAAAAAATTGCTGAAGGAAAATTTTCTGATATGTATTTACTTACAGCTTCTCTTTTAGTATTAAAATTTAGAAGTTTAGAAGCATCTGGACTGTTTTTCCCAAGACATAATACTTTAATTAAAAGTTTTGCAAATGTATGCTGCAAGCAGGAGAAAAAATAAAAGATAAGTTAGTTATGAATACCATTGTTTTCAAGTCAGTCAAATCTGAAATATTATGAGTGTAAAAACATATCTGAAGAAACGCTACAGTTCATGGCATTGGTTAGTCATTGAATAACCATAAAAATTACATAGAAATTAGCAGAAACATATTATATACAGTTAGTACTTTTATGTAATGAGACTTTGTGTATCTGACAGTGAGGTACACAAGAGTTCAGGTGGAACTTTGGTAACTGTAGTACCAATATATGAGAGAGAGCATCATCCTCATCATTTAATGTCTGTTTTCCATGCTGGCATGGGTTGGGTGGTTTGGTAGAAGCTGGTAAGGCCAGGAGCTGCACCAGGTTCCATTGTCTGTTTTGTCATGGTTTCTACAACTGGATGCCCTTCCTAACACCAACCACTTTACAGAGTGTACAGGGTGATTTTTATGTAGCACCAGCATGATAATGTGTGAGAGAAACTTGATATTTTATTGATAATACTGAACCAATGACAACTGAGCGAATGCAGCAATTCAGAGTAATTTCTAAAATGTTTGATGAAGGTGGTATGACTTCTCTATTGATCAAATAAACTGAGCTTGTGCCTTCTGAACATCTCAGTTGGATTTGAAGATGTCATTTGAAAACTGAAGAAATAAAAATAGATGATAGAATAAACCAGTCTGAGAGGAAGATGATGCTGTTTAACCTTAGGTCAAACTTGATCAAGCAGAACTATGATCAAATGCATTTTAATTGTGACCAGCCCATCAAATCAGTAGGCTGTAATTTAAAGGAAAATTGACTACTATTTTTAGGGTATTGAGAGAGCATGTAGATGTTCCCTCATTAACTGAGAGGCTATAAAAATTGGTAAATAAATAGTAAATAAAAATTAACTGGAATAAATCATTAGAGTGGTAATGACACAAAACACATTTCATTTTCATTTTTCAAATAGGTTGTAACAAGGTTGAAGAAAATAGAAAATGAATACTTCTTTGATTCCATAAGCAACACGTTCATTTTCCAGGTGAGGAAGTAAAAGCCGCATCACTGGGTAAAATGAATCAGTCTGAAATAAACAATATATATACATAAATAAAATACATAAATGTGTATGACTGTGTGTGTGTGTGTGTGTGTATATATATATATATATATATATATATATATACATATATATAATTATTGTCTTTGAGAGCGGTCGAGTTCATTTTTAGTATTCTCGTTTGTGAGAGCAGTCAAGTTTATTTCAGATATTCTCATTTTAAAACTCTACGGCTAATAATAATTCTACTATAGGCATACAACCAGCAATTTTGAGGGAGGTGGCATCAACCTGTGTTCATTGACTCCTGTTCAACTGTTACTTATTTTATTGACCCTGAAAGGATGAAAGCCAAAGTTGACCTTGGTGAAATTTGAACTCAGAATGTAAAGATGGATGAAATATCATTTTGCCCAGTGTACTAACAATTCTGTCATCTCACCGCCTTAATAATAATAATAATTATAATAACAATAATAATAATAATAATAATAATAATAATTTGAATTCAAAACACAGAGCTGAAAGAAACGCTGCTAAACATTTCATTCACCCTGCTAATGATTTTGCCAGTTTGCTACTTTTTTAAAAAATGGGTAATAATAAGAATAACAAGATCACTCAGAGCGCAAACCTCTGCCAAGGAAATACCAACATCCTCTCAAAGATTAGCCAGAGATGATTTTTAAAATGAAAATATCTGAAATAAACTCGACTGCTCTCACAAACAAGAATACTAGAAATGAACCTGATCACTCGCAAAAATTAAGTAAAAAAATTGGGAAAATAATCCAGAATTCTTGTCTGGGACCAGATCAATCCCATAATCTAGTCAGTTCATGCCAGTCATGAGGTTAAACATCACTGGAAGTTTCATCCGAATCCATCCAGCGATTCTTGAAATATCTTGTCCATAGACAAACAAACAAACACAAGTGAAAACAATACCTTCATTAAGGCGGAGGTAATAAAGTTCACTGAAAATGAAACTAAATTTAAAACTTACAGTTTTCTTGCCTTTATGCAGTTCCTTATGTTTTTGTCGCCATTGATCAAGAAATAGCCTCAAATTCTGCTTCTTTTTCTCAATTCCTTGAGCTTTCTTTATTTTCTCAAGCAGACCTGTTAACTCTTCAAAATGGACTTTATCAGAAATTTTAGTCTCAACAGGTTTGTCTGTCTGAGCAACATCCATAGTAATAAGTTTTAAGCTGGAAACAGAAAGATGAAAGACTGTCATCCAGAATGTGACCATCAAGAATGATTGAAAAAATTTTTTATTGGACCCTCAACGTCAAGGAAATAATCAACCTGGTGCAGCTCTTTGCCTTACTATTCCTAGTTAAATCATCTTACCCATGCTAGCATAGAAAACAGATGCTAAATGATGATGATTATCAGCTTTTTGGAGACAACTTACTTCAATGAATTTCATCCAAAGAAAAGTGGACATTAAAACAATGATCATATATATATATATATATATATATATATATATATATATATATATATATATGCTTTAGATATTTTTACATTCTAATTGTGCTTGGGTTGCTGTTACTTTTGCTCTTCATAAGTACCAGTAATATACTTGCATCACATCTTTCAACCCCTTTAAAAAAATTTGTGCTCTATGCGAAGAGTGGAAGAGAATACTCTTTCATAATTCTGTTGGAGTTGAACATGTAAATACCACTGGCACATCAACACTCACCACTTCATCTATCGAAAAAGCCTGTTTAACCTCGACCTCACACAAAAAGTCTATTAAATATATAAAAGTATGAACAGGCTCAGGTGAGGCTGTGTGGTAAGAAGCTTACTTCCCGTGCATGCGTCGGTCTATTCGCTGTATTGATTTTTGATGAGACGGATTTTTTTTGAGCTGCTTGGCAGCAGTTTGTCGGTGAGTGTCATATCGGTGGAAAGGAATGTATTCGGACCTTAGCGAGTATGAGCTGTCCTCAGTGGAGGAGGAGCTCATTAAGGCGGTAAATAGAATGGATGAGCATTTGGAAAGAGTAAAGAGTTTTGCTGAAGCTGCAGAAGTGAAGAAAAGGGAAGTGGACCTTGCTGGACTGAAGGAGCTGCGTAAGATGACACAGAAGGTGGGGTTATGGTAAATATGGAAAAGAAGACCATTACCTACAAGGTGTACTCAGTGGAGAGTAGGAAGGTGGAGCAGATGGAGATGGAAAAAGTAGAAAAAAGCATTGAAGGGTCTTTCGAAGGAAGTGCCATATATAACGAAAGGAAATGGATATGGGACGGTGGTTGCCCAGTTAAGGACAGCAGAGGAGGCAAAGAGGCTGGTGAGTACAATGGTGAGAACGGAGGAAGTAGTACTTCTACCCACATACCTTGGAAGAAAGACTTCTAATGTGAGGGTAGAAGGAATTCCACCCGATATAGAAGTGGCTTGGGTTACAGCAGCTGTCCTCATTGGTAGTGAGGAGGAGGTGGCTGCCCTCCACGCCACAGAGATGGAGGAAGGAGGATATAGAGGAAAAACATTGGAAATCATCATACAAGTGGAAGTGAAGCACATAGAAAATTTGATGGAGACAGTGACGGGAGAAATAGTATTGAGAATATGGGTAGAGGGCAGAATTCTGCGATGCTTTAAATGTTGCCAAAAAGGCCACATTAGAGCTCACTGCCCTCTACAGAGGAAAACGACAGAAGAAGCGTTGCTGAAGACGGAGAAGAAAAAAGAAGTACAGATAGATGGAAGGAACAAGGAGGACGAATGGACAGTGACAGAGAATAAAAGGAAAAAGAGAAAGAAGAGGAAGAACAGTCAGTGTGATGTGGGACCCCAGACCAACTCCATTCCACCCAAGACCACTCAGACCCACCTTCCCCATACAGACACCAAACCCACCCACCCCCTCTCCCTACTTGAAAAAAAAAAAGAAGATAGTACAGGCACCACAAAATTTACAAGACCCCTCCCCCAGTGAAAAAGGTTACGTGTACATGGAAGAGAGAGTGTTGTCACTCAGTGATGGGGAAAACGGTAAACCAAAGACTAGATTAAAGACTAATGAAGACTCGGGACTCAGAGGTGGCGAGTGGTGTTACTCAGTGTGGGGTGAGTAACACACTTTTCATATTCTCATTTCTCAGTAGTATCATTATTCTAATATTTTGATTTTAATGTTTTTCATGTTCAGTTTCATGTCATTCATAGCATCATATTTTATTTTAATTGTTATATGTACCCACATGTGTTGTAGTGTTACCCTCTATGTAATGCCTTTATGGCAATTTAAAAGAAATAAAGAAGCTTGCTTCCCAACCACATGGTTCCGGGTTCAGTCCCCCTGCGTGGCACCTCGGGCAAGTGTCTTCTACTATAGCCTCGGGCCGACCAAAGCCTTGTGAATGGATTTGGTGGACGGAAACTGAAAGAAGCCCGTCGTGTGTATGTATGTATATATATATATATATATATATATGTGTGTGTGTGTGTCTTTGCGTTTGTGTTTGTCCCTGCCACTCCCGCTTGACAACAGATGTTAGTGTGTGTTTACGTCTCCGTAACTTAGTGGTTCAGCAAAAGTGAGCGATAGAATAAGTACCAGGCTTACAGAGAATAAGTCCTGGAGTCGAGTTCTACGACTAAAAGGCGGTGCTCCAGTATGGCCGGAGTCAAACGACTGAAAGAAATAAAAGAATAAAAATTCCAAGTTCATATTATAAAAAAGTCAAGGAAGTGGAGAGTAGATCGGATTTGGGAATATGAAAAGGAAGAAAAAGTCCAAAACTTTTGATTTTACAATATGTCAAAATTCCATAGAAAAAAACTTACATATCATAAATGATTATACTTAAATCACTATCTACTAAATGTATTGTTTATCTAACTTCCCAGATAATGCTGTGCACATAATGTACTTCCTTGTTTAATAAAACATGAAACCATACGAAAGATTGTTTTCTTTACCTTAAATTTATTTCATAAAACTGGGTGTGTATATCAAGCAATAAGTCCTGGTTAGAATGAAACACATTCCTAAAGGTGAAATAAGGAAGGAATTGCAACGTCAAGACAGAATGTTCAAACTTTGCTGAGGATACATAGGCATACACCCAGAACAATAAGTAACATGCCAGATAGCGATCGACGTGGAATTTTTTCTCCGAGAAAATAACCTGTTAAGACTGTAAAGACAAATGTGAGGGAATTGGTTAAAGGTACGGCAATAGAAAGATCAGCCGAAGCGAGAGTTAAATAGAATAAAACAGAGCCGCACTGATTAATTAGGAAAGCCGCTACATACTTCAAACGAAATACTAGAAACAACAGCTCGGACTTTAGCTGTAAAATGGTGTTTTGCTCTTTTATGTTCTCAATACCAGCACTTGTTTTCTTTAGAATAGGGTTAGTGCATCCCCATATTACTGATACTAACACTAGCCAAAAAACACTTATTAAGGTATCCGAGTAAGTCATTGGAAATTAATTTAGAAATCTGGGAATAAAAACAATAAAAGAAGGGAGTTAACTGCCGGTGACAAGCCAGAACTTGTTTTCTATACAAATAATGTAAATCAGTTTACCTTTACTTCGTTTATCTTGCTTCGTTCACACACAAGTTAATTGCTGATAGCGAGCTGCCAGTTTATAACTAAATAAATGGTATTTTCACAATAATAACGTTGATTAGATTTTATAACTTATAACCACATTTTTTCGATTTATATTAATTTTCTAATTAACCAATCTTGAGTGAGGAAGACGCGGGGGGGGGGAGGGAGGTTACGCAGTGAAGTTCAGGGAGACAACTTCTTCAGCATCCGGTCTCACAATGGCTGCTTCACGCGCTTCGGTTCAGGGTATGAAGCTTGTGAAACCCATACTCTCTGTCGACAGCACCGAAGCTCGGAGAAGGGTCCTAAATTTATACAAGGCTTGGTATAGACATTTACCGTACTTAGGTAAGGCTTTCCTTCCTTTCTAGCTATTCTAGAAATAAGTTTATCTTGTAGGTTGTTGTATGTCATTGTGAAGGACACGTAAAAGTGATTTTGTTTTCTTCTATTTTTATTAATAAATCAGTTATTGAAATTGAATTTTTTATTCTTTTTACTCGTTTTGTTACTTTTATGAACGAAACTTCTCTGTCATTTATAGACATAACCAAACACAGGAGGTTTGACAGTCGTATCAAAGGTTACTTTTGTTCTGTCGTTCTAAAGATGTTTATTCTGCTAATTCGGTAGACTTCTTTCAGTTACATCAATTGCACATCGTATGTATTTGAAGAATTATCGATTCAACAGAACACGGGAGTTATCTCATATTTCAAATCAGTATATGTTTGAATGTCGGAAAAATTTGTAAATTTACTCGTATATTCGGATATTGTTTCAAAAACACTCGTCTAAAAAGAAAACATTTGTTAACCTCAAAGTCAACCCTCATTAAACAATTAAGATCGAAAGCATTTTAAGCCATGACCACCTTGTAACACATTATTTATATATCCCTCTTTATATGTTGGACATCATATAGTTCAGTGCGGGCTAAGATATTGAGCATAGTGAGCTATTTTTACACCTTAATTGGAATTAAATCCGTAATAAAACAGTCATTAAGGTAAGGGCGAGAACTCCGATATTTATAGTGTTGAAAACGAAACGAGAACATCCCAGAGAAACAAGATGGAACAGGTAGGATAAAACCAGAGGTGAGGGCACTCGGTTGATTAGCGAGTTTGATCTTAGGAGGAATGCGGTTGACAACTGTTTTGTCACAGTATTTTCAAAGTTCCTTTGCAGAGTAGTGTCTAACAGTCATAGCCAAACTGCGGCCCTCGGGACCTTCTGAATGGTATGCCTTGAATTTTTAGTAGTACGACTAGTCTCATGATGTGTCATATCTCGTGCAGCCTGCTTCTCGGAAAAGGTTGCCTATACCTGGTCTAATAAATACAGATCGTAAAACAACTTTGAGAGAAAATTTGTAATTATCATTCACAACGAAAGATTTCCAAATACTTAAAAGTCGCTTAATAAATAATCTAATCCGCTGGTATTTTAGATTTTAACTTTTCTAATAAGAACACTTGTTTTAACTTAAGTAACAAAGGCCTACAAATAGAATACTTGCTACACTACAACAAACACGACAAAGTGATCGTGTCGTGTCGTAAACAATCTTAAGAGTTTGGAGGCGGGGCAAAATGAGTAATTTCTGATTTCTTGTTATTTCCCCCAACCTATTTTCAATCATTACATCACAATTATTGCATAATGTTAGGAATAAAAATTGGTCAGCATTGTTGGTATTGTAATTGAGAGAGTTTGAAACATAGGTAACGTACTTTTTTCCAAGAAATTTTCCTTCAACTTTGACCTGATCCAAATTGAGGTTGCTAATAAAATATCTAGATACTTTTTAGTGTCTAATAATCAATATTCTTTTCTCTGTTGGATTCCAAGTCAATTTCTTCCCACAGTAATGTTTAATTTAATAGTTTTCAATTTTCAAAGGATGATGTCTAATGCGGGGCAAAATGAGTAATAACTATTTTCAATATGTTCACTTTAATTGCATGGTGCATCAGGAATAGAGCTACACCAACTGATCGTGAAGAAGCTATAGAGAATATTTTATGTTGAGTTTAGATTTAGTCGTGTTTTGTTAATTTCATATGTGCCATGTTTTCATGATTCTCTTTCATTTGACCTAGATATTTAAAATTTTTCTTGCATTTCTGATTTTTCTGATGTCCAATGATGGATATTGATGTGCATGAGTATTTCTTCAGATGTAATTCTGGAGAATTGAAAAGGCAAATTTACCTTATCTTGTCTTACTCATTTTGCCCCATCTAAATCTGTCTATTATTTTGCTCAAAGAGAAGAGAGATAATTTTCCAAAACAGTGTTCTGAATATATTATTTTTAATGTATTTAGAGAAGATCATTTGCTTAGCTGATACAGCTTATGTATGGTAGTGAACATTTGTAAAAAAATTTTTTTCTCATAGTCAAAAATGCAGTAAATTTTACACATTGTGCCTCACCTCATACTTTTCATCATGAAAGTTAAAACAAAAGTGATCCTATTAAAAAAGTTAAATATTTTAAAGAATGAAAATAAAATACTAATGGATTATTAAACAAATTATTTAACAAGTGACATTTAATAATCTATCCTGGATTGTTTTGATTTTGTTATTAGAATTGCTTCTTTCATCTTCGTGTGTTTCTATTTCAGTGCGTGATTATGATGTTCCTTTGACTATAGGAGAATGTAAAAACAAACTTCGAGAATTATTTTTGAAAAACCAACATGTTACAGATCTTAGAACTATCGACGTACTTGTCATTAAGGTATTTATTTTGGAAATATTTTTCTTGTGGAAATTGAGCCTTCATAAAATATCAAAGTAAAATTTATTTAATTGGTAAATATTTGATTTCAGAATATATTAGTTGTTTCTACCTCAATTTCTATTGAATTTGATTTCATTAATCAACATGACAAATAAGCTCATCCATCTTCAAACTATACTCGCAAAAAAAATTTGTGTGCATCACTGTAAGCTATCAAAATGTTCATAGATTACAAGGTTTCCATTGCTGCAATCATTGAATCGTAGCATTCAGTCAATCATATCTATTTACAGTTAAGTCAGCTGAGTCATTTGGGAATTTGGGGTTAGAGCAATGGAGATAAAATATCATCGGTGTCAGGATATGCACTTTAGAATTACCTTAAATTTTTAGTTGTAAGTGTTGGGCTGCAGCCAATGATAATTTTAGACCCACCTATTTCTAGATAGGTGCAGGAATGGGTGTATGGTTAGAGGTTCACTTGGCAACCATGTGTTTTCGGTTGCTGCCCACCATGCAGTAGCTTGGGCAAATATTTTCTACTATAGTCTTGGGATGACCAAAGCCTTGTGTGGGAGTTTGTTAAACAAAACAAAACCTGTCATCTTTGTGTGTCCATCCTTTTTTGTCTTGTGATTACTTGCCAATTATAAACAAACATCACTGTCACACAAGCAGTGACATTTGCAGTCTTCTGTGAAAACATGAACAGGAGGAAATATTACCTTGCTTTGAAACAGGTTGGTGACAGGTAAAGCGTTTAATCATTCTGCTTCAATGAATCACATCTAATCCATGTGAGCATGGAAAAGTAGACATTGAAACAATGATGATGATGATGAATTAGGGGAGGATAGACATAACTGGGTGTAGTTACTCAGGTAAGTGTTCAATTTGAATTATAGTTATTAGTGGTTGAAGGGGAAAAAACTTCAGTGGATAGATTGTTCATGATCTGAGGAATCAAGAAAAAGGACATGGATGCATTTAGTTGATTTATGGTGAAGTGAGTGTAAAACTGTTATTGTAATAGAAGAGAAAGAGATAAAATACATGTTGACAGGCAACAATGGGCAGTAAAGACTTACTTATTTGACAAATAACATTTTAAATGAATTTGTGTATGGGTGGAGGTGTAATCTCTTGTCTCAGATATATGAACAGTAATGTATTGAAGAGCATTGGGGTGAGATGGAAAGCAAGCTTTTCCAATGATACAAAATATTTGTAGCTTGATACACACCTAATTCCAGACTTATTATTTAGACAGCTAGTGTCTTATGTGATGTATATAATTCATTGGTAGCTGAATCTCCATAAATCATTGTAATAAATTATTCTATTCTACTTATTGTATTGAATACTTTTTCTATCATTTACACTTAGTGTATATGTGTGGGGGAAGGTATGTGGTTAGGGTGTTGCACCCCAACACAGCTCCCATGACTTTCGGAAACATTTTTTCACGCTCAGAGTTGCTGAAGCATGGTATAAACTGCCTGCGTCAGTTGTTGACTGCCATGACACTGCATCCTTTAAGGCCCTCATGCTTCCCGAAATCCGTCGAAACTACACCTGATTATATATGCACTTTAGATGAGTTGTAGTGCACCTGAGCACTGTACACAATGTTTATTATTATTATAAAATCATGGTTTTGATTCCTGTACCAAGCAGTGCATTGTGTTTAGCAAATACTTCATTTCATATGTGCCAGTTCACTCAGCTGTAAAGAGTTCAAGCCATAGCTGGAAAGTTAACTCAACAACAAACTGGTGTCCTGTTCAGGAGCAGCATTGTAATATCAGTCATTTATACATCTTGGAAACCAGGTTCAGCCTTATGAGTTCTAGGGTTATTGACAGCTCTAAGTATATATATGTGTGTAGGTGTATGTTTGAGTTCCCTTGTTTTGACACTGTGATAATTGTAGATGAGTGTCACCATCATACAAGTGGTGTCGTTTGTTTCCATCTTTGGTGAAAACATGCAGCCATGTGGAAATATTACCTTGCTTGGAAATGGATGTATGTTGGTGACAGGTAGGGCATCTGCCTGTAGAAACTGTACCTCAAAAAATTCCATCTGACTCTTTCAAGTATAGAAAGGATACTTTAAAATGATGATATCAAAACAAACACACACACACACGCGCGTGCTTTGCAAGGGGAATAACTGCAGTGACAAACAAGTTTCAAAAATTGCAGCATTTACAGTTCAGATTAGCAGGTGATGAAGTTACTGAAAATTTGTTGGAATGCAACGTGTGTTTCTAATTTTGATTGAATAAGTTAGGCAGAGTTGAACGATGTTTGTCACTTAGAAACAATGCTGATATTAGGACAGATCTTGTGATATTTTAGGCCAAGGTTCAGTACTTTTACCTCACAGCTTTCTTTTATTTGGAAAGTTTTCTTTCTTAAGCTCAAATTTTATAAAATGTTCATGTCTTTCTCAAAAACATTAACCAACAAGGGAGCCTCCATATAGTTGCTCAGTCTGCCAGAAGTAGCTGTCAAATCTCTCTCAAATTGCACTATACTATTTTAAGTAAAGCAAGATACACTGGGTAATATAATCAGGATGGTGACAGATGAAATGTCTTTGCTCATAGGTATGCTCACCCAGAGATGACCTGAGTTAAACAACAATAGCATGTAAGTGAATTAGCTTCAAATAGGAATCAAAACTAGCTCACCTTACTGTTTGCTTATCCTTATTCTGTTACTTAAATTTATATTTCCAGAGAAGTTGAAAATTATGCACAATGATAGACTCACTAGTTATGTGTTCAAATACTACTTGTGACAGATTATGTTTAATGATTATTATAAAGGTAAAATAATATATAAAGATGTAAAATACATTCCCAGTAATAACAAACAATATTTTTTTATATGTCCTGTAAATTATTGAAGATAACTAACTTTGTCTTGTTCATTCCAGGGTCAAATGGAGTTGGTGGAGACCATGGAAGTCTGGAAACAGAGACATCATATTATGAAATATTTCAGGGATTCTGAGAACCCTCGACCTGCAGATTTTCTATCCAAATTCTATGATGGCAGTGATTAGTTCCACTTCCATAAAGTTGCTCTTGTTTTGTATATTAACTTTTGTAGGTTTGTTGGGGCATTGTTTTGTGTAACAAACAAATAGGCAATAAACTTATATGAAAAATTTGTTGTCGTTGTTGAGTATATAGTTAGTTGTGTTGAAACATGTCTGGTTGTAGAGGTAACTGTTGGAACATTTAAGAGAGGTAAATAATCTGTCATAGAATAAATCTGCTGTTTTAACCTGAACTGAAATCATGTGATGATGGTGGAGGTAGTGACAGTGATGACAAGATGGTGATGAAACTTAATGAGACTTCATTTGGAGCAGTTTTGTCAGCAGCACAGTCTTTTGAAGATGTTGAATCAAGCCTAATTATGTATATTCAGTGTTTACAGTGGAACAAATCTTTGTGAATTTGATCTGGAATCTACATTTAATCAGGATAGACATTTCCTATGAGTTCTGTGTTCTATCATTCTCTAAAATCTCTCAGACTATTTTGACAAAAACTCTTTATTGTTAATTTAAATATTAATGAAGTTCACAGTCAACATTAAAATAGTTGTTTAATTATAATTTGGTGACCAGATTTATTTAGTTGATTGATCAATATTGGATCTATTTGACAACTAGCATTGGTCTGAATATGTACCAATGAAATTCTTGTGGTCAGTTACATTAACTTTAGTCATCCTTGTGCACTATTAGAAATCATTACAGTTGTTCTTTGTTCATTTTTCTGCAAACTTTATTTCCTATTTGTTCTACTATCTTCATTATATTTATCTATCTGTAGTAATACTGCTCAGGTTATTGTTATCCAATATATTTATAGATTTTATGTCCATGATATGTCCAGTCTAGGTGGTTGATCAGCAGAGATGGCAGAACATTGAACAGATTGCTTTGCTGTAATCATTCTAGCTCTCTCCATTCTGAGCTCTAATCTTGCCAAAATCAACTTTGCTTTTCATCCCTTTAGGCGGATAAATAGAATAGCAGTTCTGTACTGGGGTAGATTCTTATCTAACACTTTCTCTCTTTCTTCTGGAAAAAAATTGATTGAGGTCAAATCTGGAGAGGTATTGGCTCCATCAAGTGTGAAATGTTCAAGACATGCTGTATTTCTTGATGGCACTCGTACAGCTTCACCAATGAGTTACAGGCCCATGGCATGATATAACATGTCCAAACTATCATAATTTCATTTATCATGAATCATCCAAGTTTTTAAATCTTTTGAATACTTACATTTTTCGATCCCCATAACACATCTTACACAAAATAAGTCTCAAATCATGGATGTCCCTTGATAATTCTCTTGAGATCATTATTACTATAGAAAACTGTTGTTTACCTTGTTTTATTGATCATACTGATGAATTTTCTAAAGTCTTCAATTATTTTAATAAAAACCTGCAACATAGATACCTCTTGTGATACTTTGTTAGGGGAATCACTGCTGAAAATAAAGCATTGAGATAATTTTCTATGAAGAAGACACTTGAAAAAGCTTTTGTGTCTATTTGAATTTAGGGTTCTGAAAGATAAGAATTTTGTTTGTTACACTATGTTTATAGAGGCTATGAGCACATCACGATACCAATATATTTACTGGTAGTTGGTCTGGGACAACAGGAGTTTGTTAATCTTGACTTGGAATATTGTACAATGGTTGATGCACCCATTGAGCTTTTGAACTCAAACAAAACCATTTCTTTATTACACACCTGGTTGTGGTGATAGTAGTGGTTAGTTCTTAACCCTATTGAACTTAGTTCCGCAACTTAACGAAACACCTATTAGCTTTACAGTGCTCCCATTGTGTACATTTGTGAACTATACCATTCTGTGGTATCTAAATGAACTTGGCTGTTAATGCAATTCCAAGGTGACAACAGTATATTGACCAATTATTGTTTGTTCAATATCTTACCTTCTTCATCATTCACTTTTTTAGACACATCAAATTTATCATGTTCCATTGGGAATAGTTTCCTTTTGCTGTACGTATTCTGCTGCTATTTAATGTATTATGGCTGGAAATATTGTACACTAGATATTTATATTGTGAAGAGGGATGGACAAAAAAACCCTACTGAATTGGATCACTCAATGTATCTTAATGTAAGTGGTCTCACACTGGTAAGGAAAATGTGACTATGTAATGTTGATCTTGTTTTTTGTGTAAGGCATGTGAGATGGCTACAACAAAGAAATAAAACTTTAGCCACAAATAATGAAAATAAATCGGTCTTTAATCAACAAAGTTTTGATATCTAAAACTTGAAACACACAAAAACAAAAATAAATTTTCCAGTCAAGAAATATCTAAAAAGACAGTCTAAATTCATTGAAGAAAAAATAATTTGTCATGAATGCGATGGTGTGAGTAAAAATGTTTTATTCAGCTTGTTTGTTGCTGTTAAAACTTTTTATTCAACAAAACCATGTTTTTTTGTTTTTTTTTTGAGGAGGATAAGAAATGGGAAGCTGTGCTGTTCATATTTTTCCTAAAGGTGTTGGCATATGTGAAAGGCAAAGCAAAAAGCAAAAGCACATTGTGGATTTGTCTCTCAAATATATATATATTTTTTGGTGCTTGGTGAAGAGATATGTAGCTTTGTTGTCTAAGTTTTTCATTTCAACACAAATGATCATGGCTGATTTCTGAAATTGATCAGATGAAATAGAAATTGTTGTCTGATCAAATTCACTCTTTTGCTGGCTTTGGCTAGTGATCTTTGACCATACTAGGTTACTGCCATCATAAGAATATTTCTTTGAAGATATATGGTTTAATAGTTTGAACTTTTCCTTTCTCTGTTGATGCACTTCTTTGATTTGGAGTTTGTTGTATGTTTTGTTTGCAATATACAAATTTATCTGTCTATTTGAGGTATGAAAATGTTTGATTCAAATGTTTGGATTATGAGTTCAGTCAAGAGACTTTAGTTCAAATTTGAATATGTCTAATTTCTAATTGTCAGATAATCTGGTGCAACAGTTTAGATAATTGTAATTCTCTCTAATTCAGTCATCTGAAAGATTAGTTTAACAGAAAGAGAATGTATGCTTGAATTTCTGGAAAATCTTGATTTGGTTTTGAGATTCTTTTCCATCACTCCAAAAATTATTTCATGAATTACTGCTTCATCAGTACAGTGGAGAAAAAAATCACCGGGCTACCTTTGAAAAAAAAAAAAAAAAAACCTGAAAGAACTTCTGTGACACCATTGAAATAATATGGAAAATAAGCTTTTGGTAATGCCATACAAATGCTCCATTTGAGTAAATGTGCTGAAAATTTAAATCTAAGACTCAAAAGTAAATTATGATTATGTAAATTCTATACAGGAATATAAACATTTATTAAATAGATGGGAAACCTTAGATTTAGAGAATGAAGGGTATAGGGAATTGCAAAATTCATTTTGGTAGATATTAGCTACATAAAAGAAGAAACTATCAATCAGCTATCAAGATTTGACTTTAATTCCAACTTGATGTTATTTAAACCAATGACATAATAATAATAACTTTGTATTTCTTCTTTAAATATTTCTGGTTTTACATTTCTATAAGAATGTTGGATTGGATAGTGTATTTTATGTAGTTTGATACTTTACTGCGTCAAGTTCAGATTTCACTGGAAGTGTCTGACTTTCAACTCTTGGGATGACAAAATAATTACCAGTAATATATTGAACTCAAAAGAATATCAACTTGAAACACACAAAAACAAAAAAACAACAAACTTGTATTCAATTTAGGTAAATTAGCTCATGTTTAGCCCCTGGTCTGTCCTGAGTGAGAAAACTTATGATCAAAGATGTTCCAACAGAGATCATCCTATCATATTTCTGACATAATGTATCTACATTATTGAATGTGTCCTTCATTTTGTAAGCACCATAAAGTGACAAGCAGATCTCTTGACTGTGTATGATATTGCCTGACTGGCATGGTGAGCTCTCAGCAAACTGAAACTACTCTGTGAATTTAATCCATAATCAAAGTGATTCCACTGTTAAGTAAAGAGGAAATCAGATATGCCACAACTTTCATGTTCTTCCTTATAAAAGTCAAGGATTCTTGAGCATTTTGAGAAGTGATGAAAATTATTATCCAGTGTATACTCTCAAGCTGTATTCCTTTCATTATTTGAACTAAATTACAACTAAAATTTACTTTAAGAATCCAAATAATGAAGTGATATTTCGAGTACTAATATGAAATTGAACCAGTCTCTTGATCTTGAGCTATGTGTTTCAGCTCAGGATCTTACAAGTTAGTCTGCATTAGAAGTTATTTTAGAAAGAATGATTAAATATTATATAAGAAGATATTTCCTTTTCTTAGATGAAAAAATAACTATGAGCCAGTACAGAAGTTTTGACATGGTCAGAAGACCTGCTGAAAATAGTAGCTAAATGCTCTCAAATCCTAATCATGTTAAAACTGGAAAGAATGTATTAGACAACGTAGTCTATGATATACCTAAAAAGACATGATGGTCAAGGCTAGAATGTCTTTGATCAAAGTTTTCTAATTCAGGCTGACCAGTGGTTAAATAACAATAATTACAGCTTTATTTATCCACCCTCACAATTGAGAGAGAGCCAGTAACTGGATTTTTGCAGATTCTATCAACAAATGATCAGCTCTGTTGGCTTCAGATTATGGAATGCTGAATTTGTGATGTTCATACTATTCCCAAGAGTATAAACAGATTAGATGAAATATTTGCTGTGGAGAATCCAAATTAGTTCATAGACTTGGTTTTCTGGGAGCTTCTCACCTTTTGATATTTACATCTCTTGAACTGTTAACAAAAGGTAAAAAAGGGCCAGTGTTGGTGTTTATTCTGTTACAATACACTGAGTGGATGAAAGTAAAATCCTTGCACCACTTATAATCAATGCACCCTCTGAGCTGTGCACCTTTTTTTAATGCAGCTAATGCACAAAGGAAAAATGTATGCACTTAAGTTTTCCAAGATGAAACTGACTTTTTTTAAATTGAAGATGTTTACTTGCCAGGATGCCAACATATGCTGCTAAGAAAGACAAAATTTGCACACAAGCAAATTTTTGCACACATCCTCTAAAAAAATTAGTGAGAACATTGCCTATAATATGTTATTTTAAACATTAGTGATTAAAAATTGGAGGGGAAAAAAAAAGAAAAGAAAGGATAAAATAAAATGGGCAAATTGAGGAATATTGTATATTTCTCCAGACAGCATATTTCTGTGGAGGAGGCATAATGCAGAATTTTTTTCTCTGTGTATAATAAATCATTTTACATGTCTGCATTAATATGCATGCTATGCATCAAACAATACAATTGAATATTTACAAATCAATGCAGATAAAGAAAGCTAGCTCATCAGATCATGGTTACATCGATGCTTCAACTCTAAGTATGCCTTATGGGGCAGCAACTTCAACAGTATGCAAAAAATGGTGGAAGTATTAAATATAATAGAGACTAGAATGTTATATGCCAACAGGTAAATTGTGTCTTACAAATAGTAGATTATCTGAATGTGAGCTATTATACATTATTTATTACTAAGGTGAGACCAAATTATGGTTAACCAAGGCAGAGAATTATCCATTTGTATTGATCTGGGTTAAAAGTTTATTAGTGGTGGTATAATAGTTAAGTGAAAGGTTAGGTATAGTTATGACATAAGATCAATTTATATTTGAGGTGGGAGCTAGGTATCTTTACAGGTAGTAAAATGTTTGAATGCGGTCTAATACTTTATCTATCACTAACGTGAAAATAATATATATATACATATCCCAAATAAGCAACAAGGATATTCAAGTGTAGTACAATTGTTTCATGCTACTTCATTTCATTAAACACTGTAAGTATTATATCAGTTTTAAAATGTCAAGCAATCTTCAGCCACATATAGAATTTTTTAATTAAACGGACAATGCACATAGGTATAAGAATGTGCATTGTCCGTTTAATTAAAAATTTCTATATGTGGCTGAAGATTGCTTGACATTTTAAAACTGATGTAATACTTACAGTGTTTAATAAAATGAAGTAGCATGAAACAATTGTACTACACTACCTTGGATATTCTTGTTGCTTATTTTGGATATATATGATAATATTTTGAATGTGACTCCTGAGAAACAGTAAAAGTAATTACCCAATCAACGACGGCTATTACTGCTAGCGTATAGAGTACACTTACCAGTTCGTTTTCCACTCATTATATATATATATATATCGTAAATATGAAGATAATAAATTAAAATAATTTATTACCAGTGGTTAGCTTGCATAAATAAAAGTCATG
>NC_042999.1:143074490-143076990 GCF_006345805.1 Octopus sinensis
GCTGTCACTAGTTCGGCTCCAGCGTGTTTCGAAGACACGCCCAATTAAATTTAATTGGGCTAATCTGCCAAAAAGTACGTCGAAACAATGCATTGTCCAAGGATGATTAGGGTAAATGTTTTAATTTTCCTTTGATTTCTGAATTACTACTATTTAGCGGTTTGAGTCTTGGCTGCTCTTTCTAGTGAGTCGAATGGCCTATCAGGGCCATTCCTTAATATTGTTGAAATTATATATATATAGTCTGTGATTATTTTCTCTTTCTCACTGGACCGCTGGTGGCGAAAAAAATTTCTATTCAATTTTTTGCTACCCTTATATTGATGAATATATATATATATATATATATATATATATATATATTATATATATATATATATATATATAATAATGAAGATGAACGTCTGCGTGTCTGTCTAACTGTCGATTTATAGAAAAAAAGGCTATAGCATCCACATAAAAACTAAAAGTTAATTCTTGTGTAAATTTTTCCGAGGAAGACAATGGAAGTGGTTCCGAGTCTCTAGGTGCACCCCAATGGAGCGACGGGCCTTTCCCCACAATGTTACACATAGCGCAGTCTCCACTAAAAAAAAAGATGCCCGGTCTAAGGGAAATAACATACATACAAACATGCAAACATGCACACACAAACACATAAATATGCAGAATATATATGTACACACACGCATACATACATATATGCGCGCACACACACACACATGCACGCACATACATACATACACATACATACATACATACATACATACATACATACATACATACATACATACATACATACATACATACGTTGCAAGAAGCAACGAAAATTTTAGAAAAAAAAATGAGTGGAAATCGAACTGGTGAGTGTTAATAAGGCATCAAAACAGAATGATTTTCCCCAGACACAACAAAACTAAATGAAAGTTCTGGGAAAACTAAAAGAGGAAAATTATTCATGGTCTATTTTTCACGTTTAACGCTGTTTGATCTTCAGTTATCTCTTTTATTATTCTGTGTAAGAAGTATGGTACTCACAGAGATAGATTGTTACTACTAAATTTGTGTGTGCACTTTAATAGCATTATTATATTGTTTTTATTCGTTTTATATATATATTTATATCTTCGATCCACCGGGCTATTCGTCTAAGAAAAGCTATTTGTATTTTTTCTTGATGCAATACTTAAGTTCAATAATTTATAGCACATATGTTTTTAGTTTCCCCCTAATTTTTACATACTTACTTTGTACTACAAGCCATCGGCTAGTGGGAGTTATGCTGCACTCCCGCCTTGTGATTTACTTTAATGGGTATTTTCAAGTAGCCCTTGGTCTAGCAAGTCAGAAAATTGATGTTGTCAGCAAAAAAACTGGGATGGAAAATACCCACCGATGGACTTTTTGACCACGCTCACTTTTACAGCTGGAAGCAGAAAATTAGAGGCATGGAAAATTCAAACAGCTCTAACTTTGCAACTCTTCGCGAAAATATTTCGAATGACCACTTAAAATGATTGCCTGGTCAAGATTTAAAAGTTCATGTAAATGATAAGTAAATTTATTCTGTTAAAGGTCACCAGAAGTCAAGAGGTCACGAACTTTGATCTTTACCTATAATATCTCACATTCACAGGTTCTATTTATCACCAAAATCATATAAGTTTTTTTTTTTAATTGAAAATTAATCAAAACGAAGGTTTACATGTGTTTTTTAATACCAGAAGTAAAAAAAAAATTGAAAAGAAGTAGTCTCGAGAGAGTGTATTTTTTTAAAAAGGAAATTTGCTCTCAACTTGGACGAGTGAGGTGTCTGCTGACATTCTCACTGGACATGAGATGGTACTGATATGTGAAGGAAAAGCTTGCCAGTCGACATCGAATAGACATAACTCATTCTGTCAATAAATACACTTTCTCGAATCTACACAGGAAGAAACTGACACTCGTATGATCCTATATGGCATGTATGCTAAAGAACGGGGATGCAAACCCGTTCGCGTGAGGAGTCCCGATTCTGATATATTTTTCGTCTTACTTCATCATGCTAGATTCCTGGAAGGATTTCAAATTCTGTTTGAAACTGGAAAGAGAAACACACAACACCTTATCAATGTGACCAAACTGGCTATGTTTTCCACGCCTGTTTTCCACGTTCTGCATTGCTTGGTTATCATGCTTTCACCGGGTGTGATAGTACGAGTGCATTCAAGGAGAAGGTGAAAGTGATGGGACTGAAAGTCGTTGAAACAAATGAATTATTCCAGAAAGCACTCTCCAAGATAGGGGAGTCTTGTGAAGTCGACAAGGAGGTGATGAATCAACTGGAGAGGTTCACATGTGTGCTGTATGGTAACAAAAGGACATAAAAAGTGAATACATTGTGGTTCACAACCTTGCAAGCAAAGTGCAGTAGGAAGGATGATTTCACAAAATCTAAGCAATTCGATCTCGCTTTACTACCCCCATGTAGAAATGTCCTCGAGCAACATGTTCGTCG
>NC_042999.1:143081990-143111990 GCF_006345805.1 Octopus sinensis
TAACCCGTTCTGTTTTAGCTGCTAAACATTGTAAATATTACAATCGATTAACTTTCAGCCTTGCGCGCCCAGAACCAAGGACATCAGATAACCACTTATTGTTACTGTTACCAAGAAAGAGAATAAAGTAGTATATATATCTTTTACGTCTGCGTCTTGTTGTTTCTGACGGGTAGAATTCTGGATTATTAAAGCAACGGCTAGTGATTGCCTCTTGTACCCCGAAAGTACAAGAGAAGATATTCACACACTCACGAAGTTCGTTACAGTGGTGACCCCGACGTGATTCTGGTCTAAAACCAGAGATCACTTATCAACAAAAAAAAATCCAGTTTTTCTGCGAAGTCGGAACACGATTAACTCTACGCATTCATCTTTCGACGATTTGTTTCCGGCCACCACAAACAGTTGCAGAAGGAGCCTTTTCTTATTCTACAGCCATGATGACGAACGCCATCATATCAACGATGCCTTTTCTCCACCTTCATCATCGCCATCGTCGTCTTTCTACTTCACGTCGTCGTTATCTTCGTCGCCATCATCACTAAGAACGATGTTGTCTCAAGTCCACTACAGTCGCCTTCCTCCACCACCGTCGCCTTTCAACACCGTCGACCTCCACAAGATGTACATAGCAACTCGCGGAACTTTAGCGTGCACGCTGTATGTGCGTATGCACACCAAGGATAAACAGCACCGTCTATCTACGAGATTCTTCTGTTCCAGTTAACCTGTCACAGCATTGAAGCTACAACCGCTACACATTGTGTTCAACCGGCATCTGCATTTTGTGATTTCAACATTTCTGTTACAGAACGAACTGCTATTGTGCATCAGGCTATTACAGACTGGTAAACTACCTCCATTGTCTGGGATAGCCTTGAGAGACATTTTTTCTATGCGCTGTATTTTTTATATTTTGCTCGCATTCACCTTGTATGTATTTTTGTCGCACACACGTACACACACATAAATGCTATCTCTCTCACATACATACGTCACACATGCTTTTCTCGCTTGTTTTTTCCATGCTAAATTTGCCTTTTGTGGACACACCTCATTTCTATAGACCCTAAGGGGTCACGTATACATAGAGAGGGTTGTTTGTTCATTATAACGCGCCAGCATGTCATACCTTTGTTCCTGTACGAACGAGGCATATAATCGCTCAACCACTGGCATATTCATTGCTGTTTTTCGGTCTGGCAAGCACTATTGCATTTCATGCGCCTTGCTTCGCACGTGTATTGCCTGTTTTTTGCAACACGTTTGCAGTAGCTTAGTTTTTCCCGACTCATAGGACGTCGGATGTTCACATGCGCTGCGCCATGTTTAGGCGTAATTATTTTTCCCTGTTAGACCACTGTTGGTCACGTAATTAACAGAAAATTATCTGTGTCGCGCATCACACCAGCATGTTTGCACTTTTGCCTTTTGTGTTACTAGCGAGCTTCAGTCAATTCCATTTCCTCTCCTGCAGCAATTGATTTAACTGCTATTTCGCAGGATCAACCACCTTTAGAGAAGTTGGATTTTAATTTCGCCTAGGTTCATTGACTGTGAGTTTTGCTTTCCCTCCGCTCCCTACAGCGGAAGGGTTTATACTTTGTGACGTATACACTTTCATGCATGCACTCTTGATTTTTGCTCATTGAGTATTTTTTCTCTTTTTCCTTTAGTAAATTTCTTGTGTATGTTATAAATTTTGCCATTTTATTATATTCTGTGCTATTTGGTTGTCTGGTGTCCGCCTTGAGTTTTAAAGTCACTACAAAGGATTTTGTGTCGTGCTACGCACTGGAGGGGAGCCTTGTAGTGATCCTATAACGGTGCGCGCGCGCGCACCGTCCATTTTCTATTTCGCGCGTGTGGTGTTGGTGCCTTCACCAAGAGAGAGGAAGGGCCCTCTCGCGCATGCGCGAAGCACCGGAAGAAGAACCCTATTGCCTACGTAGCAGTTAGCGAGGCAAGGGGGTCGTAGAACGTTTGACCACTAGCAGCAGTCAGCGGGGACTTGGGACGGCAGCGACGAAGGCGACGGACGTATATTTTCTAGCTGTCCAGCTCTGATAGCAGTCAGCCGAAGGTTTTCACCAAATTGTTGCCGACCACATTCATTTTCCCTGTTCCGGATGCCATCTTTAACCCGTTCTGTTTTAGCTGCTAAACATTGTAAATATTACAATCGATTAACTTTCAGCCTTGCGCGCCCAGAACCAAGGACATCAGATAACCACTTATTGTTACTGTTACCAAGAAAGAGAATAAAGTAGTATATATATCTTTTACGTCTGCGTCTTGTTGTTTCTGACGGGTAGAATTCTGGATTATTAAAGCAACGGCTAGTGATTGCCTCTTGTACCCCGAAAGTACAAGAGAAGATATTCACACACTCACGAAGTTCGTTACACACATGATTTTGCAAAAGAATATGTGCTCATAAGTAAATCAGACATTGACATCATCCTGCGAGCCAGGAAATCCCTACTGTTTTTCATTGATTCAACCTGAATCAAGTAAACCAGCAACTATATTTATTGTTAAAGTTCAATGCTCCAACGGGCGCATATGGCAGAGCAGAATTATGTATACTTATAGGCGTGTGTGTTTTGTACCACCTACATACAGAATTTCCTTGTTAAGTAGCAGGTTTACATTTGGATGATGGTGTAGAGCAAAATTCATGACAAACTGTAGACATTTCAAAATTCCGATTTTTGGCAATTTTCCGGAATCTCCGTATCCGAAAACGTGGGGGTTTTTTTTTTTTCAAAAAAAAACAAAAAAAAATATTTTGCGAGAAAATGGTCTGTGGGTGGGTGGAGGGGACGGGAGGAAGTCTTTCCACATCTTTAAACCTCCCTGAATTCTCAAAAAAAAGGTAAGCGAATTCGTTCCCGGATGTCGAACGAGGCAGCTTTAACAATGCTTCCCCGTACTACAATGACGTACAAGGTAATAGCTGATTCTCTGAAAAGATCTCCTACGTCACCAGTGGAGACAACCCTAGACAGACTCGCAGAACTAGAAAGGTTTTGTGAGATAGCTAGGAAAGTTTGAAATCTAATATATACGAGGTGGGTGCTAAAACGTTCCTGGCTTTGGGTAAAAGAAAATTCAAGCGGATCAGTTAAATGTAATTTTATTCAACATATTCACCTCTCAGATGCACACACTTATTGCAGTGGCTCTTCAGTTTTCTTCACTTGAAACTAATAGTAGCCCATAGAAAATATATATTGTGTCTATTAAATAATATTTATCTCTCACCAGATGGAGCATGTTTTTTGTTGTCTTACCATCGCGGACTAGTACACACACACACACACACACGTACGGATAAAATCTCTATAAGAATTCATCAAGTAGTCAGCGTGAAAAACCAGTTAAAGGAAAAATTTATACAAAATATATAATTAATTTATTCCCTTTTAAATACATTTATTATATTAAGGGCATTACTACACGTAGTCCCCTACAGAGTGAGGCATTTACGTGTAGTAATGCCCTTAATATGATATTATATATATACATATATTGATGCTCATATGTAGTTGGTTAATAAATTATGTGAATGGGTATTATCTGGTAGTTGATTATTGATTTAGGTGTATTCCTCCATTTTCTTATTATATATATATATATATATATATATATATATATCTATATAATATATATATATATATAAAAATATAAATAAATAAATATATATAATATATATATATGAGCTTATACTCAGGTGAGGTGGAAGCGCGTGGATTATGGTTAGGGGTGTTGTACTCATGATCGTAAGATTGTGATTTCGATTCCTGCAAAGTACTTCATATCAATTTACTCCAGTTCACTCAGTTGGTGAAAATAAGTAATCCTTCGATGGATTGGCGTCCTGTCCTGTGGGGAAATATATGCGCCACAGAATCCGATAGACCGGCTTTATGAGCCCAAGGCTCGGGAAGGACATTTCTTCCGCTTTGGAAGAATAAAATTAAAATCTAAATAAGGGCGAATGAGTACGATAGAAAGAATAATAAAAAGTAGATAAAAAAAAAACAGAAGACCTTTATGAGAGAGAAAGAGAAAAATAGTAATGATAGCAGAAGAGAGAGGGAGGGGATAACGGATCACATAATGGTTACACATTAGGATGAACAAAATATTTATAAGCATCAAGCAAACATTTTATGACCAAGAGCTAAGTGAAAAGGGAAAAGGTGATAGCAATTAGAGTAATAAAGAAATGAACCAGATAGACAAAAGGACAAAGCAAAAGTTAATAAGACTTTTAAATAAGGTAAATTAGATAGATATAAAGAGGAACAAGGCTCGAACACAGAGACACAGTACAAGGTTATAAACAAAATACAATATGTCAAGAGGGGACAGATGTGTGCATAAACATGCATAGAGCCTGAAAATTGTGCTGGGAAAACTATCTATAAGTTTCTTTCAGCTTCTTTCAGCTTCAATAAAATAGTATACACACACACACGCACACACATAGACACATACACAGACACACACACACACACCAGACACACAGACACACAGACACACACACACACACACACACACACACACACACACACATACAGACACAGACACACACACACACACACATACGTAGTGTACATTCTGATTGAATTTTCCATGTGTTAACATGTATCTCCTTTCGACAATGTAAACTTTTATTTTATCAAGATATCCTTGCCCCGAAGAGTAGTCTGCGATATACACCTCGCTTTGATATTTACCACTTCCGAGGTTCCTTTCGCGGTGAAACATATGTAACCCGGATCTTATCTACTCCATTCCTTAACTCTTGTATACCCACACACACACACAACGCACACGCACACACACACGCACACACACACACACACACACACAACACACACACACACACACACACACAACACACACACACACACACACACAACATATATATATATATATAATATATATATATATATATATATATTATAGATATATATATATATATACTCCCTGGTTTCTTTTGCTAGGCCACTGGTGTTAAACTGACGGTATTATTAAATTAATATCTAATTTTTCACCCTCATTTATGAATATATATATATATATATATATATATATATATATATATATATATATATATATTTTCAGTTGAATCAAGTACTTAAGTTGAAGCAAGCACCAAGTCAGTCCGGTATTATCCGCACAAACGAAGTAAAATGAATAAAATAAAAATAAGCACAGGATAACAAGAAGTGTGTCAAACTAATTAAAATTCTATTCTGCTGCAGCTGATGATAGCAGTGCATTTAAATTGATGTAATGATAGCATTATTCAATTAAATGGAGCCGCTTGAAACGTTTTACTGCACCACTTCTTGATATCTTTTTTTTATATATATATTATATATATATAATACTTGGGAATGGATGCGTGGCGTTCAATTAACAATAATATAATAATATATCCGTATATATATATATATATATGTGTGTGTGTGGTGTGGGTGTATATGTAAAAAATACAAACTGGGACAGGAACGCAACATTTAGAAGACGATACAAAAAACACGGACGGGACATTCGAAGCCTTCAATCTTCAGTCAAGAACCGGATCATCTCGCAATTTCGGCTGATTAATCTTGAGATTGCTCCGATCTGGCCCCCCCAAAGGAAAATCTAAGCCAAGCGCATTAGATTCCTTGGAAGAAAGCCTCGAATGTATACAAAACACGGACGGAAACAGGACGATGTTACACGAAATAAAAATACAAAAATACGTAAAAACAATAATGATAATAATAATAACAAAAGCAGGACATCACAGACAAGCGTATAGATATATATATATATATATATAATATATATATATATATATATATATATATATATATATATATATATATATATATTACGGAGTAAACACATAAATGTGAAAACAGGTGGAAAAAAGAGTACTCAAATACCAGTGGTAGAGTAATATGCTTTATTTAAAGCAGCAAAAAATTCAACAAAACCTGTTACTCTGAGTTTCCCGTTGCGGGAAACTCAGAGTAACAGGTTTGTTGAATTTTCTGCTGCTTTAAATAAAGTATATATATATATATATATATATATATATATATATATGATTTCAGGACATCACCGATTGTGTAAACGACATGAAGTACGAAAATAAACGAGTTAAATACGCAAACAACGAGAGAAAAAAATGGAAAACAGGACAAGTAATACAAAGAACGACCCTTCAACGAATGTCGTTGAATACTCGAGATGTGGAGTAGAAAGACAGTCGGCAACTAATGAAGGGTCGTCCCTTGTGTTACTTATTTTCCATTTTTTTCTCTCGTTGTTTGCGTATTTAACTCGTTTGTTTTCGTACTTAATGTTGTTTACACAGTTGGTGACGTCCTGTACCCATACACACACACATATTAAATTTAAATTACGATAAACGTAAACATTATATATATATATATATATGTATATTTATGTATGTGTGTGTATTCATACGTACATATGTGTGTGTGTGTGTGTGTGTGTGTGTGTGTGTGTGTGTGTGTGGTTCAAATGTATTAAAAGACCAAATGACAGAAACTGGTGAGGGAATTACAAACAAGGTCTATTAGTTAGACGCTCAGGAAAAATGGAAAAGTCTGACGCCTCGAGCCAACGCTCTTCTACAGAAAGGATTGAGAAAAAACCCCAAAAAACAAAACAAAAACGGAGAGAGAAAACAACGTGCCTGGCTTAACGATTTCACATGTCGAATGGACTGGCAGGAAGTGGCTGAATGGAAGGAGAATATACATACATACATACATACATACATACATACATACATACATACATACGTACATACGTGCATACATACATACATACATACATACATACATACATGCATGTATACATGCACACACACACATACACATTATTTGATATACACTTGAATTTAAACGTGAGCTACTATAAGTTTCATGCTCCAATAGTACAGTGATGGGACGAGCTTGTAGAGTGTGCCGTGTACTATCGTGCAATCTTTCAGGTTCAAAGTTAACATGACTGCTCTATGAGAAAAAGCGAGGAAGAACGAGAAACAAGAAGAAACAAGAAAGAGAAAAGCTTGTGGGGAAGGGAGAAAAGAGTTGTGTCAGAATAGGAATTTACAATGGTTGGTGGGGTTAATTCGACAAGAAAAGATTAAAGTTTGTAAGAATGTATCCCTAATCTGGAGAAGCTGGTGTTTTCCAGTTCAATAGTAGAAACTTGTCAAGATGCATGCAGATTTTGAAAATTTCCGATCTTGAAGTTGTTCAGTGGAATTATTAGATTTAAAAAGGATAGGAGTTCTTTAGCTATATGAAGCTTGCATCTCCTTGATCCATTAACGTACGGAGTGTGAAGTACTTTTGAAGAAAAGGGATGAAAATTCTGGTTGAGAGAAGAAAAGGGGAAAAGATTGCCAGGAGAGGAAGAAATAACGAAGTATGTGAGTGAGTGAGAATTATGAAGGAGATTGAATGGAAGTAAAAGCAATAATACTTAATACTTATTGAAAGAAGATGCATGAAACAAGACAGAAATGGGCAAAACTGAAATCAAGCTACTAAGAATAACTGAAAGGAGGTACAAATAATCCCCTCATTTTTGACGAGCACAATGTAGGCTCGAAACATCAAAGACTTTTCCATTCTTCCCCAGCGCCAAACTAACACATCTGCTTGTTGTTCCTTAACCTGTCTTCGGTTTTTGTTGTCAGTAAATTTGAATTATATACTCACATTTGAATTATACACATACACACACACTCTCTCTTTCTCTTCCACAGACACACACACACACCCACAGTCACGGACACACACACACACACACACACACACACACACACACACACACACGGAATTAAATTTGTGTAAAAATCAGTAAGAAGAGTACTCCATCTAATGAGAGTCTAATATAATTATAAATGCTTCATACTACATGCATTATATACGTTACTAATAGTTTCACGTACATAGGTACGTTCATCAGGCGCTGACTGATAAAACCTGATTGATAAGCAGGTTCAATCAGCTCCTGATGAACGTACTTATGTACGTGAAACTATTAGTAACGTATATAATGCATGTAGTATGAATCATTTATAGTAGTATATATATAATATATATATATATATATATATATATATATATATATATTATATATATATATATATATTATAGTATGTATTGCATATATTTTATTATTACATTATGTATGACTGAGCGCCATCGCGTCGTTTCGTTTCTTTTCTTTTTCTCCAAGTAAGTTTATATATATATATATATATATATATATATATATATATATATATATATATATATATAATATATATATATATATATAATATATATATATATATTATATATATATATATGTGTGTGTGTATGTATCTCTCTCTCTCTCTCTCTATAAATGTATATATATATATTATATATGTTTTATATACACTCATACATTCACATACACACATGTGTATATGTGTGTATACGTACCTTTAAACGTAAGCAAATTTCATATATTATATAAGGTAGATAGATACCTTACTAAGTTTTATCGCATCTGCTCTGTTTTACAAAGCATTTGCACAGTTTACCATGGAAATCTTCGTCCAGTTAAATTGAAAAACTTTTCATTTTCCTTTCTGAAATAAGCACGAAGCTTTTCTGCTACAGTCTTATCAACTGTAGGATGCTTTCTTCCTTTGGATTTTTGTAAGCATGCAATTGTTTCCTTTTTAATACAATAAAACTTCCTGGATTTATCAAAGAAGAAAAGGCTGCTATTGTAAAACTCCTGGAGTCCAAGGAAGGTCTGAATTTTTTGCATTTCAGTCCAAGGTTCTGTTCTTAGTATGTCGCCATCTGTAATGTGTATTTGTGATAGTGGAAAATACTCCATCCAGCGCCATAAATGATGATGATATTGGGAACGCTGGATAGCATAAAAGTCCAGGTCTAAATTGCCTGTCTTTTCATCAACAGCCATATTTTCAAAGCTCTCGTATTTCAAACCACGATTGTTATAGGAAACCCGCATGTGGAGGTAATCTGATAAAGCTCGACTAAATGGTTCCCTAACGACAAGTATAAGTCTTATAGAGCTGTTCATCTGATGCACCCTGAAAGGTACATCCGACACTGCGTAGTACATGGCTGTCTTTTCGACTGTAATTTGGTGGGGAAGCGATTCTGGCATTTGGTGCAAATACCATCTGTATCCTTTTTTGTAATTGTGACTTTTATCAAAGAAATGAACTTCATTTATTGGTCTTACCACATGTGGATGCATATTAATGAACTCTAGCACTGCTCTGGTGCCCGCCTTCGAAGCACCAATCACAAGACAGTGCGGGAAGTGACGTACGCGTGGTTGTTCAGTATGAATCAAGGAAGAGTGATTTTTGAACGATAATAAAGACGACGGAAGCTTGTCCACCCACCAGCGACCACTTCTGTAGATTTTGTCGCCACCGAACAAAGTAGAGAAAGTTAAGTAAGAGTTCAAATACAGAACACTTCCACTTATTGCACAGAACAATAACGTTGGGATGAGATTTCGTCGTTGTAGCGGTACCAGTCGTAAACATTTAGCTGGCAACATGATGACCAGCGAGTCAAAAAAGAAGCAATAAAAACTGTCAAGGAGGCTCGGTAAACTTACTGTAAAAGAAAAAGAAAAAGAAATAATCTCAATAATAGATAAACAATTTCTTATAAACAAAAGATTAATAAACCATGCTATTCTTTCATGTAATATATTTATATACTTCGAGTTCACATTTAGATGTTATAGAGTAACACACTTTTATAGGTACCGGATTGAAAGCAATCCACTGACACCTTCATTGCGGTATTAGAGTACCGGATTTAAGCATCAGCTAAACAAGTTACATATAGTTCAGGGCCTCACAATTCGCAGGGGTCGCAAACTAATTAAAAGGAAGATATGTTTTTAGTGACTTTCTGGCGTAAGTTTTTAACAAGGGGTCTTCAAGCTTTATATAGCATAGGGTCTCACCATGTCGAAATCTGGTGCTGGTTTAACTATAATACAGTAAGATACTGTTATTGCACCCTTCGAATAATTTTGTTTAATACATTTACACATATATATGAAATACTCACATACATTCCTACTGATCATGCATTCATCCCAGAATTACATATCAGATGACTCCAGGTACAAGTTTTTCTGGCTTCGTCAAAAAGAAGGTCGGCGTCCATAAACTTTTACAGGCTTCTGGAATCTGGAGGAGTAAAGGGGCAAATTTTCCTCAAACTACTGTCCTGGCACGAATGTGTGCAACAGAGTGGACTCCACTAAAGATCTCCAAAGACCAGATGGTGGTGATGAGCCTAGTGACAGGTTAAGTTTACCATACAAGAATAGGTACAATTCATCGATGGGTTTCACAGTTTCCAGTTACCGGGAGTCGATTTGAAGTAACTTTGTAAATATTTTCAGACCTTCACGAATAGAACGTTTGAATTGCTTCCATTAAAGTAAATAAAACAAGATAATATAAAGCAGTCGTCCAGACTAATGATATCCCACTTGGTGTTCCACCGGTGAGCCTGTCGCTCTCTCTGCCTGAAAGTAGTATTTTCGAAGCTATCAAAATTTACTTCCTTACACGTTTTCTCATGCACATGGCTGTAACTTTCTAGGGTTTCTTGGCTGTGTGGTAAGTAGCTTGCTTATCAACCACATGGTTCCGGGTTCAGTCCCACTGCGTGGCATCTTGGGCAAGTGTCTTCTGCTATAGCCCCGGGCCGAACAATGCCTTGTGAGTGGATTTGGTAGACGGAAACTGAAAGAAGCCTGTGGTATATATGTATATATATATGTATGTGTGTGTATATGTTTGTGTGTCTGTGTTTGTCCCCCTAGCATTGCTTGACAACCGATGCTGGTGTGTTTACGTCCCCGTCACTTAGCGGTTCGGCAAATGAGACCGATAGAATAAGTACTGGGCTTACAAAGAATAAGTCCCGGGGTCGATTTGCTCTCGACTAAAGGCGGTGCTCCAGCATGGCCGCAGTCAAATGACTGAAACAAGTAAAAGAGTAAAAGAGTAAAAGAGATTTTTGAAATGTTTCTTCACTTTACTTTTTAAAGACCCTTGTGACACTACATCTTTATATTCTTCATCTTGATAATACTAACACTCTAGGGATGTTTGTGTGTAACTGAAATATCTCAGAAATAGTGTATTTTATCTTAATGATTTTTTACATATTAATTTTCATACTTATCTTCGGCAGTGCAGTACAAATTTTTGTAACATTTGAACCTCTATTTAAACGATTAAACACAATTTTTGTTATTTCTTGATGAAAAAAATACATGGCTTCCATGATGTCAACACACATACACGCATACAGAATACATACACATATAATGAATGTCATGGTGTGTCAATCAATACAGACACACATTCGCTATCTGTGACATATATACACACATTGTCTACGCGCTCTCTAAGGAAAAAAGAAAAAGCCGTTGACTTTTTGACGTAAACAATATTTTAATCATTTAGAAATATTTTTAACTGAATGTGATTTCGCTAATTTCCGTAAAATTTTTTCATTTATTTACTTTTGTTTCAAAGTGAAAAAGAGGAGAAAGTGAAAGATATATGTACGTGTATATGAAATGGACGTGAGAGAGAGAGAGAGAGAGAAAGAGAGAGTGTGGTGTGTGTGTGTGAGAGAGCGAGTGAAGGGGTATGTTGTCATGTATACGTACATACATCAATACATATGCGTTCATCTTTTTTGTATGTACGTGTGCATGTGTGTGTGTGTGTTAGAGAGAGAGAGATTGTAAGTGAGTGAACACGTGTGTTCTCATGTATGTATAAGTGGCACACCCCTCTCTCTCGCATCCCACCTCATGCATCCATTTCGTATACGCGTTCATACATTTTTCACTTTCTCTCTCTCAATTTAAAACAAAAGTAACAGGTGATTTTCAGGATAAAAATTATTTAAAAATGGCTTCTACTCATGTAAACTGATTACTATTGTATGGATAGTTTAAATATATATACAAGTATAAGTATCAGGAATTCCCATTCTACAAACTGGCAAACAATTCCGTGAATACTTTACCGAGCAAGGCTGGGTAATAAGTTTAGTATACCTATAATAAATATATACAAGTGAACACTAGTTGTGAGCACACTTTCACAGACTTCACATACTTATGATAAACCTTTAAATGTTTCACTTAAATGGAATGTATTAATGTTTTACTAACGTGGTCCACTCTTGCGTTTTACAATCTTACTAGTACATGTTGGAAAAGTTTTATAACACAAAAGTTAATACAAAGACGTGTACATTTTTGGATAAAATCACTGAGTACTTTCATAAGTTATGTTTTCTATGCATGAATGTACACTAAAGTGACAGCTATAACTCTTTGAATACATACAAAGTATAAAATACACAACTGACTCATAAATGTATAACTTTACCTCGTATTGTCAATTATATTTCTCTTGTTGGTTAGCAATAATTGAAAGACAGATATATTGTTACTGACTCAATATAAATGTATTTACTTTCTCACATAGACATACATGCGTATGTATGTATGTATGTATGTATGTATGTATGTATGTATGTATGTATGTATGTATGTATGTATGTATGTATGTATGTATGATTCCTACAGGTAACATGGAATCCAGTACAACCTGTTGCATGGTCGGGCCTTCAGCGACTAAACCGGTACACCCACCAGGTTAACCTGGCGAAGATGGTTGCTAGAAATCTAACAGGGCAAAAAACAAGACAAGTCAAAAGGACGGATGAACCAATTATGGGTTCAATGACTATCTAGCACTATCATGGGCACTCAGATATTCCGGAAGCGAAATTTTTTTTCCCACGAGAGTTCCGGATTTCAGTAATGAAATCATTTGCATACGGCCAATCAGAGCAGAGCTACTTTATCCCTTCTTCCATTCTAGTCAGCAACTTCTCCGTCTAGCACGTGTCGACAATATTTGTAAACAATACGTGCTGTCTCCGGTAATTTTATTTCATGTAAATAAATCTTATTTAGCTGTTATTTTTAGCACGAAAGTTCTTCAGTAATTTTCTTTCGTGTAAATAAATTTTTATGTTAATTTAAAAGAGAAAAATATGAATGTGTCTGTGGCTTACGATTGACTAAAGTTACCAAAATGTTCAAACTTCAATTACAAATAACTCATGATTTATAGCGACAATTATTTTCACTTCATTAATTAGCCTATAAAATTCGAACAGAAAATTGACGCTGGACACCAAACAAAGATGATCCCTCCACCAAAAAAGATCCCTCCCACGCAAAAAAATAAGATCCAAAAAAAGAAAAAAAAGTCACGAAAATGTGTGAGTACTAAAAAATTTCACTGAGTACTATTATATTATTATTAGTAAATTATAGATCTATTTATTATAACTAGTGAAAAATTCACGGAAAATATAAAAAAATGTAAGCATCTGTAAATTGTGCGCTGGTAATCGGAAGTTGCCATTTTGAATGCCAACATTTGTTAACTAGACAAGGTGAAGGTGAGCTCTGATTGGCTGTATGCAAATGAGTATTTGTATTGGGGCCCGGAACTCTCGTGGGAAAAAATTTCGCGTGCCGGAAAACCATTGGGAGTGAGGCACTCAAATTTTGTTAAAGCATGTCTCCAGAAAGTGACTTTGATATAAAACCGGATATGCACGGAATGACATTGGAGATTTTGGAAATCTTTCGTCTGCGCTTGAGATCATGGCGCTCTTACACTCCTAACCTTACACCCGTATTGGCACTTGATATCTTGCCTCGGCTCTTCTCTGGATCATGTCAATAGGGTGGAGAAGGGTTATAAGTTGTTGTGAAAACCTTATTGATAGTAAAATCTTGTATAGGAATTACTGACATTTTGCTTGGGCATTTCTGCTTTAATTTTTAATTTTACACTTGTCGAACTTTACATTTTTTTATTCGAAAGTCCAGCGGTGATAGGAAGATGAAACATGCAGACCTGCGGTTTTGGAAGCACGTAGTTAGCGATCTACACGTAAGCAGCTCATTCTAGTCGTCTCCTTATCGTCCAAGACAATGCTCAGATTCGGTTACTACCTGGGTGTCTGAGTAGCTCCATTTGTGAAGAGACCAAGGAGATTCTAGAAAAGGTGAACTAAACATTGTTTTTATTTCTCTGTATCTGGTCAGTTTAGTGCGACTGAGAGTTGTCCACCTTGCGTCCGCAAAAACAAAGATAGTATTTACAAAATCTGGATGGAATATGAATATCTCACATTGGATTGTACATGTTCTGTTAGATAATAAGAGTGAATCTAGGCTTGAAGACGTACTGTGCATGTTGTTCGTGAACTGAACCGATATAACAGATATAGCCGCTCTTTCAGAGATTCGTTTGGAAGGTGATGGTCAGCTTAAGAAGGTTGTAAGAAAGAGAAACCGAAGAAGGGGTACAGGGAGGTTGGCTTTGATTTTGAAGTTCGATCTGCTTTCCCCAAGAAGCTGGTAAAGCTTCTTTTCTGCTATAAATGACCGTTTGATGACTCTGCGTCTGCACTTGAACGATGGATGATTTGCTATTCTAGGCACTTACTCAGATCAGTCTCGCTGAACAGAAAACTACTTTCCACATAGTAATCGAAGGAAAAATATTGAAAGTGGCAGACAAGTTTGTCTACCTTGGTAGCACTCTCAGCCGTCCTTGCTCCATGGATAATGAAATATCTTTAAGACTTCAGACGGCAACCAATTCCTTCAGGGCTCTTGAGTTTTGTGTCTGGTCCCCCATGGCACCATATGGTGAACAAAAGTCGGTGTGTACTGTGCATGTGTGGCCGTTGAACGCTCTCAGCAGAGATGGCTGAGGCACATCCTGAACATACATATATAGCTACATATAAAGGCGGCGAGCTGGCAGACACCGTTAGCACACCGGGCGAAATGCGTAGACGTATTTCGTCTGCCGTTCGCGCTCTGAGTTCAAATTCCGCCGAGGTCGACTTTGCCTTTCATCCTTTCGGGGTCGATAATTAAGTACCAGTTCCGCACTGGGGTCGATGTAATCGACTTAATTCCTTGTCTGTCCTCGTTTGTCCCCTCTATGTTTACCCCTTGTGGGTAGTAAACAAATATATATAGCTACATATATATGCAATGCATACATGAATATATACATATATAGATACAGATATCTACACATACATATAGATTCGTACATACATACACATGTATGTATATACACATACAACATATGTATGTATGCATGTATGTATGTATATGCATGTTATATATATATATATATATATATATATATATATATAATATATATATATATATATATTATATATATAGATAATATATATAGACCGGAGTAAACACATAAATGTGAAACAAGGTGGAAAAAAGTACTCAAATACCAGTGGTAGAGTAATCTGCTTTATTTTAAGCAGCAGAAATTCAACAAAATCTGTTTCACTCTGAGTTTCTCGTTGCCGTTCATCAGACAGTTTTTGCTAGAATGGAACATATATCTAAATTCAATCTATACTCTTACAAACGCTAACACCTTTAAAAAGAAATGGACTTGTTTGATGGCCCTTTAGAAAAACGGTCAATCTTCGAGCGATAAACAAAAAGGTCAAAAATATATGTATATATATATATAAACTTATAAAAATTATAAAATCCGAGGAAAAAACCGAGGAAAAAACCGATGAAAAAACCTATTGCCGTTAATGAAGACAGTACAAATTAATGCATAGAAATTAAAACCTGTTATAAATACTGCAATACATTTTATATTAAAATCCACATATATATATCAACATACACAAACGATGCGCGTAAACGCCATACATACATATACAGACGTATGAATATGAATCTAAATTATACACATAAAGCATGTGTACATATATTCACGCAAACCGTCTCGCACGCAAGCTAAAATCATCTCTATGTAGCAATTCTCATATACTGAGCAAGGAGGGGAACGAAAGAAAGGGAAAGAGAGAAAAAGGAACGAAGGATGGGTGGGGGGAAAAACTTTGTAGCGATATTATTGGCATCTATAGAGGCCAGTATACATACACAAGTTTGAATTGATACATATACATACCGTCGTGTGTATGCGTGCTTAAGCGCAAGCATACTTTCACTTACACATACACAGATACGCATGCTTACAAATACATATGCTTTGCTATACACAAACTTATATAAACATTCTAAATTTGACAACATTGCTTTTTTTAAAAAAACATTGCTTTTACAAAATGGGTGCATTAATAAAATATATACGAAGACATATAAAATAAAATATAACATCCTATTTTGGGTCATTTATAAATAATCAAGGTAATATAAATAATCAAGGTAATCTTATGCAATACAATAACATGAAAACAAAGTTTGTAGGTTTTTCCTAATATATATGTAGAAACAATAAGACTTTGCTATAGGTCCGTCGTAGCGCTCAAGAGTCAAAATCAAAATCAAAAAATCAAAATTCAAAATATTACTCTATCCATATGGTATATTTATATTCGACATTTTAATTTAGCCGCGTGCCTACATAAGTTCATTAACTCACTTCTTTGATTCAAAGAATTATTGTCTTTGAATAATATGTGCATTTTCTCTATAAGCAAAGCTTGCACTTGAAATTATATTTGTAAGCTCCATGCCTGTATGGTGCCGCCCTGTCCAGAATGCTCCATGTCACGTGAAAGGTGGGGCTTCCTTTTCTTTTAGTTCCCAGACATATTTTGCTAGGCTGTTTTCTTCCTATTCTCTGGGTATTTAAAAGAATTCTTATGAGAATAAAATCTTGTTTTAAATGAATTTTCTGAAGCCCCTGTGTATGTCTTGTATTCCGATGACCTTCCACTTGCACCTTAGCTCTATAAACTACTCCTTTCACTAGACATTTCCCTTCTAACGGACAGGAGCTTTCGTTTTTGAAATTACATTTCTTAATGGGCTCGGCACCATGTCTAATCTCAATTAGCTTCCTATTATGTTGGCTAATGTAAGAGGCGAAATTTCTGCAACAGAATAGCTAACCTTCAGGGTTCTTCTATTAAATATTCTGTAGAATTTATGACCCTGCTTAAAATGCTTAGAGACTAATCTCAAAAATCCTTGCCTATATTAGTCTTTACGGCCAAATTGAAAGCCGGGTTGAACCACAAAACTTTCCTGGTCCTAGTTCTTCGTGCAGCATTATTATTAGCATTAGCTGGTTGAACTGGATCTTCTCCGAGAATCCACTATTCTTTAATGCGCTATCGTAATAAGGTGCAGCATTATGGTATGAATGCTGCCTCGTCCGAAGAAATTGAAGATATTCTTCTACCTACATGCTGACTAAGTTGCTAAGGATAACTGGTGGATGGTTCGAATCTTTGCTAATATACGATAGCTTTTCATTGGGCTTACGGAAAGGTTTAAATCTATCCGATCTTACATTAAATTTACGTCTAAAAATCTACACTATTCAGGTTAGTATCTATCGTAATCCGTAAGCCCATCCTTTGAAAGAAGCTATAAGGTCCTTCCTAAGTCTATCTGATTCATGGCCGTTTAGATTATGCGTGGCTATAAGGCCGTCATCCCTATATAGACCTGCATCTATAAATGGGAATTCTATTTTTAGATTATGGAGAATAAAGGCTCCTATGAGCATACATAATTCAGCCGTCGTATGCCCCCATCGGTACATCAAAAGAGAATCCTCAGTCTTCTTAATCCAGGTGGAATCCTCGAAAAACAGAAGCGATTTCCTCGCATGCATAATAATTTCAATTCCGAGCTATCGATGTTGACATACTACTTGGCGAAGTCCAATGCCCTTAGGAGCAACGTCCTAGATATCGACGGGTAAAAGTCAATAATGTCGAATTGTGTGAAGCTACAATTATTCTTATAGCTAATACCTTTAAACCACTCTATAACTGACTTACTATTCTTCCAAATTCTCAAGTCTACTTCACTATCTAACTTAACTAAAACGGTCTAAATATTTTGCTAATAATTCCTATCTCAGTTTTAGCCGGATTTATCAATCTACATTTGGGGTTTCTACTAAAATTGTCTTTATGGTCTTTCAGAGTAATAAAAGCTGGTCGTTGTGAAAGGTATTCAATCCTATCGCTAATCTTAAGATCGTTAGCTATTCCTCTTGCTTCTAAGTTCACCTCTTTGTATATATTCGTGTTGTCTTTTTTGTATGTGTCCGTGACACTATTCGAAATCAGGCGTTTTAAACGTCCTTATCAAGTGCATATAAGTTCCTTGTCTTGTCAGAATTAACGAAGATCTTATCGAGTCGTTAATCTCCTTAATTTTTTCTCTCATGTTTTTTGCAATTGGTTGGTAAATTTGCGGAATTTAATTTTCCTAATAACTCGAAAAGGTCTTCTCGAAGGCTTCTAATTCCGGAATCGGTGGTGGGTTCTGGGAGATTTAAATCCATATTTGTTACCTTCTATTTTCTGTTTATTATCAAAGAAGAAGGCTTTCCATCTCAGTCTTCTAATAAACTCTTCCGTTTTCTCTATAAGACCTTTGATATATTGTTTCCGTGCAGGGATAGGTATATTTTTCTGAGAAAAATCCAGCGGTAAAGTTCCTCTTTTCAGCTGTTTGTTCTTCCTACTTGTGCAGAGTCGCTCAAACTTTTACAAGGAGCGGGTTAGACCGGAGTAAACACATAAATGTGAAACAAGGTGGAAAAAAGAGTACTCAAATACCAGTGGTAGAGTAAGACAATTTTAGTAGAAACCCCAAATGTAGATTGATAAATCCGGCTAAAACTGAGATAGGAATTATTAGCAAAAATATTTTAGACCGTATTTTAGTTAAGTTAGATAGTGAAGTAGACTTGAGAATTTGAAGAATAGTAAGTCAGTTATAGAGTGGTTTAAAGGTATTAGCTATAAGAATAATTGTAGCTTCACACAATTCGACATTATTGACTTTTACCCGTCGATATCTAGGACGTTGCTCCTAAGGGCATTGGACTTCGCCAAGCAGTATGTCAACATCGATAGCTCGGAAATTGAAATTATTATGCATGCGAGGAAATCGCTTCTGTTTTTCGAGGATTCCACCTGGATTAGAAGACTGAGGATTCTCTTTTCGATGTACCGATGGGGGCATACGACGGGGCTGAATTATGTATGCTCATAGGAGCCTTTATTCTCCATAATCTAAAAATAGAATTCCATTTATAGATGCAGGTCTATATAGGATGACGGCCTTATAGCCACGCATAATCTAAACGGCCATGAATCAGATAGACTTAGGAAGGACCTATAGCTTTCTTTCAAAGGATGGGCTTACGGATTACGATAGATACTAACCTGAATAGTGTAGATTTTTTAGACGTAAATTTTAATGTAAGATCGGATAGATTTAAACCTTTCCGTAAGCCCAATGAAAAGCTATCGTATATTAGCAAAGATTCGAACCATCCACCAGTTATCCTTAGCAACTTAGTCAGCAATGTAGGTAGAAGAATATCTTCAATTTCTTCGGACGAGGCAGCATTCCATAATGCTGCACCTTATTACGATAGCGCATTAAAGAATAGTGGATTCTCGGAGAAGATCCAGTTCAACCAGCTTAATGCTAATAATAATGCTGCACGAAGAACTAGGACCAGGAAAGTTTTGTGGTTCAACCCGGCTTTCAATTTGGCCGTAAAGACTATATAGGTAAGGAATTTTTGAGATTAGTCTCTAAGCATTTTAAGCAGGGTCATAAATTCTACAGAATATTTATAGAAGAACCCTGAAGGTTAGCTATTCTTGTTGCAGAAATTTCGCCTCTTACATTAGCCAACATAATAGGAAGCTAATTGAGATTAGACATGGTGCCGAGCCCATTAAGAAATGTAATTTCAAAAACGAAAGCTCCTGTCCGTTAGAAGGGAAATGTCTAGTGAAAGGAGTAGTTTATAGAGCTAAGGTGCAAGTGGAAGGCTCATCGGAACAAGACATACACAGGGGCTTCAGAAAATTCATTTAAAACAAGATTTTATTCTCATAAGAATTCTTTTAAATACCCAGAGAATAGGAAGAAACCAGCCTAGCAAATATGTCTGGGAACTAAAAGAAAAGGAAGCCCCACCTTTCAACGTGACATGGAGCATTCTGGACAGGGCGGCACCATACAGGCATGGAGCTTACAAATATAATTTCAAGTGCAAGCTTTGCTTATTAGAGAAAATGCACATATTATTCAAAGACAATAATTCTTTGAATCAAAGAAGTGAGTTAATGAACTTATGTAGGCACGCGGCTAATTTAAAATGTCGAATATAAATATACCATATGGATAGAGTATATATTTTGTATTTTGATTTTGATTTTGATTTTGACTCTTGAGCGCTACGACGGACCTATAGCAAAGTCTTATTGTTTCTACATATATATTAGGAAAAACCTACAAACTTTTTTTTCATGTTATTGTATTGCATAAGATTACCTTGATTATTTATATTACCTTGATTATTTATAAATGACCCAAAATAGGATGTTATATTTTATTTTATATGTCTTTCGTATATATTTTTTTATTATGCACCCATTTTTTAAAGCAATGTTTTTTTAAAAAAGCAATGTTGTCAAATTTAGAATGTTTATATAAGTTTGTGTAAAGCAAAGCATATGTATTTGTAAGCATGCGTATCTGTGTATGTGTAAGTGAAAGTATGCTTGCGCTTAAGCACGCATACACACGACGGTATGTATATGTATCAATTCAAACTTGTGTATGTATACTGGCCTCTATAGATGCCAATAATATCGCTACAAGTTTTTTCCCCCCACCCCTTCTTCTTCGTTCTTTTTCTCTCTTCCCTTTCTTTCGTTCCCCCTCCTTGCTCAGTATATGAGAATTGCTACATAGATGAATTTTAGCTTGCGTGCGAGACGGTTTGCGTGAATATATGTACACATGCTTTTATGTGTATAATTTAGATTCATATTCTACGTCTGTATATGTATGTATGGCGTTTACGCGCATCCTTTTGTGTATGTTGATATAATAATGTGGATTTTAATATAATATGTATTGCAGTATTTATAACAGGTTTAATTTCTATGCATTAATTTGTACTGTCTTCATTAACGGCAATATTTTTTCCTCGGTTTTTTCCTCGGTTTTTTCCTCGATTTTATAATTTTTATAAGTTTTTATATATATATACATATATTTTTGACCTTTTTGTTTATCGCTCGAAGATTGACCGTTTTTTCTAAAGGGCCAATCAAACAAGTCCATTTCTTTTAAAGGTGTAGCGTTTGTAAGAGTATAGATTGAATTTAGATATATGTTCCATTCTAGCAAAAACTGTCTGATGAACGGCAACGAGAAACTCAAGTAACAGATTTTGTTGAATTTTCTGCTGCTTAAAATAAAGTATATTATATATATATATATTATATATATATATTTTTATTCGAAAGTCCAGCAGCGATAGGAAGATGAAACATGCAGACCTGAGGTTTTGGAAGCCACGTAGTTAGCGATCTACACGTAACAGCTCATTTTAGTCGTCTCCTTATCGTCCAAGACAATGCTCAGATTCGGTTACTACCTGGGTGTCTGAGTAGCTCCATTGTGAAGAGACCAGGAGATTCTAGAAAAGGTGAACTAAACATTGTTTTATTTCTCTGTATCTGGTCAGTTTAGTGCGACTGAGAGTTGTCCACCTTGCGTCCGCAAAAACAAAGATAGTATTTACAAAATCTGGATGGAATATGAATATCTCACATTGGATTGTACATATTCTGTTAGATAATAAGAGTGAATATATATATATATATATATATATATATATAGATATATATATATATATATATAATATATATATATATTATATATATATATATATAATTATGTATATTATCTATATATATATATATATATATATATATATAATTATATAGCTTTAGAATAACCCTCTTTGGCTTTGAATAACCCTCGTTAGCCCTTAATTATATGATGTATATATATATATATATATTATATATATATATATATATTATATATATATATATATATGTATATATATATATATTTACGCATATACATTAGATATATGTATACATACATACATACATACATACATAAATAACACACACACAAACACACACACACATATATATATATATATATATGCAAGAATCCATGCATAAATACATGTACAAATATGTCCCTCTGTCCGTCCAGCTATCTGTCCACACATACACACATATATACATGCATACATACATACATACATACATACATACATACATACATACATACATACATACATACATACATGCATACATACATACATACATACATACATACATACATACATACGTACGTACGTACGTATATATGTATTTATTTATATATTTATACGCATATATATTTATATTTGTGTATGTGTATGTATGTATCTATCTATCTATTTCGGGGTCCCCAAATATTTTAGACCATCGACTCCTTCTGGAATCCTTGACCCCTCATCGACCCCACTAGGCTTGTACAAGAAAATAAATATATAATAATAATAATAAGTAGATGTGCATTTATCGACCCCTTGAATAGCCTCATCGACCCTCGGGTGTCGATTTCGACAACTTTGGAAATCCCTGATCTACTTGTATGTGTTCCTGTATTTATGCAAGAACACACACATACATTAACATACATTGGCTCAGAACTGCATTTATTCGGACGCAGTGTATTCGCCGCGCTCATAACAAAGTAACTTTTGTACACGAATGTCCGTGAATAGAGCCAATAGAATTTTGAACAGTTATTGAGACATAGAGAGAGTTTAACATGCTTTCATTCTTCAGTAACGTTAAAACCATAATATTATCAGTGCAGCAGTATGGAATTTAGGGATATTTGCGGCATTTAGCTACGCCCCTTTGCGTTTTGAGTCAAATTCTACGCAAGTCAGCTTGCTCTCGTACTTTTAGGGTTGTTATAACCCATTCTACGAAAGGCGCACGAACTGAAATTTTTGGGGGAGTGGGGGCAGTCAATTATCTCAACACCAGTACTCAACTGGTACTTATTTTATTGACCCTGAAAGTATGAAAGCACAACCAACTTCGGCGATATTTGAACTCACACTGAAGAAAGGCCACTAAGCATTTTGTCCTGTGTGGTTAACGATTCTGTCTGCGCGCTGTGCTTATAATAAATGCTAATTGTTGCTGTTGATCTTGTTCAATTCATGAATCATTATGTTTCCGAAGCTATCTCAATTCAATTCTGAGAATTAAATGATTGTCGTGACTGTTGGCGCTAAAACAGTTATCTTTGGAATTCCGACGTGCTCTGTGCGTTCTTTGGGAAATAAATATTTTACACTCTACCAATATGGTGTTGCGTACTCCTTCAGCTCATCGCAGCGTTAGCGCGCGCGTTTGCATATAAACACACACTCACACAAACACACACACACACACACACACATACACACACACACACACACACACACACACACACACACCACGCATGCGCGCGGGGATGCTGTCATAATATTGTTTTATCTTCTATCCAAAATATCAAAACTTTTTCCATCGTTTAAATAATGTTACTACGTTTGTATGATGTGTGTTTTAAAGTTCTTGAACATCCAGAGATATACTCTTTTACTCTCTTTTACTCTTTTACTTGTTTCAGTCATTTGAGTGCGGCCATGCTGGAGCACCGCCTTTAATCGAGCAAATCGACCCCGGGACTTATTCTTTGTAAGCCCAGTACTTATTCTATCGGTCTCTTTTTGCCGAACCGCTAAGTGACGGGGACATAAACACACCAGCATCGGTTGTCAAGCAATGCTAGGGGGACAAATACAGACACACAAACATATATATATACATATATACGACGGGCTTCTTTCAGTTTCTGTCTACCAAATCCACTCACAAGGTTTTGGTCGGCCCGAGGCTATAGTAGAAGACACTTGCACAAGGTGCCACGCAGTGGGACTGAACCCGGAACCATGTGGTTGGTAAACAAGCTACTTACCACACAGTCACTCCTGCGCCTATGGCTTGGCCCTGGCTTTTTATTCGTATCTTTCAATTGATCTAACGGTTACTTCAATTACATCAGACAGTTTCGTAGTTTCTGCTGAACCATTTATTTCTCATTTTCAAGTTGATGTAATATATTATTTTTCACTTGTAGAGAAATTGACTTTCTTGATATATGAAACTCAGAATGCAAAGAAAAAATTCAGTCTAAAAGTCGCAGACAAATTAATTTTGGTATCAGCTGCATTTAAGGGTAGGAATAGATGAACTAATAAGTAAATAAATCTAAAAAGGCTTGTCAGTCCGCCGCGTGGCCCAGCGGACAAAATGGAAAAGGCTTTGCTACCGAGGATAGGGAGGGAGATGCGCTGGAACAGCTACACTGATTCACGGGGTTCGCACTTGGGGATAACCATCTCCGCCCCGAAAGCAGTGAGCAGGGATGTGACCCGGGGACCGAGAACGTCTGAAGCCTCCACTGTCAGAGGCTCGACATAAATCTGTTAGAGAGCGGCCGTTACGTTGCCAGTTTGCCGTTCTCAGCCTTACGAGCAGCGAAGCTTGGGCTGGCAGCTGAATACACAAGGTTGACACTGGAGAAGGTGTCACAATATGTGACATCCTAGATGAGGGGCATACAACCTTGGAACGGAAAGATTATCATGCCGTCTAGCCCCATTGGCTCGAGCTCGGAATGGAAGCCTGTGACGTCTAAGTCATGCTTTATGAAGTCATTGAGAGTCGCACGGTGAGGAAGACGGTCAGCTCTATAATGGCCGAAAGAATCGACAGTGGATCCACAACGGCATTTGCGAGGCTCACAGATCTGGAGGTCAAGTCCCAGGGAAACACCAATGGGAAGTTAGTCGCTATCAAGCTGAGTGACAGTCGAGAGTGATGACACTGCATTGATCCAGGCACCGCTTCGAGGGTTGGGACGCCGAGTAGAAACATGCCAGACGGCGCTGGTCGAGTCGATGTACCAGCCCGTCCAAGATCATGCTGACCTGGATAACGTCCCATTTGCTTTTTTGGGTGACCGGACGTCCATAAAGAGGAGAGAGGGATGGACGTCCACAGGGCAGAGGTCTAGCTGGCTCCTTGTCGCGTAGGTCGCTTCACTTTTCCCGATCATAGTAGGCTCAGTTGAGTCGGGGAGAATACTGTTGATTAGGACACAGCACAAGGTCACTGATGGGAGAAATGCCAGCAGGGCCCGTGAGAGCAGAGACCAGAGGCCGAGGTCGCCATATCTGACGTAAGGTGGCCTATTGCTATCCGGTGTCATCAAACCGAACGTTGCATATCTCTTCAGCGGCTCGTTGGATACAGACGTCGAGATTTGTGAGGAGGGATGCATGTCTGTAGCAAGGGCCATTCGAAAATATTTCACACAGTGTAACCCCCACCCTATCTTAATTGTTAGTCTAGATGTTTAGAGTAGGATCTGCCTCACAATGGAAGAAGTGAAATGAAAGTAAAATGGAGCGGAGAATGAAAAACCGAAAAATAGAAGCGACAAGGAAGTGCATTTGTATATGTAAATTACAAGAAAAAAAATGACACCCGCCTGCCAGAAACCATGCTAAAGTGAAGTTGTGCAAACCGAATATCGTTTTAAACGAGGGTCATTGTATGTATATAGGTATGTGTGTGTGTGTGTGTGTGTGTGGGGGGGGCTGTGCTTTCGGGCTTAGTTCTATTGCACAGCATCTGGGGCAAGAGTTTTCTACAATAGCCCCGGACCGACTTTTAGTTTTCGTCTACCAAAATCATTCAGAAGGCTTTGATCGGCCCGAGGCTAGAGTAGAAGACTCTCGCCCAAGATGGTCATGAACCCGGAACCATGTGGTTGAGAAGCAAACTTCTTACCGCACAGCCACCCTTGCGCCTAATGGTCATTACATATTCTTTTTTTGTAGTAAATAATTTACTTCAATAAAAATATATGTGATGGCCATTATTTATACTTTGTCTTGTGTAACAGTTTGTGTAAAAGACCAGCCTAACTGGGAAAATGAACATGCGTTTACAAAAGAAAATGGTAATGAATAATAACCTCAGACCTTGCTACAAAAATACGTGGAGTTCTTTACTAATTTTTAAAAAATTGTCAGCCTGGTACATTTTTGTTTTGCACGAATTAATAATCCCTCATTAATAACTCTGTCTGTCTCTGCCTCTGTCTCTCTGTCTCTCTGTCTCTCTGTCTCTCTGTCTCTCTGTCTCTGCCCTCTCTCTCTCTCTCTCTTTCTCTCTCTCTCTCTCTCTCATCTTCTATATATATATATATATATATATATATATATACACACACATATATTTATATATATATGTATACACACACACATATATTGCATGAGTGTTCATCTGTAAATATTTATGAATGTTCAAAATTTTCAACTTAGATGTTTGGGCAGGTCATAAGCTCCACAACCTCACTCTTCTCCTTTCTAAAGATATTTGATAGAATGTATCGATAGCGCAACAAACTAATGTACTGTGGTAGCAGACTTTCTTAACACGTAGATAAATGCATGGGTAGTTTTTGTTTAGCTCCAAGTCAGCCCTTTTCAAGTAGATTTATGATCAAAGACATTCCATCAATGACCATCCTGCCTTTTCGTATATCTAGGACACTTTTAATTCCTTTTATAAACGGTAGGCTGTGATTTCATGAAGATTTAATTACTATTTCTACTTGCTCAGACGAGCATATAGAGGCACAGCCGTAGGCTCAATATATATGGGTTATATATACTAATGTGTTATGTAGAAAGCTGTTTTAATTTTGTCTTTGAATATGCGTGTCATGAAAGTGTGCGTGAATGGGTGTGTGCGTATGTTATGTGCATGCGTGCGTAAGTGATTTGATATCATGGGGATTAACGTCGGATATGGTATAAACCGCTAGGAGTAAAATAATATTGGCATACATAGAGACATATACAATTGCTGGAAGTTTGTGTGCGTGCGAACATGTGTGTGAGTGGAATATATGTGTATGTGGACGTGTATATATATATATATATATATATATATATATATATTATATATATATATATATATATATATATATATATATATATACTTAGTATTGTTTGTTTTTGCGTTAAGTTTATAATTATACATTTTGGTACATTATGTATTCACTTTTACAAGGAAAAGATGGACGGTGGGGTGCTTCAAGGTTTCGACTTACTCGCCTTCGTCAGACTGTATGTATGTATGTATGTATGTATGTATGTATGTATGTATGTATGTATGTATGCATGCATGCATGCATGTATGTATGTATGTATGTATGTATGTATGTATGTATGTATGTATGTATGTACGTATGTACGTATGTATGTATGTATCTGTGTACATATGTATATATATATGTATACATACGCACAAACACATACAGATACACACACACACACACATATATACAGAGCGAGAGAGTGAGAGAGAGTGCGAGGGAGAGAGAGAGTGCGAGAGAGAGAGAGAGAAAGAGAGAGAGAAAGAGAGAGAGAGAGAGCTTGAGGGTCATGGAAATGTTTAGAATGGAAATCAAAAACGGAGAGAGGAAAGAAAATAATTGAACAGAATAGTGAAAGATAAAAAGAAGGGTGTATGGTGTAAACGACTGTTGATGTGGCGTTTTCATGTTTGCAGTTGTTATGAGGAAATAGTTTCTTTAAGTAAAGCTGCCTATCGTATATCCGACATATCCGACAAAGGGCAGGGGAGTCAAAGAAATAACTTAGCTGTTTCATTGTTAGGTCTTTCTTATATCTTAGATTATATTTTGTGTGGTTTAAATTTCATTTACTAAGTGACATTTTATATGTTGATTTCGAAGTCAATTCAAACAAAATGTATTTAATTATTATTTGGGTTCTTGAGCTAGCGTGCACCACTATATGCATATGTGTAACCGCGAGCGTGTGTTTTGAGAGATATGCACAGACACCATGCACACACACACACACACACATACACACACACGCGCACACACACACAATCAAAAATAGGAATAAAAGTTTATGGTAGTATAGAGAGAAATGCTTTAATGATAATTTCTTATTTATTTACATGGCCAGCAAACTTAAGGGCAGGAGCTTAGTACTAAACTGGCACTCTATTTCTATCCATATACGGAGGGATGAAATGCAAATTTAATCTCGATGGGATTTGAATTCAGAATGTTAAGAGACGGAACAAATACCGAACATTTTTTTCTTTCGATTCACTAACGCCTTTTTATTTTATAATTAGCATAAACAAAAAGCCAGAAGTAATGGCGGTACCGTTTATTTATTTATATAGTGACATAAAGTGAAGGCGTGTGGCTAAGTGGTTAGGGTATCAAGCAAGGCGGCGAGCTGGCAGAAACGTTAGCACGTCGGGCGAAATGCTGAGCGGTATTTCGTCTGCCGCTACGTTCTGAGTTCAAATTCTGTCGAGGTCGACTTTGCCTTTCATCCTTTCGGGGTCGATAACTTAAGTACCAGTTACGCTCTGGGGTCGATATAATCGACTTAATCTGTTTGTCTGTCGTTGTTTGTCCCCTCTGTGTTTAGCCCCTTGTGGGTAGTAAAGAAATAGGTTAGGGTATCAAGCTAACGATCGTAAGGCTCGAGTTCGATTCCCGACGGCGCGTTGTATCCTTGAGCAAGACGCTTTATTTCTCGTTGCTCCTGTCCACTTAGCAAGCAAAAATGAGTTGTACCTGTATTTCAGAGGGCCAGCTTTGTCACATTCTGGGTCACGCTGAATCTCCCCGAGAACTACGTTAAGTGTACTCGTGTCCAAAGAGTGCTCAGCCGCTTGCTTGTTAATTTCAAGAGCTGGCTTTTCCGTCAATCGAACCAAATGGAAACCGCGTAGTCATAAACAAAATAAAAAAATCTTCAAATTTTCCAAAGGAAATGAGACAAAAAGCTACTTCAGTCCTTTTATCTCGTTATTTGCGTTGTTATTTAGTGTTGGAGAGTTCATCTTTTACAAATATATATACACGCATTTATATGCACATACACAAACATATTCATACATATACATACGTAGGTATACATATACACACTCATATATAGTAGTGGATAGGTTGTACTACGTGCCACTGCCTCTGAGGCAAAGAAAATTCAATGCAGGTTAAGTGTAGAGTCATATTGATTGTGTGAATTGGAAGGTCTACTTTGGCTCACACTGACAACTGGGAAGATCCCATTTTCCCCGGAATGAAACCCTTGGTCAGTTTGTGGTATTGTGCCTTTCAGTTCAGTTTCTTTCTTTCTTTCTCTATCTATCTATCTATCTATCTATCTATCTATCTATCTATCTATCTATCTATCTATCTATCTATCTATCTATCTATCTATCAATACAAATATCTGTACATATATATATATATGTGTTTGTATATATATATATATATATATATATATATGTATACCGGCGTAAACACATAAATGTGAAACAAGGTGGAAAAAAGAGTACTCAAATACCAGAGGTATAAATTTCTGCTGCTTTTAAATAAAGTATATATATATATATTCATATATACGTATGTATATGTGTGCATTATTATATATATGTGTGTGTTTATCAATATGAATATATATGTGTGTGTGTGTACGTGTGTCTGTATCAATATGAATATATGTGTGAGCGCTACCTGCACACACACACACACACATACACATGCATACACATACGCATACATACATACATACATACATATGTGATGACCTCACCTGCTGGTTTCGTCACAAGAGTTCGACCAGCTGAATTACCTGTCAATTGAATTAGCGTCTAGGTGGCCGAGTATTCCAGAGACACCTGTACTCTTGACCTAATTCTCGAGCATCAACAGTGTGACAAGGGAAGG
>NC_042999.1:143116990-143126990 GCF_006345805.1 Octopus sinensis
TAATGCTTGTGTCGATTCGTTCGACAAAAAACTCTTCAAGGCGGCGCCCCAGCTTGGCCGCAGTCTTATGACTGGAACAAGTTAAAGGTAAAAAAACAAAAACAAAAGATATACCCCCCCAAATCTATCTATCTATCTATCTATCTATCTATCTATCTATCTATCTATCTATCTATCTATCTATCTATCTATCTATCTATCTATCTATCTATCTATATAATACACAGTGAGAAGTCCAAAACAAGGTGGAAAAATATGTGAACGCGAAATTCTGAGTAATAGGTCTGTGATAATTTTGTAGCTTTAATAAAACGTATATATATATATCTATATATATATATATATATATATATATATATATATATATTATATATATATATATATATGTAAAGGCGAGCGAGCGAGAGAGAGAGAGAGAGAGAGAGAGAGAGAGAGAAAGAGAGAGAAAGAGAGCGAGAATATGTATATATATATATATACATATAGATGTATGTATATGTGCGTGTGCATGCGTGAGCGCGTGTGACACATACAAAGATCACAGAAAACAAAGACACAAGAATGGAGGATAAACAAATATAGTGTGTTAAGAACCAGCGGCAAATAAACGCGATGTTTTTCCCCCTCGCCAACGTTAACTAGTTAACGTTTAACGTGATTTGAACGAGTCGATAAATGGAAAGGAGGAACTATACTGACCATAAAAAGGGTATTTTGTCTTTTCTCGGTGGAGGTCTGACTCTTGCCTAGTCTTATTTTCGTAATTATCACTTTCGCAATACAAGCATTTTTTCGAGTGTCCAAGATTTTCTTCTCAGTTTTAGTTACTACCTGCAAGGTTACAAAAGCGTATAAACACTAAAGATGAAAAGAAACAGAGATGATATTGGAATAGAGAAGAAATGGGAATAAACATCCGTTCAAATACAGCCTGACTCAGAGAAATATATTGAGCATATGTGGTCAGTGGAAGGAAAAGTTATAGAAAGGTGAGCTGGGAATCAACATGAAAGGATATGTGTTGTGTGTGTGTGTGTGTGTGTGTGTGTGAGAGAGAGAGAGAGAGAGAGAGAGAGAGAGGGAGAGACTGGGGACAAGAAGAGAATCTGAGAGGGAAATGAAGAGAGAAGAGAGAGAGGGAGAGAGAGAGAAAGGGAGGGAGAGAGAAAGAGAGAAATCGTTATGAACAAAATGAATGACTGTGCACACTAAATCAAAATAACAGTGAAACATGTACGGCAAGCCATTTGGTCAGTCATTTGTTTTTATCCTGAGTCAGTACGATTTGGACACTGGAAAACATGGAATCATTCGTCTGGAAGGCGCCAGTTTAAAAACATGAAAACGAGGTCAAGTCTTACGACTGAAAACGTAGAGGCCAGAGACTGGGACGAAGTCACAGACAAACAAATATAGGGCTTAAAAGAAAGGATGCCTTTGACTTGAGATGGAAACAGAAAAGATGTTATCAAAAATTAGCGATAAACTTTCGTCCAAATACAATCAGACACTGTTTCCGTCTATTAAGTCTCATTCATAAAGGTATTAATGAACCCGAGGGCTATCTTAGAAATCATTTGCGTAAAGTACTGCACGGATCGAAATCGTTACCACGGTCACTTCTTCACACTAATATACTGACAGCAGCTGATAATTTATCCTGTGGTGATTTATGGACAGATGCTGTAGGAGAAAGCACTAATCAGCCAATTCAGGTTTCTTGCTGTTCGAGTCTCCGCTCTGTCTATTATGTGGTGGCATGCTTGATCACATTTCGCCTTGTTTGTCGTTTTCCATCTGCTTGTTGTTTTCTGGCAGCAGTTGTCATTTATCTACTTTAGTGCTGACTGCCTCCTCCGATGTATGTGCTCGTACCACATTAGATACTATCCTGTTTACAGCTAAATGAGCTTGTCAAGATTTTCAAATTCTTCAGGTCACTTTGTTTTCATTCTCCTGGGACCCGAAGAGAACATTTCTCTACAATCTTCTCCTTCAACATTTCAGAGGCATTTGAAATTCATATACAAACCGCATTTCTCCCAACAAAATGTCCTGACGTTTCACATAAAGTCGTAAACTGTTTATTTGAAAGTATTTTATTTTTCATTTTTCAGTACACACACACACACACACACACACACACACCACACACACACACACACAAATATATTAACGAAAACATGGTACAAGCTACTGGACCACTCCTGCTTGCGAGTGACTGGTAAGTGACGCTCTCGTCAGTAACCGCCAACACTTTTCTTTGCTCAACACAGTGAAATCGTATTTAAAGTCACTGTTTGATAAACTGCTTAGCAGTTTATCAAACCAGGTGCATCGATTTGAATATCTGATGCATTTTTGGCAGATATTTCAGTAAAATAAATTACTTAGTCTTGCATGTTTTTAATATCAAATCTTACTATGCGGCGGTGAGCTGGCAGAATCGTTAGCACGCCGGGCAAAGAGCTTTGCGGCATTTCGTCCATCTTTATGTTCTGTCAGGTCATCCCATAAGTTTTGTCGATTTTACCTTTTTTAAAATTGAATGAAATTTAATAGTATTTTAGAGTGTCTAATGGAAAATTATTTTTATGCATTTGTGTACATTTAAACTAATTAATTATTATTTTACAGAATAATAGAATTAAAATTTCTTTGATTAAATCCCTTTCTAACATGGAAGTATCCAAAAAGCATTTGAGATACATAATGTTTATGTGTACAAAAAATGAAACTTTGCAGCCGAAGCGACTCGAAACATACACTCAGTTTATGGGAAAGAATGCTTGAACGAAAAAAATTGCAAAATTCAGAAATGGAGATTTCAGCCTTGAAGATGAAGATCGAACAGGGCGTACAGTTGAGTTTGATGATAGGCTCTTTGAGGCATTACTAGAAGAAAATCGTGCATTATCAGTTGAAGAATTGGCAATAAAGCTTAGTTCAAACCATACAACTGTTCATCGTCGTCTTCAACAACTTCGAAAGGTTTCTAAACTTGGAATTGTCCGAAAGCAACCGCAAATCCCGAGTTGACATCTGCTTTTCTCTCCATTCTCGCGAACTCATTTCACCCTTTTTGGATAGACTTGTGACTGGTGACGAACTACGGATCTTCTATCGAAATGTTAAACGTCGTAAACAGTGGCTTGGTAAAAGGGTTTTCCCTTTTACCAAGCTCAACCACAACCGAGAAGGGAACTTCATAGGAAAAAGGTTCTCTCTATCTGGTTGGATTGCAAAGGAGTAATTCACTTTGAATTGTTACCACCTAATGCAACAATCAATGCTCAAGTCTACTAACAGCAATTTGAGCGTTTGAACCAAACTTTGAAGAAAAAAAGACCCACTTTAGTGAATCGAAAAGGAGTGATGTTTCATCAGGACAAAGCGCGATCCCACACTGCAAAGATCACATCACAGAAGATTGGTTAGAAAAAAATTCCTCATCCACCTTATTCTCCCGACCTTGCTCCTTCAGACTACCATTTGTTTCGTAGTTTACAGAATCATTTGGGAACATAACTTTCGCAAGCCAGGAGGAGGTCGAAACTGACATTTCAGAGTTCTTCGCTTTGAAACCAAATATGTTTTACATTGATAGGATTAAAAAGCTTGTAAATAGATGGAAGGAAGTCATAAATAATCAGGGAAAGTACATTGATGATTAAATTTCAATTAAATATAACATTTGATCACTTGGTTTCTTTATTCAAAATTCGGACAGGACTTATGGGATGACCTGATAATTCCGTCGAGGTCGACTTTACCTTTTATCCTTTCAGGGTAGATAAAATTAGGGCCGACGTAATCGACTAGTCTCCTCCCCCAAATTGCTGGCCTTGTGCCAAAATTTGAAACCAATATTATAAGCCACGTCACTATAATACTGGCTGTACATCTTAACTTACATTGAAAAATCTTTTTGATCAAAAATAAAATAAATTCATTTATGACTCGAATTTAGGCAATGTTTGAGTGGTAATGAAAATCGACTATAAATTAACTGAAGTGGATGAGAGTGACATTTTCAAAGGTGAAATACACAAGGCACTCCGACCAGAATTAAAATCTGCAAAAATCTTTCAAGAAATTCTGTTTCTTTGAACGCTATCTTTAATTTCGCTTCGTCATACCTATATATTTATCATTAGTTGCATGAGATGGATGCTAAATGAATCATAAATTCCAGTTAAATACATATTTTTACTAAATTAGAGACCTATATCAGCAGTTGTTTCTGTTTAATAATAATAATAATAATAATAATAATAATAATAATAATAATAATAATAATAATAATAATAATAATAAATGGAAATAATAATAATGATGATAATAATGATAATAATAATTTAGCCAAAACTCATGTCGGATCAGAGGAAATATTAACAATGACAAATAGTAGTAAAAAATTAAAAATAATATCAGGGATAATGATGATGATGATGGTGATGATAACGAAAATAATAATAATAATAATAATAATAATAATAATAATAATATAATAATAATATAATAATAATAATAATAATAAAATATCATCATCATCACCATCACCATCATCATCATCATCATCATCATCATCATCATCATCATCATCATCATCATTATTATTATTATTATTATTATTATTATTATTATTATTATTATTATTGAGTGAGAGAGCAGTTCATGCCATCAAAGTGACACTGGGGTAAAATATACGAAGCCCAATATACCCATCAAGACTACCCGTCTGTTAAGGGTACACCAGGCACATGCATCACAACCATATGTGCGCGACATGGTGATCTCATATCAAGATAAACAGCACATGACCTTGCAGGTGGGGCCCAGGTAGAATTTTCTTCAAGTTGAGTATCCCATCCCGCTCAAAAGGTCCCTGAATAAGGGTTGTTTAAGGATGTTGAAAGAACCACCCATGTTTCCAGAGGTGAATTATTCAAACCCCAAAGAATCCCTCTCAACACATGGCTATGATGCTCCCCCACTACTTCTGCTCGTGATCAGAGATGCACATATCGTCAGCCACTAAGGGACATGCTCAACTAGTTAAAGTCAAACAACTGACAAGCAAATCTGTGGTATTGAGCAGTTATTATTATTATTATTATTATTAGTTCCTAATTATTAGTTCCTACTGATAAAAGTAATCTCATAGCAGAAAATAGAGGTTTAAATCTCTAATAAACCACAGGAAAGGAACGATGGATTGGAAGAAGACACTAAATCTAATGCTGACATGACAGATGGGAAAAAGGCAATTTACAACAGAATAAAGGCAAGGCTACAGGAGAACGATAGCGACATTATATGCAACCTGAAAAAGGTGGATCGGTGGAAATTGAACCAAGAAACAAAAAATGTGAAATACATCAGAACAAAAAATATCACAGAAACAAATAATTTGATCAAGGCAGCAAAGTATTGTTGTAGCAGAAAATGTAGGTGTTGATATCAAGAAAAAGAAATATAATGGGAATGGCAAAAGAAAAGATCTTTGGTGGAAAAGAAGAATACAGGCGAGGTTAGATATCCTTTCGAAGGACATTTCTGTGTCAGACCGAAAACAAAAGCGGGGGAGCTTAAAAGCGAACAAAAATATAGGGCACTGAACAGGAAGTATAATATTGAAAGAAAGGGCCTGAAAATGGTTATGGAGGAATTGAAACAGCTCCTCGCTGCAAAGAAAGCAAAGATGGTTAGATACAACCAAAGAACGAAGGGTTACCAGCAGAAAAGATTATGCAGAGTTTATCAGAAAAGATTATACAAAGAAATAAATGGAAAGTGTACAGATAAAAAGTTGATACCAGATAACATTGAAAGTCAAAGGTTTTGGAGTGACATCTGGAGCAAAGACAAGGAGCACAAGAAGGATGCTGAATGGTTGCAAGAACTGAAACAAACATTAGTCTGTCCCAAGCAAGATGCCAAGCAAACCATATATGCTTTTCAACAATGTAAAGTTCTCAAATTGATTAGTGACATCCCAGAGAAGGTAAATATACCCATAAAGATGTGGATATAAATTTCAGGAAACATGAAGAAAGATGCCAATCAGACCACGATTAAGTTCGCATCTAACTGTTGCAAAAAAATTTCTATAATAGTAGGAATGATAGCAGGGTAGGTCAAGGAAGCTGATTAGCTGGAGAAAAGAACAGGAGAAAAAATATTGGGGGTGTAAAAGAAACAAACATATACATATATATATATATATATATATATATATATATATATTATATATATATATATATATATATATATATATATATTATATATATATATATAATATATATTAAAAAAGGAGATGTGGAACACGAGTTGTGATATATATAAAAGAAAATGAAGAAAATGCTGACAAAATAATTTAAGTAAGGGAGAGTGTATTTAATTAGGTGAAAGTTCTTTTTACCGGTTGCACATTTGTTATGCTTATCAAAAGATATATTTTTAAGACAATGCCACTCATACCCAGCGAATAACCATGGGATCCCACCTTATTAATAAATACAGACCACTTCTAAACACATCCCCCTAACACGAACCCACAACAAACACACTTACACCTGCACACACCCTACACACACTTTTACCCAGATATTAACACCATGACACACGCAAATATATGGTTCCACACATACACATAATTTGATACGGGTGCAAAACATCCAACACTATTTTTTGGAAATGACTGTAAATATTGACTTCACACAAACACGTTGCTTCCCGATACAGGCACAAGGCCAGCAGAACTATAAATATTGAAAATTGTACCCACACACGCACACATATATACACGCGCGCGCGCCCCAACATACATATAAACACACACACACACACACGCGCACACATACATACATATAGCTCTTTCTGTCCTAAACGAACTTACTTATCCAGCTCAAATTCAGTCAAGCGGAAAATGCACTCCTTAACTACGCGCTAAAAAGCTATTTAAAATATCCACATGACGTCTACTGACCAGCCTGAACAATAAGAATTTTCAACAACGCTATTTTCGAAAATCCATACACCACCCACACACATCAATCATTCTTCTAACATTCACGTGCCCTCTCTATTATGACCACATCCACGTGACCTCTTTATTATGACCAATAAGAAATTTTAGGCGCGACACTAGCCAAATTTTAACATCTCTGGAGCCTATTTTCTTATCCCAACACCAACTTCCATTCAAACATTCACGTGACCCCTTTATAATGACCAATCAAAATTGTATTGACCCTTGTCCACAAGAATTTTAGGCGCGAAACCAAGCAAATCTTAAACAACTCTGGAGCCTCTTTTTTCACATATAAGAGACAGCAACCCAACATAAAGTCAGATAAGAGAAAAAATCTATCAGAAAGGAACTCTATCTCTCTAAAAAAATATCTTTTGATAAGCATAACAAATGCGCAACCGTAAAAAGACTTTCACCTAATTAAATACACTCTCCCTTACTTAAATTATTTTGTCAGCATTTTCTTCATTTCCTTTATATATATATATATATATATATATATATATATATATATATATATATATATATATATATATATATATATATATATATATATTATATATATATATTTATAATAAGATTAGCTCGTATACGAGTGGGTATATATTTGTAAAAAATGAAGTTTGAAAATGCTGCTATATTAGACAAATTTTAATTTTAACGTGTTTCGGTTCTTGAAATGACGAACCTTATAAAAAAAAATTATATGTAATAAAGGGAGTCCATGCTATATGTTTAAAGAGTATTATGTAATAGTTCATAATTGTGACATATATTCAATAGAGTCAAATATAAAAAATTCATATATAATATTCAATAGAGTCAAATATAAAAAATTCATATATAATAAAGCGAGTCCATGCTATATGTTTAAAGAGTATGATGTAGTAGTTCATAATTGTGACATACATTCAATAGAGTCAAATATAAAAAATTCATGTTCTTGAAAAGGCGAGGAGTTCATTTTAGATTTTACTTTGTGTTCCAATGGGAGCAACAGTAATGATTTTTGGTCGGTGTCTGCTCGCGGATTTATATCAGCTCAGCTAAGCTGTGGTCACTTGCACTTTTCACTGACGTCATATAGTTCCAAACCAATCAAAACCCAGTCTCAACGAATATAGTGAAAAGACTCCTAACTGTATCCTGTTAGGAAATCAACCAAGCGGAACGACAGTTTGGCCACGGAAGAAATACGTCATCATTTTTTTGACGAATTAGATCTGACCCATGACTGTATCCTGTTAGGTGGCTAGTCCAGCAGAACGAGACGTCATCAATGTTTTGACCAATCAGAATCGGGTCTGAGGTGGCTAGTCCAGCAGAACGAGACGTCATCAATGTTTTGACCAATCAGAATCGGGTCTGACCCATAGCTGCATCGTGTGGGGAAACCGACCATACATATAGCATGGACTCGCTTTATTATATATGAATTTTTTATATTTGACTCTATTGAATATTATATATGAATTTTTTATATTTGACTCTATTGAATATATGTCACAATTATGAACTATTACATCATACTCTTTAAACATATAGCATGGACTCCCTTTATTATATATAATTTTTTTTGATATGGTTCGTCATTTCAAGAACCGAAACATGTTAAAATTAAAATTTGTCTAATATAGCAGCATTTTCAAACTTCATTTTTTACAAATATAATATATATATATATATATATTATATATATATATATATTATATATATTATATATATAATATATATATATATATATATATATATATATATATATATGAAGTTACCCTCTCCAAGAATTTACTGGCAAGGTAATTTATCAGCCCGAGTCTAATAGGAGATAGTTGCCGAAAGTGTTCCGCAAGGAACCACACTGTCAGCTCCAAGAGAGCGAAATTCTTAATCACACAGTCTTACTCCTACACCTACCCAAGAATTTTAAATATCTCCGCTGCATTCCAATTCTTTGTAAATGTAAAAGTATATTCCGGCCACACCAACATGATGCCAATCGCGGCTTTAGAATTCAAAGATCATTTTCTATAATTGGTTTGCAATTCCCAAAGTAGTTATTCAATGTTTGGTGGACCTCTGTTTCTTGATAGCATTATTGCCTCGCAATTTGCCGTCTCAAATGTCACTCTTTAGTCATCTGCTAAGAATTTCATTCTGATAAGGTCTCTTTCTGTCGGCCTATCTGCCTGCATGTTTGAACGCGTGATTAGTATCGTTTTCTAAGTCCTTGTAATTGTTTTCTCTGTATATTGTAATGAATATATTTGTATGAATATCTTCCTTGTGGAAGAACACACACACACACACACACACACACACACACACACACACACACACACACACACACACACACTCACACACACACACACACACACACACACAACACACACCACACACACATACACACGTGAGTGTGTAAATAGGTAACAGCTTTTCTCATAGACAAATTGTATTAAAGACACGCTTCAAAAAGCTTGGCGTCACCATCTCAATGAAATCATTGCAATCGTGGAAAGCTATTAACGTTTTTCGCGGTAGATAGCAAAGAATCATCTGAATAATTTTATTTCTACATATAGATGTGAAATGAGCGTGTGTTCGCATTGTATTCAGAAATTAGAAATATGAACGCCCACAAAACTCTGTATATATTATTACGAACCACTTAGGTGGCAAGTTTTATATAATATTTATTTTGAGATATAGCAGCCTAATCTCCCACAAAATTCTGTCGAGAATAAATACGGAGAAAGACAGAAAATTGAAATGAAGTAGTAGTAGAAACCTCCTTCTCTCTCACTCTCTCTCTGTCTCTCTCTCTTTCACACACACACACACACACACACACACACACACACACACACACACACACACACACAACACACACACACCACACCACTCTCTCTCTCTCTCTCTCTCTCTTTTTCTCTATCTCTGCTCTAACGAATAGAAAAGTAGAGAATG
>NC_042999.1:143131990-143154490 GCF_006345805.1 Octopus sinensis
CAGAGTTACATAGTTGAAATGTCAGTCACATTATTGTGGTGTCTGGGTAGGTTGAGTAGCGTGGGAATTAAACCAACTTGTTTGCGAGTTTAATTTTATTAAATGGAAGTGTTAAAGTTTATTGTGTTTTTTTTTTGTGTGTGAGGTGGGATGTTGGTATTTGGAGAGAGCGGTCAGAAGAGCTCAAGTTATCCATATGAAGTATCGAATTATCCATATGAAGTAAGAGGGGTTTGGGTGGTGATTGCAAAAACAGATTTGTTCCTTTTCGAGTATCTAAGATTGACAGTTTTTGGTTTGTAAAATGGTATGCAGGAGAGTGTTGTTAATGTGTAAAACATATGTCGTTTCGTTTGTGGGAGAGAACCAGAGAACATCTATAGACATATGGGCGTATACATGCCGAGAAACATGCACGGTAGTATGTAGAAACACACACACACACACACACACACACAGTCACGCAGACACACAGACACACACACACAGACACACACACAGACACACAGACACAGACACACACACACACACACACACACACAAGCACACAAGCACAAACATACACACACGTAATATTTAAAGAAACACTCAAATACGCACACATACAGCACGCTCACGTATTTTCGCGCACACATAGACACGTGCTTATAATGACGGCCACAGGAATATACATTTAAACAAATATACACATATATCTATATATACGCATATATAGCCACACACACACACACACACACACACACTCACATACACACAAGCATACACACAAGCATACATACATACATACTACATACATACATACATACATACATACATACATACACACACACATACACATACATACATACATACATACATACATACATACATACATACATACATACACAGTATTATCTACCGACAGGACAGGATGTTGTAGCTAGAACACTGTATGATGAGATCCGTCGGAAGGATAACCCCGAGGCGAAAGGAATAAGAACCCACATTATGGAAGAGACCATAGGCACTCATAATATTGGTGGGATGAATAATTGAAGTCCTCAATAAAATGTAAACATAATAAACCTGACATAGTGATTTGGCACAGAGAAGAGAAACTGTACACAGTTGTGGAAATCAGCTGCCCAGCCGATGTAAACATAAAGCTAAAGATCAGCGAAAAAGAAGATACCTACGCTGAACTATCGAGGAATCTACAGTTACTCTGTCCAGATTACAAGTTCAGGTTTATACCTGTAATTATTGGGACACTGTGATATGTAACACACTGCCCAAATACCAGACTTAAGAAATTAGGCTTCTCAAAATCAAAAAGGATCCAAGCCATCACTGGAACTATAAAAATCTATATAATTTTCCAGTAGTTTTTTTTTAAAAGTATATATGAGCATGTCTAGGCATGCAACTATATGCATGAGAATACATATATACAATATATATATATATATATATATATATACAGTTTCTATCCCAGTCGGTCATCCCGGTTTTCAAACAGGGAAACAGATCCCTCGCAGTCGACTATCGCCCAATCTCACTCACCTCCTACATCATTAAAGTGTTTGAAAGAGTGTTAAGATCAAGGATAGCTGACTTCCTGGAGACCCACAAACTCCTAAATTCAAATCAGCATGGCTTCGCTGTGGCAGGGACTGTCTAACACAGCTCTTACACCACATTGAAGATGTACTCAAAGCCTGGGAACAGGTTCGAACTCTGACGTCATATATCTTGACTTCAGTAAAGCGTCGACAGGGTAGACCATAACATCCTACTCTCAAAATTGGCAAATGTTGGAATCCGTGGAAAAGTTCTACACTGGATTAAGTATTTCCTGGCGAATAGAACACAACATGTTGTAGTTGATGGAGTCCACTCAAACCCAGCAAAAGTCACCAGCGGTGTTCCCCAGGGAACTGTTTTGGGTCCGCTACTCTTCATAATTTACGTAAACGACCTTTCCAGAGTCGTACATTACTGCAAAGTGAAAATATTCGCTGATGACACTAAGCTCCAGCAAATCGTCAATGAAGAAGCAGACCGAACTCAACTCCAGTCTGATCTATATGCTGTGAGTCAATGGGCAGACAGAAACAAAATGCAACTGAATGAGGGAAAATTTGAGCTGATGCATTTTGGAAGAAATTCCTCACTAAAACAACCATACTCTCTTCCTTCAGGGGAACCGCTCACAGCCTCTAACAATATCAGAGACCTGGGTGTAATTGTTGATGACGATCTCAGTTGGAGTGCACACATCAACAAGAAGGTTGATATAGCTCGTAGGATGAGTTCCTGGATCTTAAGAACTTTCCGGTCCAGAGAACAAGGTGTCATCATACCACTTTTTTCCTCCTTTGTACGGCCACACCTTGAATACTGCTGCCCACTGTGGTCTCCTCACACAAGACAAAACATCTCCAGAATTGAGTCACCCCAGAGGGCTCTCACTAAACAAATTGAAGGCATGGCTGCTCTCGATTATTGGGATCGCCTTAAAGCCTTGAAACTTTACTCCCTCCAGCGTCGCCGTGAGCGGTACATCATTTGTACGATGTGGAAAATATACCGCCAACTTTGCCCAAACGACCTAAACATTAGCTTCAAGGTTCATCCAAGACTTGGACCACGGGCTATACGTCCCCTGCCAAATTCAAGATCACAACATACATGTACACTGCAACATAATTTCTTTTCCTCAACAGGCCCTGCCTATTTAACATTGTCCCGAGGGAGATCAAAGAGGAAAAGGATCCCATCAACTTTAACAGAGTCTGGACAGATTCCTTCAAAGAATACCAGATAAGCCACCCATAATTGGATACAACTCACCCAACAAGAACTCACTACTTGAACAAAACTGGATACAACTCACCCAACAAGAACTCACTACTTGAACAAAACTTGACTTAAACAAAACTTGACTTAAACAGGATTCGAATAATCCTATCAGGTGGTGCTATTAAGTTAGACATGGCCTGGACCAATCTTTGGTCGAAACATATCTAAGTTTATCTAAGTTTATATATATATATGTAGCGTACTAGTCTGAACATATACATGCAAATATACAAAAATACTCTGATGATGTTGAAATTCCAATGAAGGAGCCTTGAATCTAGGTTAGAAACCGATTCTTTATTGGCAAGAAATCTTGAAATAAAACTGAATAATGACATACATACACACATGCACACACATACATACATAATACATACATACATACATGTTTATATGTATACAGGTTGCTTGAATGTGTTCCTCGAAGATCGCCGCATAATAAGCTACATATTGATTGATGAGGAGACAGGAGGAAAGAAACGAGTTTTGGGTTGTGCCGAGTAACTTTTCATCAGGGAAACGATGCTTAAGGATGTGAAGCAGCATCACTGAAGTCTACTGACTGTTTGACTTGATTAATAGAAAGCGTTTGAACTCAATTACTCACCTGGGGTTACTAAAATCAGTACAAGTTCTATTTCACTGCTATAGTTGATGACATTAAACAACTTATTACACCATAGTCCATACAGATACCAGTAAGAACTGAAGCAACTACTACACTCACAAACAATATTGGGTTCTTGACTGAAATATTCCGGAGTAACGACTTGCGCAAAATGATGTTCGTCCTAGAGGGGAACTCTGTTTTCGCTCTGTTGAAACAATGTCAAAGCTACGTGTCAGCATATGCAGAAGAGTCAATATTAATGTTACCTAAACTCCCGCTCTTTTTTTTTTTATTGATGATTTTAAGTTGTATTCAGATGATATTCACCTCATAGAGACAATTAGAGCTGCACACAACGTTCTCATGGGACATAGAAGTGAAGTTTGGTCAGGATATGTGTTCAGATTTGGTCGTCAATCGGGGAAAGATTGATCAGACGAGAAAAATACTTAGATTACCTTTTCTAGGTCCTTTCTGATTAACAAGTGAGCAGTGTTATCGGTAGAAAGGGCTGCCTAGTCGCTCGAAGACCTCTCGAATGTATCCATCGCCATAGTTTGGAAAATATGCGACCAATGTCCCAAGCCGTCCATGTGAAGATTCAAGTTTGCAGCTACATACTTCTAGTTGGTTAAACCCGAATAATTCTATTTCCCAATTGCCCCAGGACTTTGCCTTGCCATTGTGTGTTTCCCAAGAAGTTCCTGTGCATGGAATTGAGCATAGTGAGGGAAGAGTGCACAAAACTGCACGGAATTTTTCTATAGAACAGTTTCTCATCGTCGGTGGCTCAGTATGAGCTGAAACCACCAGAAGCTGAGAGATTCACAGGTTTTACATCAGAGTGTCTGTCAAGTTTTTTAATTTGTTTATCTCATAAGCATCGGTAAAGGATCAAGAACCAAATAGCTGTAAACTGCGAATTTCTACCTCGCCGTAGCGGAAGCACAACAAACAGCAGAACGTATGAGAAGGGGTAACAACATCAACCGTGATCTTGTGTCGATGGAATCAATTGTGTGTCCCCGTTTATTTCAATCGCAATATATATAAGAACCCCCCACCCACCAAAAAAAAAAAAAGAAAAAAGAAAAAACCCGGACGAATCCATATAAAACTAATACATGTCATGTGACTGATGGTTTTTAAAAACTTATATTTAAGCAAAAATACAACACTTCTTATATATCCATTAGGAGTTCAATACACGGCAGTATCCGCCTCCTAGACAACTGTTCTGACAAAGACTGGGAGTCCATCAAGCTTGTTTTGTGCTGAGAGTGATTTTTAGACACTTTGCAGGATGAAAAACTAAACCCATCAAAAGGCAGAGGAACTCAAGAGAGTTGACATCCATCTCATATAATCACAAGTAGATGATAGTGCTTAGCAGTCGTTGTGAAAACAATTCATGTCAGTGAAGGAAATCTCTAATAAAAACGGTTCTGTGAGGAATTGCAACCAGCTGATACTATTTTGCACAGAAGACATTAAAACATGATGCTATACTTTCGTCTAGTGGCGAATATATATGCATACATACATACATACATACATACATACATACATACATACATACATGCATGCATACATACATACATACATACATACATACATACATACATACAGACAGACACACAAACACACAGACACACACAACACACAGACACACAGACACACACACACAAACACACACACACACACACACATATATATATGCATGTATGTATGCATGTAAGTGTGTGTGTGTGTGTGTTTATATCTCTTATATCTCTATCTACTCAAACGGATCTATGCAGACATACACACGTATATGCACACACACACACACACTCGCACACACACACACACACACGCATACATATATGTATGAATGCAGTGATTCATCTAAACTAATGCATGCTAGCGCGAGACTAATTAGCTAGGGAGTGAATCATCAGCTCCGGGCAAAAGCAAAGATATTGTTCTCACGTTTAAAGATCCAAATGTGTATGTATGTATGTATGCGCACAGACGCACGCACACACACACACACACACACACGCATATACACACAAACACCGATAATGGTACTTATAGCTTTCTATTTACATTACACACACACATGTACCTTCTTTATTTTCCTCACCGTTCTTTACGTTGGTTCTTTTATTCGCAGGTTTTTGCTGTTGACGCCACCAAAATTAACAATATTATCGTTAAAGGCATGAAATTGTTATGATATGAGTTTTGGACCACGACTGATGAGGAAAGAGCATGTCCACGTTTAATATGTGAATTTTCCGTTTCCTCAGTCGTCATTCAGTGTAGCTTTTGAATCTCTCTCTCTCTCTCTCTCTCTCTCTCTCTCTCTCTATATATATATATATATATATATATATTATATATATATATCAGGTCATCCCATAAGTTCTGTCCGATTTTACCTTTTTTAAATTAAATGAAATTTAATAGTATTTGTGAATGTCTAATGGAATTAAAAATCTAACATGGAAATATCCAAAGAGCATTTGAGGCACATAATGCTTTATGAGTACAAAAAGGGAAACTCTGCAGCCGAAGCGACTCGCAACATACACTCAGTTTATGGGAAAGAATGCTTGAATGAAAGAACTTGCAGAAGATAGTTTGCAAAATTCGTAAGTGGAGATGAAAATCGAAAGGACGTACAGTTGAGTTGATGATAAGATCTTTGAGGCATTACTTGAAGAAAATCGTGCATTATCAGTTGAAGAATTGGCAATAAAGCTTAGTTTAAACCATACAACTGTTCATCATCATCTTCAACAACTTGGAAAGGTTCCTAAACTTAGAAAATGTGTGCCTCATGAATTATCCGAAGCAACTGCAAATCCCGAGTTCTCCATTCTCGCGAGCTCATTTCACCCTTTTTGGATAGACTTGTGACTGGTGACGAAAAATGGAATTTCTATCGAAATGTTAAACGTTGTAAACAGTGGCTTGGTAAAAGGGAAAAAGCTCCACCGCAAGCGAGAAGGGAACTTCATGGAAAAAGGTTCTTTTTCTCTATCTGGTGGGACTGAAAAGGAGTAATTCACTTTGAATTGTTACCACCTAATGCAACAATCAATGCTCAAGTCTACTGTCAGCAATTAGAGCGTTTGAACCAAGCTTCGAAGAAAAAAGACCCGCTTTAGTGAATCGAAAAGGAGTGATGTTTCATCAGGACAAAGCGCGATCCCACACTGCAAAGATCACATCACAGAAGATCACAGAAGATTGGTTAGAAAAAATTCTTCATCCACCTTATTCTCCCGACCTTGCTCCTTCAGACTACCATTTGTTTCGTAGTTTACAGAATCATTTGGGGGACATAACTTTCGCAAGCCAGGAGGAGGTCGAAACTGACATTTCAGAGTTCTTCGCTTTGAAACCAAAAAAGTTTTACATTGATAGGATTAAAAAGCTTGTAAATAGATGGAAGGAAGTCATAAATAATCAGGGAAGTACATTAATGATTAAATTCAATTAAATATAACATTGATCACTTGTTTTATTTATTCAAAATCCGTCACAACTTATGGGATGACTTGATATATATTATATATATATATATATAATATATATATATATATATATATATATATATATCAGGTCATCCCATAAGTTCTGTCCGATTTTACCTTTTTTAAATTAAATGAAATTTAATAGTATTTGTGAATGTCTAATGGAATTAAAAATCTAACATGGAAATATCCAAAGAGCATTTGAGGCACATAATGCTTTATGAGTACAAAAAGGGAAACTCTGCAGCCGAAGCGACTCGCAACATACACTCAGTTTATGGGAAAGAATGCTTGAATGAAAGAACTTGCAGAAGATAGTTTGCAAAATTCGTAAGTGGAGATGAAAATCGAAAGGACGTACAGTTGAGTTTGATGATAAGATCTTTGAGGCATTACTTGAAGAAAATCGTGCATTATCAGTTGAAGAATTGGCAATAAAGCTTAGTTTAAACCATACAACTGTTCATCATCATCTTCAACAACTTGGAAAGGTTCCTAAACTTAGAAAATGTGTGCCTCATGAATTATCCGAAAGCAACTGCAAATCCCGAGTTCTCCATTCTCGCGAGCTCATTTCACCCTTTTTGGATAGACTTGTGACTGGTGACGAAAAATGGAATTTCTATCGAAATGTTAAACGTTGTAAACAGTGGCTTGGTAAAAGGGAAAAAGCTCCACCGCAAGCGAGAAGGGAACTTCATGGGAAAAAGGTTCTTTTTCTCTATCTGGTGGGACTGAAAAGGAGTAATTCACTTTGAATTGTTACCACCTAATGCAACAATCAATGCTCAAGTCTACTGTCAGCAATTAGAGCGTTTGAACCAAGCTTCGAAGAAAAAAGACCCGCTTTAGTGAATCGAAAAGGAGTGATGTTTCATCAGGACAAAGCGCGATCCCACACTGCAAAGATCACATCACAGAAGATCACAGAAGATTGGTTAGAAAAAATTCTTCATCCACCTTATTCTCCCGACCTTGCTCCTTCAGACTACCATTTGTTTCGTAGTTTACAGAATCATTTGGGGGACATAACTTTCGCAAGCCAGGAGGAGGTCGAAACTGACATTTCAGAGTTCTTCGCTTTGAAACCAAAAAAGTTTTACATTGATAGGATTAAAAAGCTTGTAAATAGATGGAAGGAAGTCATAAATAATCAGGGAAAGTACATTAATGATTAAATTTCAATTAAATATAACATTTGATCACTTGTTTTATTTATTCAAAATTCCGTCACAACTTATGGGATGACTTGATATATATATATATATATATATATTATATATATATATATATATATATATATATATATACACATACATATACATACAGGGGTTGGACAAAATAATGGAAACACCTAGCATCATAGCATCATAATTTTAAAATATCTATAAAACCGTCAAAAGCTTGTTTTTTAAAATGTTTTTTGAGTTATTATAAGTGTCTGAACTGAGCTTGCGCAAGACATCATTTGTGAAGCAAGGTGTGCGGCCAAAGAGACGGAAACCTCGATAGGCCGAGGACAGAAAATGGGAGGTGTTCGTGGACAAGTCATTCATTGCTTGAAAGCATCGTTGTGTCATCACTCCGGCCCGACCTAGTTTTGGTAGATGAGGGTCAGAGACGTGTGATCCTTGCGGAGCTTACTGTGCCATGGGCGGAGAGCATTGCTGAGGCCCATAAACGGAAGCTGTTGGGCTATGAAGAGCTGATAGCTGAGATTCGGGAGAAGGGTTACATCTGTGAGCTGGTTGCATTCGAGGTCGGCTGCAGGGGTTTCCCAGCAACTTCTCTCAGAAGGTTTCTGAAGGTGGCTGGTGTGTCTGCTGTGAGGAAGACCATCAAGGAATGTGGGGAGAAAGCAATTGAGGGTAGCGCGTGAATTACCAGGAGGTTTATGAATGCGGATAAGGCCACAGAACTGTCATGAGTCTGGTTGCAACGCAATACGTCCAGCTGTTGCCGGTCCACCGTGCGGAGAGATACTGAGCTTGAAGTACGATAATTGCAGCCGGAGGAAAAATGGAACATTCTGTGTTTTCTTTTAGTTTTGCTTAATATGTTTTGCTAAAATTGCTGTTTCTTTTCAAATATCATCAGAAGAAGGTAATTAAAATTCATTAAAATGACAGATCTATCAGACTTTCAAAGAGGTCAAATTGTTGGTGCTCGTATGGCAGGCGCTAGCGTAACGAAAACAGCCAAAATGTTTGGTGTATCAAGAAGTACTGTCACGAAAGTAATGACAGCCTTTGAGAAAGAGAGGAAAACCTCCTCATCGAAACAAAACTCCAGAAGAAAACCAAAACTTTCAGGTAGGGACCGTCGGACTCTTACGTGAATTGTTAGAAAGGATCACGAAAGTGCAACTACCAAAATTACCGCAGAGCTTAATGACCACCTCGAGGACCCAGTTTCCACAAAAACTGTTCACCGGAACCTGCACAAAGCCAGATTTCACGGGAGGGCTGCAATCAGAAAACCAAGTCTTGCAAAACAAACGTTGCAAAGCGTTTAGACCTACAGAACTGGTCCCTGGAGCAGTGGAAATATGTTATTTTTCGGACGAGTCATCCTTTACTTTATTTCCGACCACCGGCCGAGTATACGTATGGAGACAGCCAAAAGAAGCATTTGACACAGACTGCCTTCTTCCAACCGTTAAACATGGGGGAGGATCTGTGATGATCTGGGGGGGGGGGGGCTATATCTTGGAAATCCGCCAGCCCAGTAGTTTCCCTTCATGGCAGAATTAATAGTCAAGACTAAGCCTTTTATCTGATCAAATTCATCCTATGGTTGCGGAACTGTTTCCGGAGGGAAACGCAATCTTTCAGGATGACAATGCACCAATTCACAAAGCCAAAGTTGTTACTGAATGACACGAGGAACATTCTAGTGAAGTTGAACATCTTATCTGGCCACCACAGTATGCCAGATCTCAATATTATCGAACATTTATGATGCATTTTAGAAAAACAAGGAATCGGTATCCCTCACCATCATTACAAGAACAGGAGACTGTTTTAGCTGAAGAATGGACAAAAATTCCTTTGGAAACAATTCAGACTTTGTGCGAGTCCATACCTCGTGGAATTGAAGCTGCAATTACTGCCAAAGGCGGTCCTACTCCATATTAAAATAAATTTGTCTGAAATTTTAAGGTGTTTCTATTATTTTGTCCAACCCCTGTATATATATATATATATTTATATATAAAAATTAAGGGTAGAAATTGATATTAGTCAATTAAAACCAGTGGTCTAGCACATTAAAAAGAATCCGAAGATTAAAATATTTATATATACCAATTAAGGACTGAACACGAAAAGGTGGACAGTCAACATGCTAGATATAGACGTCAAATCGCCATTCTCCACAAGGATTATGTTCTCAAATAAAAATAAAATTCAGCACGACCTAAAGCAATGGATGAGACAAAAGAAATATACTAAATGGAATAATTACCTACGTACTGCAGTTTCAGCTATTAATATCTGAAATTGGTTTTAATTGACTAATATCAATTTCTACCCTTAATTTTTAAATATGAAATATATGTTCTCAAACCGATAAATTGACTGCTGCTAATTATTGGCTGCAGGCTAGTTTTTCGATTATCAGCGCGCCAAAAGTAGAGGCATTCGAAAGATACATCCGAACGTAATAGGTTGTACTTTTTGCATGCGGGACTCCGGTACCGTTTTTCATCTAGTACAGCATATTATGCTCATAACAAACTACGCTGATGAAGCTACAGATATCCTTGTGATATTAATAGCTGAAACTGCAGTACGTAGGTATTATTCCATTTAGTATATTTCTTTTGTCTCATCCATTGCTTTAGGTCGTGCTGAATTTTATTTTTATTTGAGAACATAATCCTTGTGGAGAATGGCGATTTGACGTCTATATCTAGCATGTTGACTGTCACCTTTTCGTGTTCAGTCCTTAATTGGTATATATATTTATATATATATATATATATATATATATATATATATATATATATATATAAATGTATACACACACACACACACACACCACACACACACACACACTCACACACACACCACACACACACATATATATATATACATACATATATATATATTTGGTTGTGTGTAAGTATGTAAGTATATACATACTATTTTCCTCTCATTCTGGTCTAACGAACCTCTATGTTTGTTTTCGTTCGGTTTCCTTGTATGTCTCCACTGTCATGTTTTCGTTCCCAACTCTGACCGTCAAAAAATCCTAAATTCTATTTTAGAATTTATGGGAGCAACTGTCTTTGAAGACTCACATTGTCGCTGAATGCTCGAAATGAGGAGTAGATAGACAGCCAACAACTGACGAAGGATCCGTTCTTTGTCTTTACTTGTCCTATTATCCATTTTTTTTCTCTCGTTGTTTTCGTATTTCATGTTATTTGCACCGTTGATGATGTCCTGTACCCATATATGTATATATATATATATATATATATATATATATATTTATATATATATATATATATATATAATATATATATATATATATATATATATATATATATTAATATATATATCTATATATATATATATATATTTGTAAAAAATGAAGTTCGAAAATGCTGCTATATTATACAATTTTTAATTTTTATATATACATTATAACATGTTTCAGTTCCTGAAATGAACCTTATCAAAAAAAGTTATATATAAAAAAAGACAGCTCATGCCGTCAAACACAAGAAATTCATTTATAATACACAATGGAGTCAGACATCTTAGAGTTCATGTATAGTTGATATATAGTTTGAAGTAAGTTCATTCATGCTATATGTTCAAAGTGTTCGATGCAGTGGCCCACGGTGGCGATACGTATTCAATACAAAAAACAGATCAAAGTGGTGGAAAGCAGTCAATACAGAAGATTGATGTTTCCGAAAGAGCGAGGAATTCATTTTTACCTTAAGCAATTGTGATGACCCATGGTGGGTGTTCGCTGGGTGGTTCTAGTGAGTCTTGTGAATTGCTCGGTTTTATAATGCCTGTTAGGTGGTCAGTCCAGCGTAGCGTGACGTCATCAACGTTTTGACCAATCGTTTCGTTAGGTGGCTTTAGTCAAGCAGAACGGGACGTCATCATCATTTTGACCAATCGCTGTATTATAACTGCCTCTTGTCTGTTTCCTGTTTTGACCAGTTCGCTTCGTTAGGTGCTTAGTCAAGCAGAACGGGACGTCATCCAGATTCTGCCCAATCACGACTTATAGCTACATAGATCTGCCCCCCTTCTGTACGTTTGGTGACTAGTCAAGCAGAAAAGGACGTCATCAATATTCTGACTAATGACTGTCCCCTGTTTGTATCCTGTCCATTCTAGTAGAACTAGACGTCATCAACGTGTTGACCAATCAGAATCGGGTCTGACCCATAGCTATATCGTATGTATCAGGGTCAGATTTGCACGAAAGAATTTTTTTCCCTTTTTTACTAAGGCATATTTCCGTCAGTGCGAGTGTCTGTTTAAGGTAGCGGCCGTGGTGCAATTTTGCTTCTTCTTTTCGGAGGACTTATCTTTTGTTTTAGTATTCCTGGCCCAGGGTGTTTAAACTTGGTCTAAATTTTTTTATGAAATATAGTTCTTTATTTTGGCGTTGTGTGAAGGTTGCGTTGTCACTGAATTTATAGAGCGGGTTAGTTGTAAATTTCGGATTTACATTTCCAGCACATCTATCTATGTGTCCGCTGACCGGTATTTTGCGGTAATCAGGGTTTCTAATTGTGATTTATGCACCGCCATCCTGTTCGTAAGCCATTTTTTGTATGGCCTATATACTGCCTATTGCAGCCTGCGCATGTATGACGTAAATTAAGTTTTCTGATGCGCACGTGAAGTTTGTTCTAATGTGAACTGGTGGCCTTGTTCCAGTATAAATTCTGATCCTTCTTTCAAGATGACACAGATATATATATATATATATAATATATTATATATAATATATATATATATATATATAATATATATATATATATATATATTATATATATATATACTAAGCAATAAGGTTTAGCAACGAGTTGCCTTACCACATACCGAATTTAGAAATAGCAGTCAAAGGGTTATAGCTATTTCTTCTACTAAAAAGGGAGATCCCAGTAAAAACAGCATTTGGAAGGCAGACACAAACAGGTAAGAGAGAATGAATTGACTGCAATCTATCATACATTTTTTTAGTTATCCACGGACGTACGTTTCGAAATCAAGTTTTAAGGAAAGCATAAGAATTAAATATTAAATATTAAATAATAAATAATTCTATCTTACCGAACTTCTTTTCTCTTCAGCGTAGAATACTATAATCATAAATGATTATATATTGAATTTTGAGATACCAGAAGGCACCAACTCCACTCAGTATCAGAGCGAGCTAGAATCCGCAACGGTATCACCGAATTCAATTTGTGAATGAAACGATTGTGTCACAGCCCCTTCCCACCCGCGTGTAGCCAAAACAAGATGCTGTGGTCATCTACTGAGATAAAATATGGTTATCCGTAATAATGAAGGGTGAAATTAATTAATTTGGAAAAATTATCATTACACCAGTAGTAGTCTTCGGCATGTAAAAGCCTCATTCGAGAAAATTTAAGTAATACTAAGCAATAAGGGTTTAGCAACGAGTTGCCTTCCACATACCGAATTTAGAAATAGCAGTCAAAGGGTTATAGCTATTTCTTCTACTAAAAAGGGAGATCCCAGTAAAAACAGCATTTGGAGGCAGACACAAACAGGTAAGAGAGAATGAATTGACTGCAATCTATCATACATTTTTTTAGTTATCCACGGACGTACGTTCGAAATCAAGTTTTAAGGAAAGCATAAGAATTAATATTAACTATTAATAATAAATAATTCTATCTATCTACCGAAAACTTCTTTTCTCTCTCAGCGTAGAATACTATAATCATAAATGATTATATATTGAATTTTGAGATACCAGAAGGCACCAACTCCACTCAGTATCAGAGCGAGCTAGAATCCGCAACTGGTATCACCGATTCAATTTGTGAATGAACGATTGTGTCAACAGCCCCTTCCCACCCGCGTGTAGCCAAAACAAGATGCTGTGGTCATCTACTGAGATAAAATATGGTTATCCGTAATAATGAAGGGTGAAATTAATTAATTTGGAAAAATTATCAATTACACCAAGTAGTCTTCGGCATGTAAAAGCCTCATTCGAGGAAAATTTAAGTAATACTAAGCAATAAGGGTTTAGCAACGAGTTGCCTTACCACATACCGAATTTAGAAATAGCAGTCAAAGGGTTATAGCTATTTCTTCTACTAAAAAGGGAGATCCCAGTAAAAACAGCATTTGGAAGGCAGACACAAACAGGTAAGAGAGAATGAATTGACTGCAATCTATCATACATTTTTTTAGTTATCCACGGACGTACGTTTCGAAATCAAGTTTTAAGGAAAGCATAAGAATTAAATATTAAATATTAAATAATAAATAATTCTATCTTACCGAAACTTCTTTTCTCTTCAGCGTAGAATACTATAATCATAAATGATTATATATTGAATTTTGAGATACCAGAAGGCACCAACTCCACTCAGTATCAGAGCGAGCTAGAATCCGCAACTGGTATCACCGAATTCAATTTGTGAATGAAACGATTGTGTCACAGCAGCCCCTTCCCACCCGCGTGTAGCCAAAACAAGATGCTGTGGTCATCTACTGAGATAAAATATGGTTATCCGTAATAATGAAGGGTGAAATTAATTAATTTGGAAAAATTATCAATTACACCAAGTAGTCTTCGGCATGTAAAAGCCTCATTCGAGGAAAATTTAAGTAATACTAAGCAATAAGGGTTTAGCAACGAGTTGCCTTACCACGTGGATAACTAAAAAAATGTATGATAGATTGCAGTCAATTCATTCTCTCTTACCTGTTTGTGTCTGCCTTCCAAATGCTGTTTTTACTGGGATCTCCCTTTTTAGTAGAAGAAATAGCTATAACCCTTTGACTGCTATTTCTAAATTCGGTATGTGGTAAGGCAACTCGTTGCTAACCCTTATTGCTTAGTATTACTTAAATTTTCCTCGATGAGGCTTTTACATGCCGAAGACTACTTGGTGTAATTGATAATTTTCCAATTAATTAATTTCACCCTTCATTATTACGGATAACCATATTTTATCTCAGTAGATGACCACAGCATCTTGTTTTGGCTACACGCGGGTGGGAAGGGGCTGTTGACACAATCGTTTCATTCACAAATTGAATTCGGTGATACCAGTTGCGGATTCTAGCTCGCTCTGATACTGAGTGGAGTTGGTGCCTTCTGGTATCTCAAAATTCAATATATAATCATTTATGATTATAGTATTCTACGCTGAAGAGAAAAAGTTTCGTAAGATAGAATTATTTATTATTTAATATTAATTTTTATTCTTATGCTTTCCTTAAAACTTGATTTCGAAACGTACGTCCGTGATAACTAAAAAAATGTATGATAGATTGCAGTCAATTCATTCTCTCTTACTGTTTGTGTCTGCCTTCCAAATGCGGTTTTTACTGGGATCTCCCTTTTTAGTAGAAGAAATAGCTATAACCCTTTGACTGCTATTTCTAAATTCGGTATGTGTAAGGCAACTCGTTGCTAAACCCTTATTGCTTAGTATTACTTAATTTCCTCGAATGAGGCTTTTCATGCCGAAGACTACTTGGTGTATTGATAATTTTTCCAAATTAATTAATTTCACCCTCATTATTACGGATAACCATTTTTATCTCAGTAATGACCACAGCATCTTGTTTTGGCTACACGCGGGGGGAAGGGCTGGTGACACAATCGTTTCATTCACAAATTGAATGGGGTCAATTGGATTCGGTGATACCAGTTGCGGATTCTAGCTCGCTCTGATACTGAGTGGAGTTGGTGCCTTCTGGTATCTCAAAATTCAATATATAATCATTTATGATTATAGTATTCTACGCTGAAGAGAAAAGAAGTTTCGGTAAGATAGAATTATTTATTATTTAATATTTAATATTTAATTCTTATGCTTTCCTTAAAACTTGATTTCGAACGTACGTCCGTGGATAACTAAAAAAATGTATGATAGATTGCAGTCAATTCATTCTCTCTTACCTGTTTGTGTCTGCCTTCCAATGCTGTTTTTACTGGGATCTCCCTTTTTAGTAGAAGAAATAGCTATACCCTTTGACTGCTATTTCTAAATTCGTATGTGGTAAGGCAACTCGTTGCTAAACCCTTATTGCTTAGTATTACTTTACTTAAATTTTCCTCGAATGAGGCTTTTACATGCCGAAGACTACTTGGTGTAATTGATAATTTTTCCAAATTAATTAATTTCACCCTTCATTATTACGGATAACCATATTTTATCTCAGTAGATGACCACAGCATCTTGTTTTGGCTACACGCGGGTGGGAAGGGGCTGTGACACAATCGTTTCATCATTCACAAATTGAATTCGGTGATACCAGTTGCGATTCTAGCTCGCTCTGATCTGAGTGAGTTGGTTTGCCTTCTGGTATCTCAAAATTCAATATAAATCATTTATGATTATAGTATCTACGCTGAAGAGAAAAGAAGTTTCGGTAAGATAGAATTATTTATTATTTAATATTTAATATTTAATTCTTATGCTTTCCTTAAAACTTGATTTCGAAACGTACGTCCGTGGATAACTAAAAAAATGTATGATAGATTGCAGTCAATTCATTCTCTCTTACCTGTTTTGTCTGCCTTCCAAATGCTGTTTTTACTGGGATCTCCCTTTTTAGTAGAAGAAATAGCTATAACCCTTGACTGCTATTTCTAAATTCGGTATGTGGTAAGGCAACTCGTTGCTAAACCCTTATTGCTTAGTATTACTTAAATTTTCCTCGAATGAGGCTTTTACATGCCGAAGACTACTTGGTGTAATTGATAATTTTTCCAAATTAATTAATTTCACCCTTCATTATTACGGATAACCATATTTTTTCTCTCAGTAGATGACCACAGCATCTTGTTTTGGCTACACGCGGGTGGGAAGGGGCTGTTGACACAATCGTTTCATTCACAAATTGAATTCGGTGATACCAGTTGCGGATTCTAGCTCGCTCTGATACTGAGTGGAGTTGGTGCCTTCTGGTATCTCAAAATTCAATATATAATCATTTATGATTTAGTATTCTACGCTGAAGAGAAAAGAAGTTTCGGTAAGATAGAATTATTTATTATTTAATATTTATATTTAATTCTTATGCTTCCTTAAAACTTGATTTCGAAACGTACGTCCGTGGATAACTAAAAAAATGTATGATAGATTGCAGTCAATTCATTCTCTCTTACCTGTTGGTCTGCCTTCCAAATGCTGTTTTTACTGGGATCTCCCTTTTTAGTAAAGAAATAGCTATAACCCTTTGACTGCTATTTCTAAATTCGGTATGTGGTAAGGCAACTCGTTGCTAAACCCTTATTTGCTTATTACTTAAATTTTCCTCGAATGAGGCTTTTACATCCGAAGACTACTTGGTGTAATTGATAATTTTTCCAAATTAATTAATTTCACACCTTCATTATTACGGATACCATATTTTCTCAGTAGATGACCACAGCATCTTGTTTTGGCTACACGCGGGTGGGAAGGGGCTGTTGACACAATCGTTTCATTCACAAATGAATTCGGTGATACCAGTTGCGGATTCTAGCTCGCTCTGATCTGAGTGGAGTTGGTGCCTTCTGGTATCTCAAAATTCAATATATAATCATTTATGATTATAGTATTCTACGCTGAAGAGAAAAGAAGTTTCGGTAAGATAGAATTATTTTTATTTAATATTTAATATTTAATTCTTATGGCTTTCCTTAAAACTTGATTTCGAAACGTACGTCCGTGGATAACTAAAAAAATGTATGATAGATTGCAGTCAATCATTCTCTCTTACCTGTTTGTGTCTGCCTTCCAAATGCTGTTTTTACTGGGATCTCCCTTTTTAGTAGAAGAAATAGCTATAACCCTTTGACTGCTATTTCTAAATCGGTATGTGGTAAGGCAACTCGTTGCTAAACCCTTATTGCTTAGTATTACTTAAATTTTCCTCGAATGAGGCTTTTACATGCCGAAGACTACTTGGTGTATTGATAATTTTTCAAATTAATTAATTTCACCCTTCATTATTACGGATAACTATATATATATATATAATATATATATATATATATATATATATAATATATATATATATATATATATATATATATATACATATATATAATATATATATATAATATATGTATGTATGTATATATATATATATATATATATATGTATATATATATATACATATTTATGTATGTATGTATGTATGTATGTATGTATGTATGTATGTATATATATATATTATATATATATAATATATAATATATATATATATAATTATATATATAAAAAGGAAATGAAGAAAATGCTGACAAAATAATTTAAGTAAGGGAGAGTATTTAATTAGGTGAAAGTTCTTTTTACCGGTTGCGCATTTGTTATGCTTATCAAAAGATATTTTTTAAAGAGAGATAGAGTTCCTTTCTGATAGATTTTTTTCTCTTATCTGACTTTATGTTGGGTTTGCTGTCTCTTATATGTGAAAAAAGAGGCTCCAGAGTTGTTTAAGATTTGCTTGGTTTCGCGCCTAAAATTTCTTGTAGACAATGGTCAATACAATTTTGATTGGTCATTATAAAGGGGTCACGTGAATGTTTGAATGGAAGTTGGTGTTGGGGTAAGAAAATAGGTTCCAGAGATGTTAAAATTTGGCTAGTGTCGCGCCTAAAATTTCTTATTGGTCATAATAAAGAGGTCACGTGGATGTGGTCATAATAGAGAGGTCACGTGAATGTTTAGAATGAATGCTGGTGTGGGTGGTGTATGGAGTTTTCGAAAATAGCGTTGTTGAAAATTCTTATTGTTCAGGCTGGTCAGTAGACGTCATGTGGATATTTTAAATAGCTTTTTAGTGCGTAGTTAAGGAGTGTATTTTCCGCTTGACTGAATTTGAGCTGGATAAGTAAGTTCGTTTTGGGCAGGAAGAGCTATATGTATGTATGTGTGCGCGTGTGTGTGTGTGTGTTTATATGTATGTTTGGGCGCGCGCGCGTGTATATATGTGTGCGTGTGTGTGTACAATTTTCAATATTTTTAGTTCTGCTGGCCTTGTGCCTGTATCGGGAAGCAACGTGTTTGTGTGAAGTCAATATTTACAGTCATTTCCAAAAAATAGTGTTGGATGTTTTGCACCCGTATCAAATTATGTGTATGTGTGGAACCATATATTTGCGTGTGTCATGGTGTTAATATCTGGGTAAAAGTGTGTGTAGGGTGTGTGCAGGTGTAAGTGTGTTTGTTGTGGGTTCGTGTTAGGGGGATGTGTTTAGAAGTGGTCTGTATTTATTATAAGGTGGGATTCCATGGTTATTCGCTGGGTATGAGTGGCATTGTCTTTAAATTTGTAGAGGGGAAAGATTCTAAAATTGGGATGAAGTTGTGCGGCACAGGTATCAATATGTGCACTAAGTGCTATTTTTCTGTATTCCTGTATTTTTATTTGGGATCTGTGGACAGTCATGCGTTGGCGGAGGCTATTTTTAGTTTTGCCTATGTAGTGTTCATTACAGCCTGAGCAAGTTAAGACATATACCCTGCTAGTAACATTCGATGTAGTTAATCTTTACTCCAACATCCCCCACAACCTAGGAATAGAAGCTATCCAATTCTGGCTGGATAATTACTCCAACGAACTCCCACACCGCATCAAAAAGGAATTTATTTTAGAAGGACTCAAATTCATCTTAGAGAATAATTTCTTCACCTTCAACAACAAATTCTACAGACAGAAATCAGGGACGGCAATGGGAGCGAAAACAGCTCCCACTTACGCCAACCTAGTCATGGGATACCTGGAAATCACCCTCTATAATAACGTTCTTAACCAATTTGGCACCACTCTCCACACACACATAGAGAAGAACTGGAAGAGATATCTTGATGACTGCTTCATCCTTTGGCCCGAAACCATCGAGAAGCTTAAAGAATTTCACACCCTTATAAATGGGCTCAACACAAACATTATTTTCACAATGGAATACAGCCCTCAACAAATTCCCTTCCTCGACATCCTCATTAAAATTCACAACAAAATAATAGAAACAGACATATACTACAAGCCCACAGACTCCAAGCAATACCTCCCTTTCAATTCATGCCACCCTAGACACGTTAAAATTAACATTCCCTACAACTTAGCCAAGAGAATTTGCACTATAGTCTCCAATAAAAACACCCGTCTCTTACGTCTACAAGAACTTAAGGACACATTAACAAGCAGGGATTACCCCACGTCACTAATTGACAATGGGATCCAACGCGCCCTAAAACTCAGCACACAGGAACTTAGACGCCCTAAACCTGTTACATCGAAACCCCATACTCTACCATACATCTCTACACACAACCCCCTCAACAATGAAGCTTTTGACACCATCCTCCAGAACATTCCTGTATTAAAAAAGGACCATAGAATGAACCAAATCCTCCTAACACACGAAATCATATAGAGCAAAAGGCAACCCAAATCATTGAAAACAATCCTAACAAATGCCAAAGTACTGCCAACCACAACAACTAAACCCACAGTAAACAAATGCAATAGACCCAACTGTGGTATATGCATCAACCTAATAGAAGGTCCGGAATTCCTTTTTAAACAAGGACAACGTTTCACAGTAAAACACAACTTCACATGCGCATTAGAAAACCTAGTATATGTCTTAACTTGTTCGGGCTGTAATGAACACTACATAGGCCAAACTAAAAATAGCCTCCGCCAACGCATGACTGTCCACAGATCCCAAATAAAAATACAGGAATACAGAAAAATAGCACTTAGTGCACATATTGATACCTGTGCCGCACAACTTCATCCCAATTTTAGAATCTTTCCCCTCACAAATTTAAAGACAATGCCACTCATACCCAGCGAATAACCATGGAATCCCACCTTATTAATAAATACAGACCACTTCTAAACACATCCCCCTAACACGAACCCACAACAAACACACTTACACCTGCACACACCCTACACACACTTTTACCCAGATATTAACACCATGACACACGCAAATATATGGTTCCACACATACATATAATTTGATACGGGTGCAAAACATCCAACACTATTTTTTGGAACTGACTGTGGATATTGACTTCACACAAGCGCGTTGCTTCCCGATACAGGCACAAGGCCAGCAGAACTATAAATATTGAAAATTGTACCCACACACGCACACATATATACACGCGCGCGCGCCCCAACATACATATAAACACACACACACACACGCGCGCGCGCGCGCGCACACTTACATACATATAGCTCTTCCTGTCCTAAACGAACTTACTTATCCAGCTCAAATTCAGTCAAGCGGAAAATACACTCCTTAACTACGCGCTAAAAAGCTATTTAAAATATCCACATGACGTCTACTGACCAGCCTGAACAATAAGAATTTTCAACAACGCTATTTTCGAAAACTCCATACACCACCCACACCAGCATTCATTCTAAACATTCACGTGACCTCTCTATTATGACCACATCCACGTGACCTCTTTATTATGACCAATAAGAAATTTTAGGCGCGACACTAGCCAAATTTTAACATCTCTGGAGCCTATTTTCTTACCCCAACACCAACTTCCATTCAAACATTCACGTGACCCCTTTATAATGACCAATCAAAATTGTATTGACCATTGTCCACAAGAAATTTTAGGCGCGAAACCAAGCAAATCTTAAAAACTCTGGAGCCTCTTTTTTCACATATAAGAGACAGCAAACCCAACATAAAGTCAGATAAGAGAAAAAATCTATCAGAAAGGAACTCTATCTCTCTTAAAAAATATCTTTTGATAAGCATAACAAATGCGCAACCGGTAAAAAGAACTTTGACCTAATTAAATACACTCCCCTTATTTAAATTATTTTGTCAGCATTTTCTTCATTTCTCCTTTTTTATATATCACAACTCGTGTTCCACATCTCCTTTTTTGAAATATATATATATATATATATATATATATATATATATATATAATAACATATATATATATATGTAATTTATGTATGTAGTATGTATATATATATATATATATATATATATATATATATATATATATATATATATATATATATGTTTCTCTTTCTCTTTTACTTGTTTCAGTCATTTGACTGCGGCCATGCTGGAGCACCCCGGGACTTATTCTTTGTAAGCCCAGGACTTATTCTATCGGTCTCTTTTGCCGAACCGCTAAGTGACGGGGACGTAAACACACCTGCATCGGTTGTCAAGCAATGCTAGGGGGACAAACACACACACAAACACACACACACACACACACACACACATATATTTATATATATACGACAGGCTTCTTTCAGTTTCTGTTTACCA